>NC_047101.1:9145500-9479667 GCF_902459505.1 Geotrypetes seraphini | reverse complement strand
GTTTGCGGAATAACTGAAGGGAGCTCAGGTTCCGCAGCGGGATGGTGAGGTCGTTCCAAAGACCTGTGATTTTGAAGGGAAGGGATTTTCCCAGTTGCTACTCTTTGGGATTCCGGAATCTTGCTATTCCTTGGGATTCTGTATGGAATGTTGCTACTCTTTGGGATTCCAGAATCTTGCTATTCCTTGGGATTTTGTTTGGAATGTTGCTACTCTAATCTAATCTAAACCTTAAGTTTATATACCGCATCGTCTCCATGAGTATGGAGCTCGACACGGTTTACAAGAACTTAAAATAGTAGGTAGAGAAGAAGGAAAAAAAGGATTACATGAATTTATATGAAGAAAGGGGGTGAAGGATAGAGTTACAATTTGCTGAAAAGCCAGGTTTTCAGTTGTTTGCGGAATAACTGAAGGGAGCTCAGGTTCCGCAGCGGGATGGTGAGGTCGTTCCAAAGACCTGTGATTTTGAAGAGAAGGGATTTTCCCAGTTGCTACTCTTTGGGATTCCGGAATCTTGCTATTCCTTGGGATTTTGTTTGGAATGTTGCTACTCTAATCTAATCTAATCTAAACCTTAAGTTTATATACCGCATCGTCTCCATGAGTATGGAGCTCGACACGGTTTACAAGAACTTAAAATAGTAGGTAGAGAAGAAGGATAAAAAGGATTACATGAATTTATATGAAGAAAGGGGGTGAAGGATAGAGTTACAATTTGCTGAAAAGCCAGGTTTTCAGTTGTTTGCGGAATAACTGAAGGGAGCTCAGGTTCCGCAGCGGGATGGTGAGGTCGTTCCAAAGACCTGTGATTTTGAAGAGAAGGGATTTTCCCAGTTGCTACTCTTTGGGATTCCGGAATCTTGCTATTCCTTGGGATTCTGTATGGAATGTTGCTACTCTTTGGGATTCCAGAATCTTGCTATTCCTTGGGATTTTGTTTGGAATGTTGCTACTCTAATCTAATCTAAACCTTAAGTTTATATACCGCATCGTCTCCATGAGTATGGAGCTCGACACGGTTTACAAGAACTTAAAATAGTAGGTAGAGAAGAAGGAAAAAAAGGATTACATGAATTTATATGAAGAAAGGGGGTGAAGGATAGAGTTACAATTTGCTGAAAAGCCAGGTTTTCAGTTGTTTGCGGAATAACTGAAGGGAGCTCAGGTTCCGCAGCGGGATGGTGAGGTCGTTCCAAAGACCTGTGATTTTGAAGAGAAGGGATTTTCCCAGTTGCTACTCTTTGGGATTCCGGAATCTTGCTATTCCTTGGGATTTTGTTTGGAATGTTGCTACTCTAATCTAATCTAATCTAAACCTTAAGTTTATATACCGCATCGTCTCCATGAGTATGGAGCTCGACACGGTTTACAAGAACTTAAAATAGTAGGTAGAGAAGAAGGAAAAAAAGGATTACATGAATTTATATGAAGAAAGGGGGTGAAGGATAGAGCTACAATTTGCTGAAAAGCCAGGTTTTCAGTTGTTTGCGGAATAACTGAAGGGAGCTCAGGTTCCGCAGCGGGATGGTGAGGTCGTTCCAAAGACCTGTGATTTTGAAGAGAAGGGATTTTCCCAGTTGCTACTCTTTGGGATTCCGGAATCTTGCTATTCCTTGGGATTCTGTATGGAATGTTGCTACTCTTTGGGATTCCAGAATCTTGCTATTCCTTGGGATTTTGTTTGGAATGTTGCTACTCTAATCTAATCTAAACCTTAAATTTATATACCGCATCGTCTCCATGAGTATGGAGCTCGACACGGTTTACAAGAACTTAAAATAGTAGGTAGAGAAGAAGGAAAAAAAGGATTACATGAATTTATATGAAGAAAGGGGGTGAAGGATAGAGCTACAATTTGCTGAAAAGCCAGGTTTTCAGTTGTTTGCGGAATAACTGAAGGGAGCTCAGGTTCCGCAGCGGGGTGGTGAGGTCGTTCCAAAGACCTGTGATTTTGAAGAGAAGGGATTTTCCCAGTTGCTACTCTTTGGGATTCCGGAATCTTGCTATTCCTTGGGATTCTGTATGGAATGTTGCTACTCTTTGGGATTCCAGAATCTTGCTATTCCTTGGGATTTTGTTTGGAATGTTGCTACTCTAATCTAATCTAATCTAAACCTTAAGTTTATATACCGCATCGTCTCCATGAGTATGGAGCTCGACACGGTTTACAAGAACTTAAAATAGTAGGTAGAGAAGAAGGAAAAAAAGGATTACATGAATTTATATGAAGAAAGGGGGTGAAGGATAGAGTTACAATTTGCTGAAAAGCCAGGTTTTCAGTTGTTTGCGGAATAACTGAAGGGAGCTCAGGTTCCGCAGCGGGATGGTGAGGTCGTTCCAAAGACCTGTGATTTTGAAGAGAAGGGATTTTCCCAGTTGCTACTCTTTGGGATTCCGGAATCTTGCTATTCCTTGGGATTCTGTATGGAATGTTGCTACTCTTTGGGATTCCGGAATCTTGCTATTCCTTGGGATTTTGTTTGGAATGTTGCTACTCTAATCTAATCTAATCTAAACCTTAAGTTTATATACCGCATCGTCTCCATGAGTATGGAGCTCGACACGGTTTACAAGAACTTAAAATAGTAGGTAGAGAAGAAGGAAAAAAAGGATTACATGAATTTATATGAAGAAAGGGGGTGAAGGATAGAGTTACAATTTGCTGAAAAGCCAGGTTTTCAGTTGTTTGCGGAATAACTGAAGGGAGCTCAGGTTCCGCAGCGGGATGGTGAGGTCGTTCCAAAGACCTGTGATTTTGAAGAGAAGGGATTTTCCCAGTTGCTACTCTTTGGGATTCCGGAATCTTGCTATTCCTTGGGATTCTGTATGGAATGTTGCTACTCTTTGGGATTCCAGAATCTTGCTATTCCTTGGGATTTTGTTTGGAATGTTGCTACTCTAATCTAATCTAATCTAAACCTTAAGTTTATATACCGCATCGTCTCCATGAGTATGGAGCTCGACACGGTTTACAAGAACTTAAAATAGTAGGTAGAGAAGAAGGAAAAAAAGGATTACATGAATTTATATGAAGAAAGGGGGTGAAGGATAGAGTTACAATTTGCTGAAAAGCCAGGTTTTCAGTTGTTTGCGGAATAACTGAAGGGAGCTCAGGTTCCGCAGCGGGATGGTGAGGTCGTTCCAAAGACCTGTGATTTTGAAGAGAAGGGATTTTCCCAGTTGCTACTCTTTGGGATTCCGGAATCTTGCTATTCCTTGGGATTTTGTTTGGAATGTTGCTACTCTAATCTAATCTAATCTAAACCTTAAGTTTATATACCGCATCGTCTCCATGAGTATGGAGCTCGACACGGTTTACAAGAACTTAAAATAGTAGGTAGAGAAGAAGGAAAAAAAAGGATTACATGAATTTATATGAAGAAAGGGGGTGAAGGATAGAGTTACAATTTGCTGAAAAGCCAGGTTTTCAGTTGTTTGCGGAATAACTGAAGGGAGCTCAGGTTCCGCAGCGGGATGGTGAGGTCGTTCCAAAGACCTGTGATTTTGAAGAGAAGGGATTTTCCCAGTTGCTACTCTTTGGGATTCCGGAATCTTGCTATTCCTTGGGATTCTGTATGGAATGTTGCTACTCTTTGGGATTCCAGAATCTTGCTATTCCTTGGGATTTTGTTTGGAATGTTGTTACTCTAATCTAATCTAATCTAAACCTTAAGTTTATATACCGCATCGTCTCCATGAGTATGGAGCTCGACACGGTTTACAAGAACTTAAAATAGTAGGTAGAGAAGAAGGAAAAAAAGGATTACATGAATTTATATGAAGAAAGGGGGTGAAGGATAGAGTTACAATTTGCTGAAAAGCCAGGTTTTCAGTTGTTTGCGGAATAACTGAAGGGAGCTCAGGTTCCGCAGCGGGATGGTGAGGTCGTTCCAAAGACCTGTGATTTTGAAGAGAAGGGATTTTCCCAGTTGCTACTCTTTGGGATTCCGGAATCTTGCTATTCCTTGGGATTTTGTTTGGAATGTTGCTACTCTAATCTAAACCTTAAGTTTATATACCGCATCGTCTCCATGAGTATGGAGCTCGACACGGTTTACAAGAACTTAAAATAGTAGGTAGAGAAGAAGGAAAAAAAGGATTACATGAATTTATATGAAGAAAGGGGGTGAAGGATAGTTACAATTTGCTGAAAAGCCAGGTTTTCAGTTGTTTGCGGAATAACTGAAGGGAGCTCAGGTTCCGCAGCGGGATGGTGAGGTCGTTCCAAAGACCTGTGATTTTGAAGAGAAGGGATTTTCCCAGTTGCTACTCTTTGGGATTCCGGAATCTTGCTATTCCTTGGGATTTTGTTTGGAATGTTGCTACTCTAATCTAATCTAATCTAAACCTTAAGTTTATATACCGCATCGTCTCCATGAGTATGGAGCTCGACACGGTTTACAAGAACTTAAAATAGTAGGTAGAGAAGAAGGAAAAAAAGGATTACATGAATTTATATGAAGAAAGGGGGTGAAGGATAGAGTTACAATTTGCTGAAAAGCCAGGTTTTCAGTTGTTTGCGGAATAACTGAAGGGAGCTCAGGTTCCGCAGCGGGATGGTGAGGTCGTTCCAAAGACCTGTGATTTTGAAGAGAAGGGATTTTCCCAGTTGCTACTCTTTGGGATTCCGGAATCTTGCTATTCCTTGGGATTCTGTATGGAATGTTGCTACTCTTTGGGATTCCAGAATCTTGCTATTCCTTGGGATTTTGTTTGGAATGTTGCTACTCTAATCTAATCTAATCTAAACCTTAAGTTTATATACCGCATCGTCTCCATGAGTATGGAGCTCGACACGGTTTACAAGAACTTAAAATAGTAGGTAGAGAAGAAGGAAAAAAAGGATTACATGAATTTATATGAAGAAAGGGGGTGAAGGATAGAGTTACAATTTGCTGAAAAGCCAGGTTTTCAGTTGTTTGCGGAATAACTGAAGGGAGCTCAGGTTCCGCAGCGGGATGGTGAGGTCGTTCCAAAGACCTGTGATTTTGAAGAGAAGGGATTTTCCCAGTTGCTACTCTTTGGGATTCCGGAATCTTGCTATTCCTTGGGATTCTGTATGGAATGTTGCTACTCTTTGGGATTCCAGAATCTTGCTATTCCTTGGGATTTTGTTTGGAATGTTGCTACTCTAATCTAATCTAATCTAAACCTTAAGTTTATATACCGCATCGTCTCCATGAGTATGGAGCTCGACACGGTTTACAAGAACTTAAAATAGTAGGTAGAGAAGAAGGAAAAAAAGGATTACATGAATTTATATGAAGAAAGGGGGTGAAGGATAGAGTTACAATTTGCTGAAAAGCCAGGTTTTCAGTTGTTTGCGGAATAACTGAAGGGAGCTCAGGTTCCACAGGTTCCAGGGTGGTGAGGTCGTTCCAAAGACCTGTGATTTTGAAGAGAAGGGATTTTCCCAGTTTGCCTGAATAGTGGATGCCGCGTGGAGAGGGGAAGGCTAGTTTAAGCCTTTGGGCAGTTCTGGAGGAGTCGGGACTGGAGGAGTTGAAAGACAGCGGGATAAGAGGAGGCAGGATTGTTGAACTAGATCCAGAGTTCTTCTGGGACCTTCAGTTCTTTGGGGAAGACTGTAAACTCTGCAGGATGAGAGGCATGATAAGGAACATGAAGGAGGAAGGAAGAAGAAAGGTTAGAATCTCAAACCAGCCTGGGGAATTTGTTCTTCAAGGGCCCATGTAATGTTTGCACTTAAGACCTGCTGATAATGGACATGTCTGGGGACATTTTCACGTTGCTTGTCATTTTGTTGTGTCTATTAGAGAATGACATGTGGACAAATTTGTCCCCGTCCCCGCAGGAACTCTATTTCCCCATCCCTGCGAGTTTTGTCACTGTCCCATTCCTGTAAGCTCTGCCTTAACCGCACAAGCCTCAAACACTTATGAATAGTTAAGCTCTGGAATGCGTTGTCAAAGGATGTGGTAACAGCAGTTAATGTAGATGGGTTTAAAAAAGGTCTGTTCAAGTTCCTGGAAAAAAAAGTCCCATAGTCTTCTATTAAGATAGTCATGGGGAAAAGCCACTACTTGCCCTTGGATCGGTATCATGGAATCTTGATACTCTTTGGGATTCTGCAATGTTGCTACTCTTTGGGATTCCAGAATCTTGATACTCTTTGGGATTCTGCAATGTTGCTACTCTTTGGGATTCTAGAATCTTGATACTCTTTGGGATTCTGCAATGTTGCTACTCTTTGGGATTCTAGAATCTTGATACTCTTTGGGATTCTGCAATGTTGCTACTCTTTGGGATTCTAGAATCTTGATACTCTTTGGGATTACAGAATCTTGATTCTCTTTGGGATTCTGCAATGGTGCTACTCTTTGGGATTCTGCAATGTTGCTACTCTTTGGGATTCTGCAATGTTGCTACTCTTTGGGATTCCAGAATCTTGATTCTCTTTGGGATTCTGCAATGTTGCTACTCTTTGGGATTCTGCAATGTTGCTACTCTTTGGAATTCTGCAATGTTGCTACTCTTTGGGATTCTGCAATGTTGCTACTCTTTGGAATTCTGCAATGTTGCTACTCTTTGGGATTCCAGAATCTTGATACTCTTTGGGATTCTGCAATGTTGCTACTCTTTGGGATTCCAGAATCTTGATACTCTTTGGGATTCTGCAATGTTGCTACTCTTTGGGATTCCAGAATCTTGATACTCTTTGGGATTCTGCAATGTTGCTACTCTTTGGGATTACAGAATCTTGATTCTCTTTGGGATTCTGCAATGTTGCTACTCTTTGGGATTACAGAATCTTGATTCTCTTTGGGATTCTGCAATGTTGCTACTCTTTGGGATTACAGAATCTTGATTCTCTTTGGGATTCTGCAATGTTGCTACTCTTTGGGATTCCAGAATCTTGATACTCTTTGGGATTCTGCAATCTTGCTATATTCGTTGTGATTCTGTAAGGAATGTTGCTACTCTTTGGAATTCTGCCAGGTACTTGTGACCTGGATTGGCCACTGTGGAAACAGGATATTGGGTTAGATGGACCATTGGTCTGACCCAGTATGACTGGTCTTATGTTCCCATTAGGATGCACTATGTTGATTCTGCTCAGCTCCTAAGGGATGCAACATATGCTAACAGCATGATACAGAAACCGTATTAACATTTCCAAATAAAAATATCTATTCTTGGATATCTATAACTTCTAAATAAAAGACCACTACTACTTATGATCATTGTTCTGAAGGTTAGTTAATGTCATGTGTTTTTCAAAGCAAAGGAACTCTTAGAAGATGGGAATTTTTGAGCTGGCAAACACAGTAAATTAATTGAACCCTATGCACTTAGGTTAATTATTTTATGAGGCCAGAAGTCCTAAGCAGTAGACAAGCATCCCAGCCAGATCAGACTCCTCATCTTTTCTTCTGCAGAGAAACACTGCATTAGGCTTAGTGTTATTTCTCATTCATTGTAGCAGGCTGTCACTGAATTATTGATCTGAAGACTTTGAGCTGGTCACATCATTTATGCAACAAAAATAAATCTGCAAGATCTTGGACCCTCATACCGGGGATAGTCACAGTAAGCAGTGCCAGAACACAAGGTTCTGTCTTGTAGGAACCCCGAGGCATTGTTTAACAGAACCCAGAGCTGAATAAATAATTCCTTCCTGATGCCACAGATATTCAGATCATACAGAGTAAGGAATAAAAGACATGTAATTTCCAAAAATGATCAAAAAATATTTGCCGAGTTGAATGTTTCTGTCTAATGTAACAGGGAGAGAGCCCTGTCATGCTGGAAGAAACCCTGCAGTGCTCTAAAACTACCCCTAAACCTGCTCCTAGAAGCAGGCAGGTTCAGGAAACTACCCTGCAGAGTATATCCCATGTGAAAGGCAGCCCTAAATTGACCCAATTATACTTGCCTAGTTCTAGTGTAGGGATTGCTAAAATCAAAGAACTACAAGTACCAGCAGGCACCATGCCGGTGATAGCAAAACCCACAAAGGGATTAGCTCCTTCAATCAGCTCTGCTGGGCCAGGGCTAATCAGCAGGGAAGCTATCCAGGGCCCAGGATTGGAGGTTCAATATACACGAGGAGATGTTCTCAGAGAGATTGGTGAGGTTAGAGTCGGTCTCAAGGAGGACAAGGATGTCATCGGCATAAGTGTAAAGTGTTTCCAAGGGGGACAGTTGGAGGAGTTTCAGGGAGGACATATAAACATTGAAGAGAATCGGGGATAGAGGAGAACCCTGAGGAACTCCACAAATCGGTTTCCACGGGAGGGATGAGGAGCCATTCATTTTAACGAAGTAGGAGCGGGAACGTAAGAATTTTGAGAACCAATCTAAGACTGTTGAGTTTATGCCAGTTTCAGAAAGTTGGAGAATTAGTGTATCATGATGTCATTCTTTAGTGTCTTTCTCAGCCCCAGTCCTTCAACACCAGCATTCTTCAATGCAAGGCTTGAGGGTCAGTGGCTGGGCCCATTCATAATCTGATTCTTCCCTCTCCTTAAAGAATGACATGGAGATGGTGGAAATCTGCGGGGACGGGAACAGTGATAAATTTTGTCACCGTGTCATTCTCCAGTTAGAATTTCAAAAAGATTAGGAAGAACATGATAGACTGCAACAAAGGCATCAAGGCCATTATGGGGTACCCTTTGTCAGTGTTTTTCAACTCAGTCCTGGAGTACCCCCTTGCCAGTCAAGTTTTCAGAATATCTGCAATGAATAAAATTTGCATATAATGGAGGCAGTGTATGCAAATCAATTGTATGCATATTCATTGTGGATATCCTGGCAAGGGGGTACTCCAGGACTGAGTTGAGAAACACTGCCTTATATCAGTGGTTTTCAACCCAGTCCTTGGGGATCACCTGGCCGGTTAGATTTCAGGAGATCCACTATGAATATGCATGAGAAATATTATATTAGCATGCACTTCCTACATTGTATGCACATTTCTCTCATGCATATTCATGATGAGTATCCTGAAAACCATACTGGACAGGTGGACCCTGAAGACTAGGTTGAAAATCCTATATCTGTGTTTCTTATCTTTATCCGGAAGTATCCCCTTGCCAGTCAGGTTTTCAGGATATCCTCAAAGAATATGCATAAACTTATTTGCATACACTGCCTTCATTATATTCAAATTTTTTTTCATGCATATTGATTGTGGATGTCCTGAAAACTTGACTGGCATGAGGGTACTCCAGAACCAAGTTTAGTAAACACTGCCCTATATCATTTTGGGTCTTGGAAACAATTCTGATGGACCCCCCCCCCCCTGAGGGTACTGGTTCATTCAATTCTACGAGTAGTTTAAGCTCATTTGAAAGAGAAAATATTATGGCAGATAAAGGCTCTATGGTGGCTCCAGTCTACCCATCCACACCAATGTTTCTATGTCAGAAATCCTCTATTGTTTTTGGATAAGTAGGAAAAATAATCTAAACATCATTCAGTGGCCCTATAAAACAGTTGTCATTATGTACTTGTTTCTTGAACCTGAAAATTAAAAAAAGATTTTATAGACACACCCATATTGGATGAGACAGGATTCAGGCCAGGTTTCTCCAGAATTGCTAGACTGTAGAATGGTGGTAGTCTTTTTCCTGTAGGCAGGTTCGTAAAGATTGTTTTATGTGGTGTTTTTTCTGGCTTAAGGATCCCTGTGATTTATGTGTGCAGTTAAAATGTCTCCTTTCATGGCTCACTGCCTTCCCCTGGTGCTATGAGCTTGGACATAGCATAACGGATCCTAGTTGCTTTGTTCCTGTTAGAGCAATAGGGGCTCATGCAACTTGGCTTTCATCCAGATATGAAACATCTCTCTGCTTGGTTTAAGAGCGCCATCAGTCGGAAGATTCCCCCCCCCCCCCCAATGCCACTTTGACTACAAGTGTATCCCACAGGCCTGTCTTTCAGTTTTTCTTTTCATTTTTTTAGCAATTTAGAATTATTTATATTTATTTGTTTAGAGTTGGCTCACATCTTGTCTTGTAACTGCTAAGTAAGAACATAAAAAGCGCCATCTAACATAACATAAGCAATGCCTCCGCTGGGTCAGACCTGAGGTCCATCGTGCCCAGCAGTCTGCTCACGCGGCGGCCCAACAGGTTCAGGACCTGTGCCGTAATCCTCTATCTATACCCCTCTATCCCCTTTTCCAACAGGAAATTGTCCAATCCTTTCTTGAACCCTAGTACCGTATTTCGGTCCATCGAGTCTGGTGATCCGCACATGCGGAGGCCTTTCTAGGTGTACGCCTGCTGTAATTTTAGTCACCCATATCCCTCTGTGCCTCTTGTAAGGAGATGTGCATCTAGTTTGCTTTTGAATCCTAGGACGGTCGATTCCGCAATAACCTCCCCTGGGAGAGCATTCCAGGTGTCCACCACTCGTTGCGTGAAGCAGAACTTCCTGATATTTGTCCTGGACTTGTCCCCCCTCAGCTTCAGTCCGTGTCCTCTTGTCCGTGTCACAGTCTCAGCTCTAGAATGTTGCTACTCTTTGGGGTTCTGGAATCTTGCTATTCTTTGAGATTCTGCCTGGAATCTTGATACTGTTTGGGGTTCTGGAATGTTGCTACTTCATTGTAACATCACTGATGAGGTTAGCTCTGAGGCACTGTGGAATGAGGCATTATAAGAAGCGCCATCTCCGGATCAGACCTTCGGTCCATCGAGTCCGGCGATCCGCACACCCGGAGGCCCAGCCAGGTGTACACCTGGCGTAATTTTAGTCACCCAACTCCCTCTATGCCTCTCGTAAGGAGATGTGCGTCTAGTTTGCTTTTAAATCCTAGAACGGTGGATTCCGCAATAACCTCCTCTGGGAGAGCATTCCAGGTGTCCACCCCTCGTTGTGTGAAGCAGAACTTCTTGATATTTGTCCTGGACTTGTCCACCCTCAGCTTCAGTCCGTGTCCTCTTGTCCGTGTCACAATCTCAGTTCTGGAATGTTGCTACTCTTTGGGGTTTTGGAATCTTGCTATTCTTTGAGATTCTGCTTGGAATCTTGATACTGTTTGGGGATCTGGAATGTTGCTACTCCATTGTAACATCACTGATGAGGTTGGCTCTGAGGCACTGTGGAATGAGGCATTATAAGAACCGCCATCTCCGGATCAGACCTTCAGTCCATCAAGTCCGGTGATCCGTGCACACGGAGGCCCAACCAGGTGTACACCTGGCGTAATTTTAGTCACCCAACTCCCTCTATGCCTCTCGTAAGGAGATGTGCGTCTAGTTTGCTTTTAAATCCTAGAACGGTGGATTCCGCAATAACCTCCTCTGGGAGAGCATTCCAGGTGTCCACCACTCGTTGCGTGAAGCAGAACTTCCTGATATTTGTCCTGGACTTGTCCCCCCCTTAGCTTCAGTCCGTGTCCTCTTGTTCGTGTCAAATTGGACAACGTAAATTTATAAACATGACAAGTGCTGAAAACTTGATGAGACATTCCTAAATTCGAATGCTGATTCATCTACTTCGCTGCATGCTTTTGTGACAAGAAAACCACCATTTTACACTGTTTTTCTGCCAGGCAGGGGTAAGACATACACTATTGATCTGATGTTAGGAGGCAACTAATGCCAGTGCTTTGGTAAGAAGTGAGCCTATGACCTTCGTCTAGTACTTTCTAGTTTGTGGCTCCAACCAGGGGGTATTTGAAGACGTGTTTCCCCCTGGAAGTGGAGGGATCTGTTCGGGACTTAAGGCAGAAGTTTGGCTGATATGTAGCCGGGCACCATATCGTGTAAGGACTTGAACGCAAGTTCTAAGTCTTTGAAGATTCAGTGTTTGGCTATGGGTAGCCAGTGGGCCGCTGCTAGCACTTGGGATACTGAATCGCGGGTGCGAAGGTTCTGTACACAGAGTCGCTTGGTATGTGACTACAGTGTTCAACAGGAAATTTTCTTTTAAATGTGTTTTTTTTATAAATATAATAAATGGCTAAATAAACCACTTAGCTATGGGCAAAATGCTGCATGCGTTGAGCAGAATTGCTGTAAGTCCTCAGCCCAACGGAACTTCCCCGTTTCACTCATATAGGTCGCACTTGTTTTCACGAATACATCTGAAGACCAGACCTGGGTGATCACAAAAACCTCATGGGCATAATATCTTTTCCTGTTTCAAGAAACTAAGTTCTAGATAGTTATTGTCCAACTCCATGGCACTGCAAGATTTATAATGTTTTGTGCCTAACCACATTCTTGTAACAAGTCTAGCATTGCAAATTAGGAGCGTGCTATATAATTGTAAATTTCAAGCATCTAAACCTACTGATGGATTCTGGGGCTCATAAATTACTGCTGTGTCGAACACAGTTACCAGTACACCATCACAATACTCCATCAGCAGACCTGAAAGCCCTTTTTAAAAAAAAAAAAAAAAAAAAAAAAGTTACCCTGTGTTATTTATCAAGCTGCATTTTAAATCTTCCTAGACTTCATGTGAGCTGAACAGCAACAGTAAGCCTGCAGTGAGCTGCACCATGCCCATCCTGCCACAAGGTGGTACTGCTGTACTTGGCTCTAGGAGAGTAGAGGTGAGGTGGGGGAGGAGAGAAAAGAACAAGTCAACGTCCACTCATCACTTCCTGGGTCCTATTCAAAGCTGGATATGTAAATATAAAACTAGAAGACAGGCAGGGAAGGATACATGGAACATGTGTGAATAATTTGTGATGGACAGAAATTTGCATATGGTTATGTTTGCCAGCCAATGATGAAATTTCCAGCTCCCTTGATATTAACCAAAAGCAGAGGAGTTTCAAAAATGCTCAATGAAGTCAGTGTTCCCCGAGATTACAATCGACCTGATATTTTTCCCCCGATAGAGCAAAAGAATAAAAATACTGTATAAGCCAACAGTGGGGATGGGGGAAAGGGCAGAGACGCATTGAAAGAAGGAAAGAAAGACGAATCAGCTGATGATCTACTTTCGGTGGTAGAAAAGGATTTTGGATTGGGGAAAGAAGGGGAGGGAGAGACAGCCACACAGGAACGTGATTGTCTTGTAAGACCAGTTTCCCTCTGGGGAAAAACAAACCACTTTCAAAAACCAGAAAAAATTATAGCAGAAGTTACTGTTGACCTGGTTAACCCTTTCAGGACCAAGGGACATATTTGTCCCATAACTTTAAAATCCTATAAATTTTGATTGGGATAGTCTACAATTCTAAATTTGATATGTACGGATTCCATAGGATACTGCCTTTATGTAAACAAACTGGTTCCGACATTCATTCATTAGCGTCGTTGCCAGATTGACGAGAAGATTCACTTGCCACACTGTCCATAAGCCAGAAGTTTGATTTTTTTTTTTTTTTTTAAATAATATTTCACAAAAAAAATCAATTTTTTGCCATCTGCAAGCCCTTTTTACCATAAAAATGTCGTCAAAATCACAAAAATTGGCCTACGATCCTTATGGTCCTGAAAGGGTTAAAGTGTCAGCCACCATATTCCTCTTACGATCTTACTTAATGATGACAAACTGTACATCAAACCTTTAACACTTTCAAATGGCCAAACCCATTACACATGGTGTTATGGAAACTCATTGTTTTGAATCTCTGGGATGCCATTTTGTCCTACTAAATAATAATAATAACTTTATTCTTGTATACCGCCAACAATCTTGCGACTTCTAGGCGGTTTACAATAAAAGAAACTGTAAATACAATCAAGTGAATACAATCAAGTAAATACAATCAAGTGTATATTTCGTACAACGAATTAGAGAATATAGCAGTGTACATCTGATAACATTAATCATGTTAACGTCAATTTGTGTGTTGCAAGGCCAGGAAGTGCCAAGTTGTTTACACAGAAGTGGAAATATTCCGTAAGTTCATAGAGTGTTCATAATTTAGCGAATAGGGGTTGGGATTAGCAGTTTGCACGTTCCGGTATGTGGTGATGTTACGAGGGGGGGGTTGATGTTCCGGTTCGTTACCTAGGTATTTCAAAAATAGGTAAGTTTTTAGGTGTTTCCTGAATTCTTCATAGTTATTTATACTAAACAGTCATAATAAATTAACTAGAATTCATTATGTAGCTGATCGTGTTTAATTGATAGCTCTATAAGCAGTCAGTTATCTTTCATTCTCAGCTGTGATGCCAAAACAGATGTTTGATTGTGGAAAACCGATATGTGTTTCAAACTGCACTGAATAACTTCCACTTTATCGCTCCTCATGAATTTTAAATACAAATCATTTTCCATATGAAATTCATTTTTTTTTTTTCCCGATGTCCAAAGCCGACACACCTAGGACTGGTTGCAGAAATTAATTAGTTTGCATTCTCCATATAGATGTGCAAAAGAACCTGCCTCAAGATTCAGGTACAAAGGCACCCCCAAAAGACATGGTAATGTCAAAGATGTATATTCAAGATATCCTTCCATGTACCAACAGTTTTGCTTCTCTGTGTGTTGTGATCAACACAAGCAGTCATGTAACATGCTAAACCCCCCAGCCTGCTCTATCTGACTCAGATCTGGAGGACTGGCTTGAGTTTGGGGGTTAGCTAATATTTCCTCGCTTTATGGAATACCACACAGCTGGCTTTCTCGCCTCCCAGTGCCAGCTTAGCTATTCTAGCATCTCTAAGCTATTAAATTGCAGTAAATTCGGGGCTGTAGGCCAGTGGCAAAAATCACTGAAAGTTCCTGGCCAGGGCTTATTGTTAGCAGGAATGATAAGGCTACACATCTCTTCTGGGTCTCCTGGCCATGGGGCCTAAGGCCAGCTGATGGCATTTTATAATAGTATCACATTGAAAATAATATTAACAAATATATTACATTGTTAAAGATGATGACACTATTATAGTCTTTTAAATATGGGCCGGATTCTGTATAGGACATCCAGTCTTGGAAGCCGCCTAAGCGGCTTTTGAGAATCGCACACGGGCATCCTATAGAGGATCGCATCTGTCCTCATGGACAGACACATAGCCCACCTAATAACCCGATTCTCTAACCGGCATCCATGTCACAGGCGTCGGTTAGAATATCGGGTTGCCATTGAGCTTATTGCAGCAAGGGATCTCCCTGCCGTGATGTTAAGCGGCAACAAGCCCCACCCCCCGCAAAGACTGCCGGCAGGAGGGATGCCCAGTCCCTTCTTCCAGAACCCCCACACCCATACCCGAATATCGCCGGCAACTGCCAGAACCCCCTGCTCCCCTGAAGATCGCCGGTAGGAAGGATGTCCCCCCCCCCCCCACTGGACCCCCCTCCACTACCCTGGACCCATCAGCCCTCCCCCAGAAACCCCCTACCTTAAAATGTTGGCTGGCCAGAGGCATCCTTCCTACCTCCAGCCGGCTGGCCTGTCCGTTTCTGATGCATTGTTGGATGCACTCGGGAGGGGCCTTAGGCACCAGAATCTTAGGCCCCATTTGTAGTGAATTCTGGGATGTACTGGGAGTGGCCTAAGATTCTAATTGGCCAGATCCTTTAAGCCACTCCAATGGATGAAGGGAGGGCCAGTCGCTGATTTTTGGCCGTGCTTGCAGAAACACTTGGCGATGTTGAAGAATCCACCAGAGTGCTCATTTAAATATTGATAGACCCATTTGCATGGCAGAATCAGACACTGCTAGAAAGCTTGGAAAAGACCACGGTAAGCCATTTTGATAATCCGCCACTAAAATACATGCACAGTAAACCGGCTGGAATCAGTTTAGCCACCACGTTAAAGGCACCCTTAAGTTTTGAGAATCTGGCCCTTCGTAATCACATTCAATCAGCTCAGCTCCTTGGGTAACCACTGCCGGCTTCTTCCAAAGAAGTGGAAGCTTCACCTGCTGCCTGCAAGGATTTCTTCAGTGGAATTTGCCACGTCCATCCTCGTAGCTTTTCAATTGATTTGTAAAAAAAATGAAACTAAAATGTATACTTCCATGTAAGTGTTCATGCGTATATCTCTCTCTTCACAGTAAATTGTAATTTGCTTCTTCAACTGCTGAAGAGGTGTGCAATCAAATTAATTAAATAAATGTAATTAACAGCAGCTTTTATTTTTGCTGGTTAACCACCCTGATTTTGACTGTCTATCATAACGCAATGTGGAGCAGTTCAGCTCCCTCCCACCCCCACCCCCACCCCCACCCCCGCTCTCTGCTCAACCACAGCTGTCTGCCTCCTGTCAAGAGCACCAGTAAATCTCATTTGCTGCTCCAATGAGTTTTCAAAATCCCCTTCAAAGGTAATTTTGTTGACATTTCAATGAACGCATGTCCTAAACTGTTGCAACTTATTGTTTCCAAGAACTACATTTTTGCATTCGGAGTCATGCGCTCTTCATAAAGTGGAATAAAGTTTCAGACAGCATGGTGAGCTAGTTCTGCTACTTAAATACCTATATTCAAATACCTATATGAGTGGAGGAATGGCCAAGTGATTAGAACCCCTGCCTCAGCACCCTGAGGTTGTGGGTTCAATCCCTGGTCCATTCCTTCTGGCCCTAGACAAGTCACTCCGTTGGCCCATAGTTAGATTGCGAGCCCACCCAAACAGAAAGGGAGAAATACTTGAGTACCTAAATGTAAACCGCTTCAAATACTAATTAAAATGGTCCAACCAGAGGGCATGAATTCAGGTTACAGGGCAGCAGACCTTAGGAGTAATGTTAGGAAATTCTTTTTCACAGAGAGAGGCGATGGATGGCGGAGAGGAAAACGGTGATGAAATTTATTTATTTATTTTTAAAAGCACGGTATGAACCCAGAGGATCTCTAATTAGTAAATGAATGGTATAAAACAAACTAAGACCGGTATTAGGCAATCCTGCACAGTCTGTGTTCCATATGGTGATTTAGCTTAGGATGAGCCAGGGAGGGCTTTGATAGAAGGATGATTAGGAAAGGCTGGAATCGTGAAAGGCATAGAGAGAGTGGAGAGGGACAGATACTTCAGACTAGCGGGGACAACAAAAACAAGAGGTCATCCAGAAAAACTGAGAGGGGACGGATTCAAAACGAATGCAAGGAAGTTTTTCTTCACTCAGAGGGTGGTGGACACCTGGAACATGCATCCAAAGGAGGTAATAGGACAGAGTACAATACTGGGTTTCAAAAAGGGACTGAAGGGGATTGCAGGGTACAGATAGAAGGTTACTCTACAAGACATAAGTGAAAAGCATGTGTAAGTTTTAGGGTAGGAGCACTTTCAGGTCCTGGACCTGAGGGGCCGCCGCGTGAGCGGACTGCCGGGCACGAGGGACCTCCGGTCTGACCCGACAGAGGCAATTCTTATGTTCTTATGGCCTTCAGTGGCAAATACAACAGTGGGAACCTAAAGACAGTACCGGGTGGACTTCTTTGGTCTATTGTCAAGAAATATTAAAAAAAAGACAATTTGAACATGAATATACCGTAGAATGAGTGTTTCTATTGGTCAGATTGGATGGACTGTTCAGGTCTTTATTTGCTGTCATTTGCTATGTTACCAGATGTACACAGCGCTGCACAGAGACTCAAAATAGAAGCGGTTTATAAGAAATGCAAATAAATATAGGTAGCGCAGTGGTCTCAAACTCGTGGCCCAGGAGCCACATGCAGCCCACCAGGTACTATTTTGAGGCCCTTGGTATGTTGATCGTAATCACAAAAATAAAATAAAAAGTTTCTTGATCATATGTCTCTCTTTAGCTATAAATTACACTATTATTATTAAGACTTAAAGCCAAAAGGAAAGATTTATAAACTATAAAGAGTTTTACCTCATGCAAAATTGTCATTTCTTTAATAAATATTCTTATAATCACAGCTATTGTCCAATTAGAAATTTTTATTTTATAATTGTGCAAAATACATTATTTAAAATATATTTGTGAAGTGCTCAGACCAGGAAACCCATATGGTAGTGATGTCACTACAATGAGGTTTACAAGGGGACCATCATCGCCTTCACAAGTCCCCTGCCCTCCCTATATGCTAAAACCTATCTAATAAGTACGTTCAGCTTGTGGTACTTATCTGTGTTGGGGAGCGATTAGATGTTGACTCTCATTGGTGACTTATTATAATTAAAGTGCAGGTGCTTCAGTAAAATCCTGAATGCTTTTTTCTTTTCTTAACTAAATTCCCGTCCCTCCGACCCGGATTTCGTTTCTTCGTCAGGAAGGGACATTCATAAAGGCTCGCTAAGTACAGGAGCAGTCAAAGTGGACGGGCCGTCCATTTCTTTAATAAGACATCAACTGTTTGTTTGTTTTTTTTCTGAGGCCCTCCAAGTACCTACAAATCCAAAATGTGGCCCTGCAAAGGGGTTGGAGTTTGAGACCACTGGGGCAGCGATAGGGTTGCCAGATTTTCCTAGTCTTTGTAATTTTTGATGGAGAAAACAAATTGATCCACTTATACCCGTTCTACACCACTTTGTAGACTTCAATCGCATCTCCCCTCAGCTGTCAACCAGTTTCTAATCCAGTTCACAACTTTGGGTCCTAAATTCAGCCCATCAAGCTTATTCAGGAGCCTCCTATGAGGAATTGTGTCAAAGGCTTTGCTGAAATCTAAGTAAATTACACCAAGCGCACGTCTTCTATCCAATTCCCTGGTCACCCAGTCAAAGAATTCAATCGGATTTGTTTGGTACAATTTACCTTTAGAAAACCAATGTTGCCTCAGATCTTGTAACCCATTACATTCTAGGAAATTCACTATCCTTTCCTTCAACAACGCTTCCATTATTTTTCCAATAACAGAAGTGAGGCTTACTGGCCTGTAGTTTCCCACTTCATCTCTGCGACCACTTACCATTTAACCCAATCCTTCATTTTCTGTCTGATATCCACTTCCTAATCTACAATTGAACATTGCCTCCTATTCCATGACCCTTTAATTTTCTCAGGAGCCTCTCATAAGGAACTTTGTCAAAAGCTTTCTGAAAATCTAGATACACTAAACTAAAGTTTATAGATCGGGTCATCCCCAAGAATATGGAGCTTGACTCAGTTAACAGTCATTAATTAATAGTAATAAAGGAGAAGGAGCATGAACCAAAAATCATCGAGAGGCCGTTAAAAGATCAACCAGTTCACCTTTAGCCACATGTTTATTCACACCTTCAAAGAAGTCAAATAAATTGGTGAGGTAAGATCTCCCTTGGTTGAACCCAGGCTGACTCTGTCCCATTAAATCATGTTTGTTGTCTATGTGTTCCACAATTTTATTTTTTATAATTGTTTCCACTATTTTGCCCAGATCTTCAGTACTACCAATATGTCCTTTATTTCTGACATCATTATTTATTTTTAGCCCGCACTATCCATCCTTAGTTAACTGTTTTATCTGTGGTAGGCACCAGGGTTGACCTTGGGTGAAGAATATGCCTTGGACAGAGTGAAACCTTCTGCAGCTGTGCACAGAGCCCAAATGGAAATTGCCACTTTGACCTTTTCTGCATTAATAACAGAATTGAGAGAGAGATTTTGTTTGAATATTGCATAAGTGGCACATGGCAGCAGTAATAGGGGTTTTAGAACCTTTTACTGAACCCTAAATGTTCCCACTGCCAGAAAACCACTTAAAACATTTTCCAAATGGCTTACTAATGTTTGTGGGCATATAGGGAAGAGGCAGTCAATAGATATTTATTGCAGCTGGGTTTTGTTTTGTTTTTTTTAGAAGTCTACATCACCACAAAAGTAGGGCTAGGAATTAGGTGAATTATATTACCAGAACTACTGTATGATTAATATTTTTATGAGAATTACTTTTTTGGGGCGGGGGGGGGGAGTGGAGGTTGAAAATGATTACAAAAAAATAAAGCATATGCTAACTTGTGACTTGTTAACTGTGGTACAATTCTCCCTCCCCCCCTTGTTAAACTCTGAAGGGTAATTCCATAAATTTAGGCATCAATGAGCATACTAATTATCAAACAGGAATACATATAGCAAAGGATATAAAAAAAATCGGTATTTATACACCTCTCGACTAGTTGCTTGGCCCCTTTGCTCTTATGAGATCTATTTGCATGCACTGCTTTCATTGTATGCTAATAGATCTCATGCATATTCATTGGGGAAATCCTGAAAACACAACTGGATTGCGGCCCTCGAGGAGGGACTTTGACACCCTTGCTTTAGGGGAAGGAGCATGATTCCCTTTGCACTGGTTTACTGACTTGTGCATGGAGTATAGGTCTGTATCCTATTTCCATAAATAATCATCATATAGAAAGTAAGAACGTAAAAGTTGCCATATTGGGACAGACCATCAAACCCAGTAACCTGTTTCCAACAGTGGCCAACCCAGATCACAAATACCTGGCAAAATGCCAAGGAGAAAAAGATTTTATGCTGCTTATCTAATCGAATCTAATCCTTAGGTTTGTATACCGCATCATCTCCACGTTCGTAGAGCTCGACGCGGTTTACAGTAGGAGAAATAGGAAGGAATTACAACAGAGGGTTAGAGGTCGAAGTGTGAAGAAAATTTAGAGGAATTTATCCTAGGAATAAACAGTAGATTTTCCCCAGGCCATCTTAAGTGTCTTATGGACTTCTCTTTTTTTATGAAATTATCCAAACCTTTTTTGTTTAAATATATTTATTATCCAAACCTTTTTTAAACCCTGTCAAGCTAACTACTTTCACTACATTCTCAATGAATTCCAGAGTTTAATTACCCATTGAGTGAAGAAATATTTTCTCCAGTTTGTTCTAAATCTACTACTTAGCAGTTTTAAAGCATGCCCCCTAACCCTACTATTTTGGGATAGAGTAAATAAGCTATTCACATCTACCCTTTCCACTCCACTCCGTATTTTATATCTCCCCTGAGTTGTCTCTTCTTCAGGCTGATGAGTCCTAACCACTTCTAATAGGGAAGTCGTTCCATCTCTTTTATCATTTTCATCACCCTTCTCTGTAATTTTTTTTAATTCTGCTACATCTTTTTTGAGATGTGGTGAACAAAACTGCACACAAACTCCTCATATGACCCCAACACCACCACTTACACCACCAAAAAAGAAAGGAAGTAGAATTCACAAATGTATTTTAAATTAGAGTTTTCTTTCCAGTAAGTTCAATCTCTTTAGGCTTTCTAAGAGGTGTACTTCTCAAGGTGCCCAAAATCAGAATGAGTCCTCCCAAAACATGGACAACCTCTGAAAAGATGTGTAATACTGCCACCTTGTGGCACTTTGGCTAACATCTACTTTAACATTTTGTTTACTTCCTATTAGCACAAGTTAACCTCTCCCCTCCTGGTCATATATACGTCTTTCATAACCATATAGAACTCAGTTATTTTAGAATATATATCAAAAGTAAACCTTTTGTTCTCACACCTTATACTTAAATTGAGAAAAATAAGGACAAACAAACATACTTTAAATATACAGACATCTATCTTGAAAGAAAAAAACCCCACCACCATCAGCCTTTTGTCACTAAAAGAAACCAGTCATATATATATATATATATATATATATATATATATATATATATATATATATATATATATTTATTTTTTTTTTTTTTTAAATTAATTTCTTGACTGCCTATAACTAAACAGTTTACAAAATAAAACATTCACAGTGGTTCAGAGGACAGCATACATAGAGTACTTTCAATACATATAAACAAGAAATAAATTTGGTATCCCACCTCCAGAAGAATTATTTACTTTCTTTCAGTAATAAAATGTGGGGAAAATTGCAATCATTCATTTCTGTTTAAATATATTCTTTCTACCAGGCAGATCAGTAAATCACTTTTACTTGTTAGACATGAATGAGTAGCAGATTTCTATTGAACCCTTGGTCCAAGAACAAGCCACTCCTCTGCTGGAAAAAAAAAGTCCAGTTCCAGCTTCTGTAGGATAGAAACTTACATACAGCAAAACATAGCACTTAGGGAACTCCTCCTTTCAAACTGTATCAACCCCGTTCTTTACTCTCCCAACCCCCTGAGCTAACCCAAAACCCATCCCCCACCCCCAAAGACGGTCCTTCTCACTCCCAAATCTTTCCCCACCCTACAAACTATCACTTCCCACATTTCTGTTGCTATAAACCCGTTATGTGAATGTGCTTTGACCTTTGGAATCTGGATCAACCCATTGCAATTGGGTCCACAGCCTGCTGAGACAACCAAAGAGAGTTTGCCAGTATGGTACATGTAGTAACGGAGCTCTCCTACTCCATTCTGTCAGTCTGCGTGTAACACTACCCACTTAGTTTAACTCAAAGCTTGGTAAATGTATCCCATCAGGCCCTCCACAATAAATGTACATGAAGCAAACCTGCATCCATTGAAGACCCAGCATATGCAAATTTCTCTGTCATATATGCACTTTACAGATATTTTGTAACCCTAATAGCTGTAGCATTACATTGAGAGGTTTAGAATCCCATAGGCCGGATCAAGTCCTGCTACATCTGCTTGAAGTTTCATGCATTTGCTATTCCCTTGGAATTGATTTAGGCTTTTAAGTAAGTGATTTGATCCTCTGCTTTGGCAATGGTTTTTACGTCATAATTTCTTTGGTGGTGAAATGGCAAAAGGCATTAATTCCTCCTCTTTCCTTCTCCACACCTCAATCGCAGCCAAAAGGCCAGGAAGAAACTATCCCTTGGCTTAAGCTCAGACCTCTTCCCTGCCATTGGAGTTATTTATTGAAGCAGTGTAAACCAAGAAGCAAATGGCTGAATGGTGCTGAGCAAGCTGAATACATTGGCACAGGCACCGTAAATTAATGTTCCAGGATCTTCTTTTGTTTCCAGAGATTATTTTAGCTGCCAGCGTTCCACAAGTGGAAGATACGTTCAGATTATTATAGCTCAGGATCTATTGCATTGATTTGGTTTAAGCTCAGGATCTATTGCATTGATTTGGTTTAAACCTTGCAAATAAGAAGAGACATGCTGCCTCTAGGAATCTTTGGCAATCTGTACAAAATTCTGCTGCACGACTTATCTTCTGCCAACCTCGCTACACTCAACTTATCCATCTTCACATACAGTCCTATTACTGACCTATATACCGTATTTTCTCGCATATAACGCGCGCGTTATACGTGGTTTTTACAAACCGCGCATACCCTTGCGCGTTATACAAAATTTTTTTTACATAGTTCCCCCCCCCCCGACGCCCGATTCATCACCCGGAAGGAGCGCTCGCACTCCCACCCCGAAGGACCACTCGCACCCCCACAGCCTCCCCCCTCCCCCATGGAGAAGCTGTCTACCTTGTTTCCGGATGCCAGCCCAGCTGCTTCCTCTGCCGGCGGTCCTGCCCCTTCTCAGAGCCCTGTGCTGCGCTGCTTCCTCTTCAGGCGGTCCCGCCCTTTCTCTGATGTCAGAGAAAGGGCGGGACCGCCGGAAGAAAAAGCAGCACAGCAGGGCTCAGAGAAGGGGCGGGACCGCCAGCAGAAGAAACAGCTGGGCTCGCTGGCATCCGGAAACAAGGTAGACAGCTTCTCCATGGGGGAGGGGGGGGAGGCTGTGGGGGTGCGAGCGGTTCTTCGGGTGGGGGTGCGAGCGGTCCTTCGGGGGGGGGGGGCGAGCGGGCCTGCGGGGGGGGGGGTGAATCGGACGTCGGGGGGGGCATCAGGCTTTCAGGGTAGGGACAGGACTTCAAGGAGGAAAGGAGAGTCGGGGCGGGCGAAAACAGAGTCAGGGTCTCCAGAGGAGAGTCGGGGCGGGCGAAAGGAGAGTCGGGCAGCATGCGCGGTATACGGGTGTGCGCGGTATATAAAAATTTATGTACATAAATATGTGTTTTTTGCGCGCTATACCCGTGTGCGCGTTTTACACGGGTGCGCGTTATCTATGTGAAAATACGGTAGATGTGTTCATTCTGCTGCTCCTCTTTTCTCTCTCTTTATAGACCTCCCTAAAAACTATGTTCTTCAGACAAATTGCTTTTATCTGTACCCTTCACCTCCAGACTTCATTCCTTTCAGCTCGCTGCTCCGTAGGCCTGGAATAAATGACCCGAGTCCGTTCGCCACTCCCCTTCCCTTATTCAAAAGTAGACTTAAAAACCCCACCTTTTTGAGACAGCCGTCAACTCGTAACCTTACTCCCCTCTGTTCACCACCCTAGCCAGCAGTTTTCAATCCCCTCTAACTGTAACCCCTACCATGGTGTCCTGTTTAGATTGTAAGCTCATTGGAGCAGGGACAAGTCTCCTTTGTGACTCTGTACAGCACTGCGTACGTCTGGTAGCACTCTAGAAAAAAATTAATAGTAGCAGTAATATAGTATATTCTCTGAAATGCAGCAGAGTTCACCTGTCGAGCCCAGGAGCCCTGTCAGTGGTGCCCTAAAGATATTCATTACTTAAATATCATGGAAATATGCAATCTTACTTGACTTAAGCAATTTTAAAATTCATTTCACCCCCTTTTAGGATCCTTAGAATCGAGCGCCGTAATCCTTCATGATTTCTTAGAAAAACTGCTCAAATCATCAATCCTTTTTTTTTCATATTAGTATACTTTTTGCTTTTATATTTAAATTATATTTTAAAATGCCCAAAAATCAGACCCTTATCTTTAATGTTAAAGTTCTGTTGGCTCGGGACTTGCCAACATGTTTCGCTTCCTCGGCTGTATCAAGGCTGTCCCCTTGCGGTATTGTACTCCACCATCAAGCCCGCTATTTTCTCTGGTTACGCATGGCATCAGAGGCCATGTGCAATGGCCACGTGCAAACTTCAGCTAGTAGTGAACCCTGGTGAATGAACACTGGCTACTAACCTCTCCACTGTGAGTGAAACTCCTGATTTCAATTCCCTGTCTGGGATTTTTTTTTTTTTGTCAGTTCATCAAGTACAACACAAAACGATTCATCAGAAATCACCGGTGATAATTATGTAGATTGTTTATTAATTCTGACGACATAGTAGATTGAATAACAAACAGGACTTTTATACATTCTCTTAACCAAAAATAGAACCAATATTTACAATCACTCAGTAAAAATACAAAAAGCATACCGAGGCACTGTCTTTCTAAAAGACATTAAATGTAAGAGGTATCAAAAAATATTAGACCAACCTTATTACATAATACTTTACAATCACTGATTTGTGCAGTACAGTAGCTACTGGAATATTGTTACACCTGTGCAGTTCTGACATGATAAGTATGCAATGTCAAATACCATAATACGAAGGTAAACTGCTTTGCAGATTTAAAAAAAATTTTAAAAAAAGCACATTAGCTAAAGCCAGACTGAAAGTTCAAGGTTTTGTTTTCCTTTAAATATATAAAGCTTTTCCACAGACAGGGTGTCCTCATTTTCTTCTTCAATTGGATTTTACGGTAGTCATAATGTAATTAAAGATATATTTTTTTTTAAAAGAAGCTATTGTTTAAAAAAAGAAGCTAAAAATGACAGTTATTGTTACTCCCGCATCTTTCAAGGTGTCAGATGAGATAAAAGAAAAAACATGTAAAACTGAAATGGTTTGGCGGGGCCAGTGCAAGAGTTCTGGGCATCCTATGCAAATCTCCAGCCTTGCACCCATCCCTGCTGACTCCCCCCCCCCCCCTTCCACTCATAACAGCTCCCTACCACGTTTCCTTCTCCTCCTCTCCAAGGCTGCCATTGCTTATGCGTTCAAAATACGTTGTTGAGGAGCCAGTAGTTATTGATACATGAGATCGGCATCAGAAGTGCTGGACCTCAGAATTACACATTCTGAACAGGCTCAGCACTAGCCATAAAGAGGAAGAGGGACGCTAGCGAAAAGCTATAGCACAAGCTCCCATAGCCCTGCCGACAGACTCTGTTTTCTCTTTGGCTGTTGGGGCCTGAGGAATTCCACCACTCGTGGTGCTTCATCCAGCCAACCTTGTTGTTTTGCCAGGTGGAGAAGGCTGCCCTGTGTTTTAGTGTGCTTACAACCCAGGTGTCAGGTCAAAAGCGCGCCGGGACAAAGGCGCACGCAGACAATTGAGCGCAGTGCGGAGGCACGCGCCGCAGAAAATTACTGTTTTTAGGGCTCCGACAGGGGGAGGTGTGGGGGGAACCATCCCACTTTACTTAATAGAGATCGCGCCACGTTATGGGGCGTTGTGGGGGGTTGTAACTTCACTTTTTCCCTGTTTTTAGGGAAAAAATTAAGTTTACAGTAAAATGTGGAGGGTTACAACCCCCCAAACCCCCCACAACGCCAGCACGATCTCTATTAAGTAAACTGGGGGGGCTCCCCAACAAAACCCCCGTCGGAGCCCCTAAAAACTGTAATTTTCTTCGGCGCGTGCCTCTGTCTTGCGCTCAGTTGTCGGCACGCGCCTTTGTCTTTTGCGGGTTTGTCTATGAACCGTTGCAGATACTGTCTCAATCTATGATACCGTAAGGGCTTTAGTTCCCAAAATTATGAGAAACACAGTGGATGAACTCCATCCATGATTCCACAGAAACAAATGATGGACTTACCCCCCCTCCCCCCCCCAGAGAGGATGGGATCAAGTATTAAAAATCTTGCTAAGGCAGCTGCATCTTATGTGCACTCAGGTGACAAAGTCGGCATGACAGGATACAACTGTTCTCCATGGTTCTTGCTTGTAAGGTAAAAAGAAACTTCTTGTCCACTGACGTGGTGCTACACCTGGCAGTTGCTGATCTAAGCCGAAGTCTTGCACCTCAGCAAGCTCAAACCTACACAGGACGTTGTCACCTGGTGCATCTCAAACTGTCAGGGCTATGAAATATCACCCAATCGTCTCCCTTGAAGACTTTCAAAACGGGTTCAATCTTAGACAGCTGGCAAAATTGGTTTCCACCATATCTCTAAGGAACTGGATAGAGGGAAAATGTATAACTTCACGGAGGAAATGTTGACAAGGGATTTTAACCGCATTATTAACTATTGCAACCTACAATTAAAGTCTACTTCCCAAGCAAAGTCTCGGTTCGACTCTCCTGCCAGTAATGTAATGGTGGAGTATCCGTACAGGCCACAAATAAGTGCAAATGACCAGACATGAATGGTTCATGCAGCAAGACCAAATCAGGATCCAGTTTTGTCCACAACTGCCTATTTGTGACTTCGGGTTCAAGAGAAGAGACTACAGATCACTACAGCATTCTTAATGGAGGCTGGAGCTATGGTCATGCCAAGTTCAAGCTACTCTGGCAGGGTCACATGGAAAGATCCTCAGGTGTCCCACTACTATTGCAAAGGACAACCAACATATAGAGCAGTGGTTCCCAAACTCTGTCCTGGGGGACCCCCAGCCAGTCGGGTTTTCAAGATATTCCTAATGAATATGCATGAGAGAGATTTGCATATAATGGAAGCAACAGGTATGCAAATCTCTCTCATGCATATTCATTAGGGAGATCTTGAAAACCTGACTGGCTGGGGGTCCCCCAGGACAGGGTTTGGGAACCACTGATTTAGAGTTTTTATTGTTTGCTAAACAAGCAAGTCAGGAATTAAAGCTGCTTGTCTGATATGTTCCAAAGAACTAAAAAAAAATTTAAAACATGTATGTCACTTCTTTAACATAAATGGAACGGGGGGGGGGGGGGTTATTTGGCTGCACTGCCACTGATCAATGTGATCAGCCAGTTTCAATAATGAAAGCCTATACTGTGCCAAGGAAAAGTGGTCGTAAGCCACACAGCAAGCAGCCCGTTATGCAGTAAAATCACTTATGGCATAGTTTTTACAGAATTCATTATTTTTCTATTTACAAAAAATGTAGCTTACATTAGGAAAATCACAACTGGCAAAATCGGTCTTTTAAACCAAGTTCCTGAATGCAATATTGACCAAAACCGTGAGAGCACGGACATAAAGATTCCTGGACTATAAAAGCTGGATAAAAGATTACCAGGCAAAGGGAGGCAATCAGATCACAGGACAGTTACATAAAGGTGTGCAGGGTTTAGTTCTGTTCCCGTCGGCAGTGTGAGACGACAATCGGCTGAAATGGATCCTCCATGGGCAACAGTGAACAAGCCATTACAAAAGAACTCTAAGGATTTTTTTTTCCCCATTATTTCACAATGGGAGCTGCCAAGGGGCCTCAGCTGCACATAAAAAAAACCCAACAAAAAACCTTGAGCGGGGTCCAGTTATCTCACAGACATTTCCGCTTGTCCATGCCATCTTTGTTCACACTGTTCAGCAGGACGGAGACCTTCGTCAGCAGGACTCTCCCACGTTGGCAAGCACTAAACACAGATTTTGCCGCAGCTTTAGTAGAAGGGTTTCTAAAATGGAAATTTCCTGCGTGCTAAGTCCGGCTTTATTACAGCAGTTATTAAAGCTTTATTTTCTTTTTCTTTTTTTGCGGGTCCCACTCTAATGCTCCCCTTAGCGAAACCGGCAAAAATTTTTTACTTGGCATCAACTGTTTAGAAGGTGTTCCGTGCTCCCGCGTTAACCCTGCATTAACTGGTTAGCATGCACCAATCAAAACATGCTAGCTGGTTAATGAGAAACCACCCACGCTCTTCCCGTGACACATCCCCCTTAATTTTTTTTTTTTTTTTTAAATTAATATGCGTTTAGTGTGTGCAAACAGGGCAATTACTGCAAAGCCCTCTGTTTTGTGGTAAACCTTTTCTTGAGTGCTTAAGCACAGTGCGGCTTAGCGCCCGTTAGTTAAAAGGACCCTTAATTTCTCGTGCCATTTCCACAAACAAAGACAAAATCACTAGCCAGTAGTCGTGATCTGGGACTTACTACTTAACGCAGGCTTTTTACAAAGCCACAGTCAAGGTTTCTACCACGGGCCGGTGAGGTAAATACGCCAATGCTCATAGAATTCCTTGCTGGCCCGTGGTAGAAACCTTGACTGTGGCTTTGTAAAAGGAACCCTAAATCGTCTCTCTCCAACATGGTGGCACAAATGATGCAGTTTTCATAAATTATCACTAACGAGGAGAAAAGCCAGCAGTACTTGCATTAGAATCATTACAGCTTTTCCACACTGTGAGAAACCAACAGCAGGTCTTCAGGTTTTCACAAGAGCTTTTTGAAATACCCGCACTTATGTTTCTACTAAAACCGGCAAACCAGTTCAATTATGGCGCCAAATATAATAACAGACTTCCTTTCCCCCGCCCTTACAGTTTTCACTGATTTATGAGCCCAAGAACAAAACGCCAGCAAACTCATTTAAAAAATGAGCAGAATCTCATTTAAAAAATAATAATAAAATTATTTTCAGCAGGCAATAAATATGCAATAATTCACTCTGGACTCCTTTTACAAAGGTGAGGCAGCGGTGGCTGCTGCGGTAATCGCTCTGATGCTCATAGGGGTTCACTACCGCAGCTTTGCCAAAGGAGGGGGAGGGTGTCTATTAGCATAGGGTTTTCCCAAACCTGTCCTGGGAATCCCACAGCCAGTTAGATTTTCAAAGTTCGCATAATAAATATACACGAAATAAAGCTGCCTGCACTGGAGGCCTAACGTTTATCTCGCGTGCATTCACCGTTGGGATCCTGAAAACCCGAATGGCGATGGGGTCCGTAGGACAAGTCTGGGGAACCCTAGTTTAATGCCAAAGTCATCCGTCTATCCTTAGCTGCTTTGAGGCATCAGCAGCAATAATTCTGTGCAATCCTATAATCCTTTTAAAAAATAATAATATTGCCTTCCGAGTCGAATGTGTAAAATTTCATTTTTCAACACATTAAGTAAAAAAAAAGCATTAGCAAGTTTCCAGTTCAACTGCCAGTATCAGAGTTGGGAGGGTTTTTTTTTTGTGCTGAGAACTAAGGCGCATTGTTTCCAGTTTTATCCTCATAACAGGACAACGTACTCTGGCTGGAAATAAAAGATTGAGGCTGGCAAACTTTCAAGGCTGACTGTACACACAACTGTGTTAAATAAAAAACCCACATCACTTTAGGATATTACATTAAAAAATTAATAAATGAATGGAACTCCTTGACCCATGTGAGCATTTCAATACTACTTTGTGTTTCATGCGTTGTAACAAAGTGATCATCGGTGCAGAAATGTGACTCTTCAGCACTTAAATATGATCTTTGTGCTACCAGAAAAAAAGAGGATACCCTAGAAATTCAGATTTCTTCCCCCTCTCTGCTAGCAAGTGCACTGTGTTTAACTTTGTAAGCCCAGCTACTTCTACCTAAGAACATCCATCAATATGGAACAAGTCAGTTGACCATTGCCACTTTGTTTTCAAATGTTTTGATCTGAACCTTGATTCTGCCTATTTTGGGCATTAGGGACTTCCATTACATATAGTGTAACCTGAGATACAGTCAACAGATGGCGCTATTTCACTGCTGCTCAGTAGCCAAAAAATGGCCTATTCCCCTTAAGCTGAATTCCAGAGGAAACCTATGATGGTAAATCATGTATGCGAGTCCTTAAGAAGTGGCTTCTCCTTGATGTGTAGTCCACACACATCTCAGCCATCTGTTTGTGTCAGTGTGGAGTAATTTGTTTTATTTCTACTGCTTTATTTCCTTATGAATTTAGCATTAACCAACCAGAGCATTCATGATACCAAGAGTCTCAGAAAACATTCTTATAATAAATTACTAATAGTTAAAACAATACAGCATGTCCCTTTTTTTGGCTGCTGTTTCAAGCTTTTAGTTCTTATGTAAAATAGCATTCTTGACTTTCAGAACCATGAGGATCATTTAGAAAATACATTCCAAGAAATATACTAAAAGTCTCACAGGTTGAAATGCTTCCCCGATCCGTATGTTTTGAAGAACTAAACATCTCCTAAATGCACAAAGGCTGGTCCTTTTATTCTTCAATCTTATAACGATGTTGACGCAAGTGTAAAGATGGGTGATCCCCGGAAACCATGGCAGACTTCTGTAACAATGGTGCACTTTGGCCTGTGGCTGGAACGCAACCTCAGCTCCATCCTGCCATTCACGGCGGAGGCAGACGCACCGAGTTCAAGATGAGTAGCAGCAAGCCATTGGCATTAACCGACACACACACACCAAGGGCCTCCTTCGTGGAACCGTGAAATTTTAATTGGTGCTTATAAAACTCCCCGCATCTACACTGCCGATACTTGTTCACCTTCTGGAAAACAAATGAGAACAATTATTAAACCAATAACCCAATTGATTTAATAATACAATTAAGCAATTGGCAACCAATTCAATAGCCTTCTGAAACGTGTATATGGAAGTTTATTTTTAAAGTTGTAGGAACCATGATTATACTGTACTTTTGTGAAATGCACTTTACTAATTTAAGTATTACTGTATATAGGTGTTTTACATTAAAACATCTGAAAAGTGCCGAGGTAGAATTGGGGGAGGGGGGAGGAAGTAGGTACTAAATCAATCCAGACACACATTTAAGAAAATAAAATCAATGGGGGCAAAGGAAGTCTACAATGTAGGTGGTGTTTGCACATGTATAGAGATGTCTAGGCACGCCTACAGACAACTAAGGCCAGTGTAGGTGTGGTTTACACCAGAAGTGGCCTTAGGCTTTCTTAGGCATGCCTAGGCGCTTCTCATAGATGCGAGTCAGATGCCTTAAATGTAGCCCTGCATTTAAGGCATCTGTAGAAGAAAATAGACACGATTCTGGAAACTTCGCCTACTGGTGATTGCCACATGGTGGTTGGTGTCCATTTCCAGAATCAGGCCCAAAGAGTTTGTCTCCTTTGAAATCTACTGCAGCAAGAGTGTTCTTGAAGGAACCAAAGATACAACGGAGGTTGGCCAGAACCATATTGTCTTGGTTCAGCATGGCCAATGTCAAATAGGTTGGCACCTACAGAAGAAATTTATAGCAGGAATTGGGACCCCAAAACCTGCCCAGAAGACTGTTCTGGGCAGGCTTGAGGCCTCCCTGGCATGGGGGTCCATGGCAAGCAGTGGCGTAGTAAGGGTGGGTGGCACCCCGCCCCTGTTCGCCCCCTTCCTTTTCTCCATAACTTTTTTAACTTCTCTGGAGTGAGCAGCATGCCCACCGTTGGTGTCGGCTCGCCCTTTGATGTCACTTCCTAGGCGACGTCAGAGACAGTGCCGACACCGACGGGAAAGTAAAAAAGGTATAGGTGCACACACGGCAAGGAGAGGAGGAGGAGTGCCATGCTCTTAGGAAGGCTGTGCCCCCCCTTATGACGCCACCAATGGCAAGCACCTTGTTTGTACCCCCCCCCCCCTCCCCTAACACCGGTCCTATGAGTTAGCTACCTAAATGTCTAAAGACACTCAAAAGTTGAACAACGAACCCCCATCTCTTCTAAACTGAGTCTTAGGATTCATTTTGGATGCTGAACCAACCTTGCAACCTCAGATTAATGCCGTCATTAGATCGGCCCATTTCAGTTCAGTCTATTGACAGTCCGAGTCATTCAGACTTGTATAGTGAGTTGTCTTGATTACAGCAGCTAGAAACCTTTTGGCCTTGCATTTTTTTTTTTTGTGATGGCTCCACGTTGGCTTTCTTGTGAAAATTAAATCTTTGTTTTTGTTTTTATTTTAAGGTGTTATATTCCAGAAAGGCCTTTGCATTGTAAAGGAGGAGTTGGTATAGTATGAACCTCCAACATTAAAGTCATCTCAAGGTGGGTTTTTTCTTTGTTTGTTTTGGGTTTTTTTTACTGACACTTGGTTTATCTGAAGTAAAATATTCTGAGAAACGGAAAAGGGATCGTCTCCTCAAGAACTGAGAATAGATCATAACCATCTTCCGACTTGCTTATTTGGGGAGTCTGGCTTTGGAGTCAGGAAACAGCTTAATGGCAGGACGCACTACAGTATCTCATTCGTTTTTTCATTGCCACACTGACCACACGTTGTTGGGGGTTTTTTTGAGGGACCGTGTCATGGATGGAGAGTGGGTGTTCCTGCGTTAACCAATTAGCGCATCTACATTACTGCACGCTAACTGGTTAGCATATGGGTAACGCCGAATGGAAACAGTGCTATGATAATTTTAAAAAATGGCTGAATCCTAATGGCAACTTTAGCACATGGTCATTAACGAAAAGAATTGGAAAAAAGGAATTTTTATGGCTATGGTAAACATGGCCTTTGCCTGGCAAAGACACAAGAAAGAGCGCCCTTAAGACCACTTTTTACTGCAGCTTAATAAAAGGGCCCCCTTAATTTGTAAAAGTCTGACCTGATGCCTCCCACTACGACTGGGGTTGGAAGAGATTTTTATGTTTGGGTACTTTATTTGCTTGATGCTTGTTTGTAGAGAATGACACAGGGACAATTTTTTCCAACCCGTACCTGCAAGTTTTGTTGCTGTCGCTGTCTCTGCCCCATTCCTGTAAGCTTAGTCTTATCAACACAAACCTCAAACACTTATGATTTTCAAGTGTTTGAGGCTTGTGCAGATGAGGACGGAGCTTAGGCATTGGTGGAATGAGGCATTATGACATCACAATCTGAGCTCTAGAATGTTGCTACTTAGGATTTTAAAGCGTTTGAGGCTTGTGCAGATGAGGCTGGAGCTTGCAGGAATGGGGCAGGGACAGGAAAAGAACTCGCCTGGACGGGAAAAAATTTGTCCCTGTGTCATTCTTTACTTATTTGTTCATGCATTACTTTAGGTTCTTTGGGCTATTTATTAAAATATGTGTGTTAAGTAAGTCACGAGGAAATACCACTTTGACAGATTCATGGGAGTTATACACAGCTAGTATAAAATAGTATAACCCCGTCCCCCCCCCCCCCAAAGTATTATGTCTTACAGGAATGAATGTGGAACTTGGATAATAAAATATTAAGCAGATAATTCAGTTAATACTTAAAATATCCAATCCCTCACTTTATCAGTCACTTCAAAATTAACATAAAGCAGACCTCTCTTTTGTAGCTTAAACAAAGGGTACGTCAAAAACATACTTTCCTGATCCACAAGTCTGTAGTGAAGGTTTCACTAAATTGTTCACATTTAAAAATGTTATCTTATTTTAAGCTGCAACTTCTACAGAAGTAAATATTAGTGCATTAGTTAAGTTTAAGCTGCGCCAGGAGCTTAAGAGCGTGATTTCCCTGGTTCAGGCAGACTAATGATGAGAAATTGCAGATCTACGTGAAAAGGTTTACGGCATAATTGCTTTACTGAGCACAAGACTTGGTTTTCAGGGGTGCTAACATGGGTGTAAAGCCTTCGATGATAGTCAGCCCCAACATCATGGTTCAGTCGGACAGGAGACTTCTTCTTCACCCTGTACCCTGGGATTTGGGGGGGATGGGGGGGGAGGAACACACCCTCTGATGCTGAATTCCAGTGCATTATTTAAAACAAATATATGTACTACAGATTAGAAAATAGAGACATCTAATTTCCATTCTATAGTTTCCCAAATCATTTCAATTGCCAGTTGTGGAAACAGCAAAACAGCAAAACATTCACTTATCTCTCCCCAGGTTCTAAAAGCAGGTTGTGCTGTGGCTCTTACTACTTATTGGACTTCAGGACCAACTGGTATTTTATTACGGCACTGACACAGTCCAAGGTGAAACACAGCCCTGCTAGTAGGGTTACTAGATTTTTCCATCTGGAAAATCTGGATCCCTAGACCCGCCCTCCAGGCCCACCCAGTTCCACCCATCCCCAATCTGTCATGCCGCCCCCCCCCCTCCCCCCGCCTGCAGGATATCCGCCCATGCGGGGGTGCTCTACTGCGCAAAGGAAAGCTTTTCAAAACCCGGACAAAGCACCGGGTTTTGAAAAGTCATCCGGACCCCCCGGACACGACCGGGCAAATCCAGACATCTGATAATCCTAAGTGTTGGGCATCTGCTTTTAGAACCTGAAGAAGTGAGAAAGGTAAACTTTGTGGACTTCTATCTTATCGGCTTGATATTTTTACTCTTTCCACGTTGTTTCTTGCCAGCCCGTTGCCTTGTTGTTTTCTGCAGCCAGCTCTTACCAATTTCCAGTTCATTAACAGATACTCCACCCCAGCCTCATAACTTCCTAACAGCAAACATTACTGTGCTGTATAAATGCTGCCTGTTCCCCCTTCTACAGCATGTTTATCTCAAAACTTTGACCAGGACAAGAGGACTAACATTGCACAATGAACACCATCGTAGTAAGTTAGCCATATGGTTCACTCTGCATCTACTAAGTTAGTATTTTTAACGTACCATCCTCTTCACTATCTGTGCCAGTCAAGTCTGCTATCTTAGGATGGGGTTGCTGCCGACTGTGCCAGTGAGGCCCCGAGAGAATCTTCTGCGATACACAGGTCGCGGGTTCTCTATCAAGAGATGCTGCTGAAAGTCTACAGAGGCTGCTAGGCACCAACTTTGACCTCTGTACAGCCACACTATAGTCTGGAGGTCTTAAGTGCGGGTGGTGGGATGGTCCTTCCTTTATGTCCGCTAAAGAAAGCCCCAAGTATCCCGGCGGGGTGGGAGGTGGCGCCCTATACCTATCGTCCTTCTTAGGTGAGGTGACACAGTACACTGGTGTGAGAAACATAAGGAATGGAAATGTTAATGGAGAAAACAGAAATTAAAAAGAAATAATAATGAAATTAAAATTCAAACAGTGAAATGTTACAATGGCATAACAGAAACTGGTAAAACAAAGAGCAAATGCAGAAAAGCTGGTTTTAATGACAGCAGCAGATTTTCACGCTCAAAGCAGTTTGGCCCACTGCACCTCTCTCTTCCCCCTCCCCCATGCTGCACTGTGTGCAGTGGCGTAGTAAGGGGCATCCTAGTAGGGGCGCAGCACCCGTTGTCCTCTCCAACCCCCACTCCTTCCCCGCCCCTCTGTAATGTTCCTGGCACGAGCACCAACCCCCAACCTGCTATTGCACCTGGGTCGGCTCTTCTTCCGACATCATTTCCTGGACCCACATCTAGGAAGTGACATCAGAGGGAAAGCCCACGCAGGCACAACAGCACAAGGAACGTTACAGAGGTACGGACGCCTCTCACTCTCGCTTCGCCACTGACTCTGCAACTTCCAAGGCTTTTTTTTCTTTAACTTGTCATTTCTGTCATCAGACCCTAAATTCCAGAAAACATAAAGATTACTATTGTATTAACAGAAATAGGCCTCTTTTAAAAAAAACGGTACAAAATCAATGTGGAGACAGCAGCAGTCCTGATAGTCATATGAGGGAATGAACAGTGATCCAAAATAGTCACTCAGGGCAGACCCTCGCCCCTGGAAACGCCAGGGTAATCCTGACATCACTGAATATCCATTAACAGTTACTGGGGATTTAAAATCCTATTAAGTACCTGGCTGACACCTTTACACATTTGAGAGTGCGTGAACGTCGGAAAATGAGAGCAGTACACATTTTCTGCCATATCTCCGAGGCTTGTGAACTCGTATCGTACTGTGAAACTCTGAAGAACACACACAGTAGGGGCTCTAACTAACAGAGTCAACCCCCCCCCAACCAAAAAATAAATAAATAAATAAAAAGACTTGTAGCCACCTCACACAAATTAATAGTACTTAACAGATTATTCTGGGTATTAAAAATGATGTTAAAAAAAAATAGAGTTGTACGTTTACAAAATCACTCCAATGTACAATTACAGAGCATGAGGTGAAAACTCAGAGAACAGTAAAAGTAATCTGCTTAAAAAATATTAGCTTGTAAAGGATCTGGCACCAAAGTTACTGCAATAGCTGTAAGGCCAAAGTAACCAGAGGGTTAAACATTCAGCTTCTTCTACAACCCACAGCCACTGAGGGGACAGAGGGCAAGATTCCCTGGGCCTGGTGGCAGCAGCAGAAGAACGCTGTGCCCTTGGCGCTTAGTGCACTAACTCTATTCTGCCGCCGACCACAGGTCCCCCCCTCTTTCCCGGTGTCCACTCTCACTTAAATGGAAACAGGAAAGACTTTGCGCGAGAGGAGGGGACAGCAGCAGAAAGGAGGAGGACCCGTGGCTACAGGCAATAACCCGGCAGGGGGATCTGGGGGGGGGCAGTGGTAAGGGACCCCAGGAGCCCTGTAAAATTGTTTGCCCTGAGCCTGGTATTCTCTTGGCAGCCCTGCTACAACCATAAAAGTTCAGATCAATCTTGCAACAATAAAATGGTTAGAGCAGTGGGCTAAGAGCCCGGTTCAAATCCTACCATTGCCTCAGGTACAAACAGATCGTGAGCCACTAGGGACAGAGAAAATACCTCCTGTATCAGCATATGCTCACTCTGGAAAAAGGTGTCCCACTGCATATGTGCATAAAAACATAAATATTGCCTTTTCAGATTCAGTGTCACTGCCTGTTACTCCCTAACACATCCTGACTCTATTTTTTAGGAATTTGTTAAATCCAGAATCTCTGAGCACAGAATCTCAAATTATAGCCATACTTTTGCCTTACAAATACTGTTCCCTCTAAGCTAGTGTGCCGTGAGACGCTGGGGAGGAGGAGAAATGCCAGCTGACTGCCTACAGGACATGCCTCTCATGGCGAGAGGCACAGCCTGTAGGCAGTCAGCCAGCGCCAGCTCCTCTCAGCGTGTCGCCCATCTGGAGGGCCTTCACACATGCACAGATGTCGACGTGATGATGTCAAACATGCACGTGATGTCACTGTATCGATGTCTGCGCACTTCCGGATGTTTCGAGCCGCAGCCACTCCGTTTAATATGCTGCTGCTTGACAAAGTTTGCGAGACATTACTCTAAGCAGAGCAGAAGTCCTCCACCTTTAGTCCTGCCAGTAGGTGGTGCTGTTTCACTACCATATTTTCAATAGTGATGGACAGGCAAGCTCTGCAGGACTCCAGGGATTCCTAGCTATTGAAAACACAATATTGAAGCACCACCCCGTACTCCTGCTCAGCTTCGAGGGAACAGTGCTTCCGAGGTACATCACATTTCCTTTTCCCACCATCCATTTCATTATAATTTCTTTGTTTGTATTTTAAAAGTAAAATAGCGCTGCAAAAATATTTTTAAAACTTGGGTTATTTGTATTACATACATAGAAGCAATTTCATAAGGCATTTCTGCAAAGCCCATAACACAGAAAGGAACATGAAGAAATAGCAAAGCGATGCTCAAAAACAATCTTGTGCAAATGATACGAGGTTAATTGGTGCTAACGAACTGAAAGCAAGGGAAGGACTGCACCCAGCACATGCACAGAAAGGGTTTACGGTAAGCGTGACTCTTATGTGCATGCCCATCAAACCTAAAACTGCAAGCACATGGCGTTGGCTTTCTGGGCTTTTAAATATGAGCCTTTCAAAAATTGTTTGCACTTTCATTTTTTTTTTTTTTTAATCCTCATATTTAAGTGCAGAAAAACAGGCACCGATATTTGCTTCCACTTTTCCTCAGACTAAAGAACCCGCTTGGTTCTCATTAGCAGCACTCAGCTTACAAAAGCAGATAAAAACTGCAGTGCAATGTGAAAAACTGATTCGATTTACCGCTAAAACATAGTACCCACTCGTTAAATTACTGATTTCATTTAAATGTATTTCTTCTTCTTAGCTATTTCTGGGCCAGAACCCAAAGCTCTGCCCGGTAATGTACAGCAGTTTACAATTCTGAAAACTTCCTATGCTGCCCTTGAGCTGGTGGTAAACTTTTCGGCATTATGGGCCATCATTTTCTTCTGTGCATTGGGAAGGAATACTACCTGACCTTATTATCATCATCATTTAAATAACCACTTTAAAACGCTGGCGTTAGTTCAGGGGTCTCAAAGTCTCCCCTTGAGGGCCGCAATCCAGTCGGGTTTTCGGGGTTTCCCCAAGGAATATGCATGAGATCTATGTGCATGCACTGCTTTCAGTGTATATTCATTGGGGAAATCCTGAAATCCCGACTGGATGCCAGCCCTCGAGGACCGGAGTTACCTACCCCTGTTCTACACCCTAACTCAGGGGTCTCCAAAGTCCCTCCTTGAGGGCCGAATCCAGTCGGGTTTTCAGGATTTCCCCAATGAATATGCATGAATCTATTTGCATGCACTGCTTTCAATGTATGCTAATAGATCTCATGCATATTCATTGGGGAAATCCTGAAAACCCGACTGGATTGCGGCCCTCGAGGAGGGACTTTGAGATCCCTGGTTTAGAGCATTGGTCCCTAAGCAAGTCAGGTTGGAGCAATGGCGTAGCAAGAATGAGTATCGGCTGGGGTGGTAGCGACCCTTCCCCGCCCTCTTCTCTGCCCCCTCGCTCCTTCTCAACCCCCCTGCGGTGCTTGCACCCCCCCCTTTCCTTCCCCCGTACCTCTCGTTATCCCAGCGCAAGCAGCATCACGATCTTGCTGCCCACCTCTTGTCGGCTCTCCCTCTGATGTCACTTCCTAGGCGTGGAACCCGGAAGTGACATCAGAGAGCCAACACCGACGTGGGCAACAAGTTTGTCATACTGTTCAAGCTGGGAAAAAGGAGGTACAAGGGAAGGGGCACACACGCGTGGCGGGGAGAGTGGAGGATGGGTTTCGTTGCCCGGGGTAGACAGCAGCCCCCCCCCCCCTTAATACACCCATGGGTTGGAGATACTGCAGAGACTGTGTTCAAGCTACAGAACAGCACCATCTAGTGTCCATATTCAGGGCCCTTTAACCATAGAATTCAAGACTGGCAATGGAGTGGGCAAAGTGATTTTGAACAGGATATAAAAATAGAAGAAAACTTCTAAAAATACCCTCCCCCTGGAAATGCAGTGAGATGCTCTATTATGTTTCCACTTTGTGAGACATCACTGTAAGAAAACAAGACACCAGACAAATGCATCAGTACATGGTGTCTTTAGAAATCTGTTAGGTAGACATAATTTCTTCCTCTATTATTCCAAACTATTTTTGCTTATTTTAATAAAACTGAACCCATCACAATCAAGAAGCTATAATAGATCCAGATGATCTTACTATAGCAATGCACATAGTGAAAACACATTGTCAAGCCTTGGTATAATTAGAACATTTGAACATTTGATTTGCACCGGTTATCCAGCTGCTTCTCTCCCCCCTCCCCCCCCAACACACACACACACATCTGCTGATGTCATTTCTTAACAGCTTCCCAGTCAATGTAAAACAGATGTTAGCACAGAAGCTCTCGACTCAACTTACCTATAAGGCCTTTCTCTGTACTTGAGGTAACGGTTTTGTAAGACGAGTCTGTGCCTAGTTTAGAGTCCAAAATCTCGTTCTGCTCTGCCACAGAACTATCCACTACTCGCCGCCTAATTGTTCCGTAGTTTGTCTCATACGTGTCTGACAGAGAGCTGGAGGAAGTCCAGCTTTGGTGCGAGGGTTCAGGCTCCCCATTGCCTTTTGACGGCCTGCCGGTCCTTGAACATTCTTGAGCATGCAAGCTTGACTCATTGGAAAAGTTCACTTGCTCTACCTCTGCAATGGGAGCACCCAAGTGTAAGTGTCGGTAAGGGTTTAAGAGATCCCAGCTCTTTTGGGCCTGGATAGTCTGGAAGTTGTCATGAGAGTTGCTCGAGCAAGAAGTCCAGCTCCCACGGCCACTGTCGGCAGAGTCCACTGCAAGGTGCTCATGGGAAATCTCCTCATTGCTCAAAGACGACGTGATGTAGGCCCCTCGGAGTGCAGCAGCTCTCAGCGATAACCAGCTATTTTGGCATAAGAGAGACAGAATTAGCGACGATGCTCAAATGTAGCCAACCACTGGAGGAGTTCCTACAACAGTAAACTCCATTTCTAGTATATCAAGAGCAGAGGTGTACCTGGCAGGGTGGGAGCCTGGGGTGGAGCACCCCCCTCCTCTAGGCAGCAGGAAGGTGAGTGGATCGGTTGCAGGCTGCCTACACAAAGCCTTCTGCACTGCTAGTCCCCTGCCCAGAACAGGAGATTGACAGAGGGGATGGGAGACTGGCGGAGCAGATGGCTGTTTACAGGTGAACCGCAGACTTGTGACCGCTCCGGCACCCCTGAGCCCCCTGCACCCAAGGCAGACCGCACCTATCTGGGTACCAGGCATTATGGCTGACATTCAGTTTTGTACCCAGATAACTAACTAGGCTGTTAGGACTGTGGTCTAACGCGCCCGATTAGTTATCCAGACCCTGGCACTGAATGTTATGTGATACCCAGATAACTTCCTGGTTGGCCCCACCATGAACTGCATGATCTCACGACAGCCAGTTGTAATATTCGGCAGTGTTATCCACTTCAAATGCTGCTGAAGAGTAGCAATTTGGCTTCCCAGCATGATTTAACCAGGCAAGAACCTGTCCTGCCCAAAGAGGTTATGTGCTACTATTTGGATTTCTGTCAGGTACTTGTGACCTGGTTTGGCCACTGTGGGAACAGGATACTGAGCCAGATTGGTCTTATGTTCTTATGTGAGCCTAGTATAGGACAATCAAACCATTGTGACATCATTGATGAGGTTGGCTCTTAGGAATTGGTGGATGAAGAATTATGACATCACAATATCAGCTCTAAAATGTTGCTATTATTTTGGTTTCTATCTGGTACTTGTGACCTGGATTGGCCACTAGTCTGACCCTGTATGGCTATTTTTATGCCCTTAAGTGACTTACCCAAGATTGCAAGATGCAGCATTAGCACTTGAACCCTAGCTTCCCTGGTTTTTGGGACATTACCCCTAAGCATTTGGCAGCTCCTCCACTTTGTGTGCAGATGAGAGAAAGGGCTAGCAGATTCTCAATTTTGCAAACTAGATGGGCTAATCGGTTCTTTGCTTACTGGAGTAACAGCCCCACAATATGTTTTTACCACTAGCTTATCCCCCAGGCTACCAATGAGCTCACAGCCTCCCACTTTAACGTGCAAACGCAAGCCATACCACAGTGGAAACTGTCACTGGGACTTCTTTTTATGTTTCCAGTCGAGCCCAAGGGCCGCACCTCTGCTTACCTAGAGCAAGGCTGGCTATAGTCCCCCACTGGGTGAGGGATTTCTCTTCTCTCCACAGTTCCTACAGAGTCCATGGCAGTGTACGACTGGGGTAAGCCCCTCTCGTCCTGAAGAGCAGCCGTCATTGAGTCCACAGAACAATTGCTGACGATGCTGGACCGTGAGGAGATCTCACTGTGGCTGGAGTCTGAAAAGTTGTCAGACTTTGTGGACGGTATGAGGGCGTAACCTTAATGGGGAACAAAAAAACAATTGGAAAAGTTCACTGTGAGTATAAAAGTAAGCGCTGGAACAAACAGACCATTGATGGAGCAACTAAAAATGACAAAAAAAAAAAAAAAAACAACAACCTAGGAGGAAAATTGAATGCACCTGTCCCCAAGAAACTGATGCACTAGGCAACTGCCTAATCTTGCATAATGTTTGGGCCAGCTCTGAATGTAACAGCACTCAAAGCAAAATAGGTCCTAAAAGCCACACAAACTCAAAGTAGTATTAGCCTATACTTAATCTGTTTTTATAGGATGTTTGTGCAAGAATCATAATTGTTGCGTTTTAATTATCAAAATCGTACAGGGCGAGTATAGTGGGCCACAGGCAGAGTCAGATTAAGGTGTATGCAAACTAGGCAGCTGCCTAAGGGCCAAACATTTAGGGCAGGGAATCGCAAACTCTGCCGCGGCAAGATTCCAAGTATGTCACCAAGGATTGAGTCACTTTTGGCATCAGCACCTCTCCACCCCCACACAAACCTCATCTCGTTTTCCCTGAGCTCATGGCCATGTCTGGAGGGCCTCTGAGCATGCGCGGACATCGTGAGCATGCGTGTGACATCATTGTGTTAACATCCGCGCATGATCGGAGGCCCTCCGGACATGGCCCTGAACTCAGGGAAAATGAGGTTTGTGTGGGGCGGGGCAGGGTTGGGGGAGGGGTTGTGTGCTGGAGCAAAAAAAAAAAGTTTGCAGGACACTGGTTTAGGGGAACCCAGAAGATGTACTCAGGATTCAGCAGATCTGTAAATTATCTGTCTTCAAGCAGGTGGATGACTAGAGTATGTGTTCAAAAAATATCTCCCATCACTCTAACCACCATCCAATGAGTTCCCAATCAACGCCTTTGGAAACACCCACCTATAGTATCTCTTTGTCTGTGATCTAGAATTACTGTAACTCTTTTACACCCCACCTGACTTAACTTGTTTCAGTTGATATGTATTATCTTCTGTGATATGTATTATCTACGGTGATATATATTATCTTCTGAGATATGTATTATCTTCTGTGATATCTATTATCTTCTGTGATATGTATTATCTTCCGTGAAATTGAAGTATCATAATTCTTTACGGTTCCTGTAACTTACTCTTATCCTGTAATGTAATTCTACTGGAAATGCCCAGATATCTTCTCTATTGTAATCCGCCTAGAACCGCAAGGCACAGGCGGAATAGAAATCCCTAATGTAATGTAATGTAATGGATATTTTTCAGTTTAGCTCAATAGCTCTCCAATGCTCCCCCTTACAGAAATTGTGGAAGGATCCAGCCAATAAGGAGGGGCTGAGCTGGTGTTAAGTGTTGGGGTGTTGCGGAGGGGGGAGAGATTAAGCTTTCTGTATGAGGCCTTGAAGAAAGCAAATAGAACCAGTGAGGAATTGTTAAGAAGTGTGTGCATGCTACAAATACACACGTGTATATTAATTAAAGGGAATTTTTCAGTTGGGGAATTACTAAGTTAACTTACCCAGGCAAATTCCTTTCAAAACTGTCCTAACACTCTCACCACTCTACCTATATCCTATGAGAACCACCAAAGAAAGCTAAATCTCTTTTGATTGTTGCTGTTTTCTGGGTCTCGCTGCGTCTTGGATAGGTAGAACCAACATTTCAGCCATTATGTTGTGGTCCCTGCTCGAAAGAGCTTACCATCTAACAGACAAACAGGATGTCATGGATACAGTTAAGGGGAAGTTAATCTGCTGGCTAGGTTGGTGGGGGGTAGAGTTATGGATTGAAGGTTATATCAAAAAGGTGGGTTTTCAAGTCTGCTTTAAAACAAGGTAAGATAAGGGGCTTGGTGGACAACTCGGGTAATTTATTCCAGACATAGGGGACAGCTAGATGAAAGAAACAAAGTCTGGAATTGGCAGTGGAGGAAAAGGGTACAGCTAAGAGCAGCTTATCTGAGGAACGGAGTTCTCTGGGAGGTGAATAAGGAGAGAGAAGGGAGAAGAGATATTGAGGGGCAGCAGAATGAACACACTTGTAGGTCAGCAATAGGAGCTTGAACTGTCTGTGAAGGCGGATAGGGAGCCAATGAAGTGATTTAAGGAGAGGGGTGACATGAGTGTAGCGAGTTTGGTAGAAGATGAGTCGTGCAGCAGAGATTGCAGGGGGGAGAGGCAGCGCTGCAGGAGACGTTAGAAATACCAAACCCACAGCTAGGTTCTGCACTCTCTCTGCTACTTCTGGAGGGGTGGAATGTGCATGGGCAAGTATGGTAGAGGAAGGGCATGAATGACACGGACTAGAGGACATGAAATGAAGCTAAGGGGGGACAGGTTCAGGACTAATGTCAGGAAGTTCTGCTTCACTCAGAGAGTGGTTGACACCTGGAATGCCCTCCCAGATGAGATTATTGCGGAATCGACCGTCCTAGGCTTCAAGAGCAAACTAGATGCATATCTCCTTAAGAGAGGCATGTAAGGATATGGTGGACTATAAATTACGACAGGTGTACACCTGCCAGGGCCTCCGCGTGTGCGGATCGCCGGACTTGATGGACCGAAGGTCTGATCCGGAGATGGCATTTCTTATGTTATGTTCTTATGTTCTTATGAAAATATGGAGAGCATGGAAAATGAAATGTGACTCATGGAAAGGGGGAGAGAAACCAAGTAAATAGGAGTCCATGAGAGGGTAGGGCCCAGAAATATATGCTTTCCCAGGGCCCAACAGTGTTAATCCATTCCAGCCTAGCTTGGGGAAATCCACTATTTTTCCCTAAAATAAGCAGCATAAAATCTGCTTTACTACATGGGATCTTGTCAGGTACTTGGGACCTGGGTTGGCCCCTGTTGGAAATAGGATACTGGGTTTGATGGACCCTTGGTCTGTCCCAGTATGACAGCTCTTATGTTCTTCTGAGATGTAAGGTTTGACTAGGCCACTCGCGATCCTCACATCTATTTTGGCTGCATTTTCAAGTCTGTGCAGGCTACCGACCACACATTTAGGCCCCCTTTTATCAAGCTGTGTTAGGGTTGTTGTTTTGTTTTTTTTAATCACCAGCCGCTGTGGTATAAGCTCAGATGCTCACAGAATTCCTATAAGCTTCGGAGCTTTTACCACTGTGGCCAGCGATAAGAAACCCTAACACAGCTTGATAAAAAGGGACCTTAACCATGGGTTAGGTAGAACCGGCTTTTTGCTTGTGTACATGAAAAATCCAGATACAACTTTCTAAAACCAGGGTGTTCTGACTCCTCCTGTTTCATTCCCAATATAATACATATAAATAGACCCCACAACCTCCTCTTGCTGCATAAACTTCAGATGGAACAGAAATGAAGCTGGATAATTTGACCCATATGTTTAAAGAATCTGCCTTTAACCACAAAACACACACTAAAAGGGGAAATTTCTTTACATCATTTTCCTGTAGGATCCATTCAAGGAGAACATACTGTTTGGTGTGGGCTAAGGGCAATAAAGAACATAGGAAAATGTGACACAGAGCAGAAAGATGGGGTAACACACTGGAGAACAACAGTCATTTTATCTTTGATGTATGAACATCGATCAGAAACTACTCTTTTTTAAAATCAATCATCTTTTAAGATAATTAGTACAAAACGCCCTGACATCTTTTCAGTTACAGCACCCCCGTTATGGAATGCATTACCTGCCTATATTAGAGAAGAAAAAATGGAGGATCAATTCAAAAGAAATTTGTTAATTCCCTTTTATTCCTTGTACATCACTTAGGATTTGGATAGGCACCCGCACCTGGAGTACTGTGTCCAGTACTGGTCGCCGTACCTCAAAAAAGACATGGCAGTACTCGAGGGAGTCCAGAGAAGAGCGACTAAACTGATAAGAGGTATGGAAAATCTTTCATTCGCTGACAGGTTAAAAATGCTGGGGCTGTTCTCCCTGGAGAAGAGGAGACTGAGAGGGGACATGATAGAAACCTTCAAAATCCTGAAGGGCATTGAGAAAGTGGATAAGGACAGATTCTTCAAACTGTGGGGAACCACAAGCACTAGGGGTCACTCGGAGAAATTGAAAGGGGACAGGTTTAGAACAAATGCTAGGAAGTACTTTTTTATCCAGAGGATGGTAGACACATGGAATTCTCTTCCAGAAGTTGTGATAGGCCAGAGCACAGTACAGGGGTTCAAGGAAGGTTTGGATAGGTTCCTAAAAGATAAAGGGATTGAGGGGTACAGATAGAACCAGAGGTAGGTTATAAGAATGGTCGGGAACCACTTCACAGGTCATGGACCTGATGGGCCGCCGCAGGAGCGGACCGCTGGGCACGATGGACCTCTGGTCTGACCCAGTGGAGGCAACTTCTTATGTTCTTAATAAAAACTTGAAACTTTACCTGCCTACAAAGAGGCCACTCAAATTAAGATTTAGGGTTTTGTGATCCCTGCCACCGTGCTGTGTCCTGCCAGGATGCCTCTTCTCACCTCCTCCGTCTCCCCCCCCCCCCCCCCCCGACCAGCAAACACAGCAGCCGCGGTGCATTTGCTAGGCCGGCCCACTTTGATAATGCGAGATGGGCCAGCCTAGCAAAAAACCCCGAAGCTGCCCAGGCTAGCGGATGCTGGACAGAGAGAGCAGGGAAAGGAGAAGGCCTACTGTTGGACAGGGGGAGCAGGGAAGAGGTACTGCTGGACAGGGGGGGGTAAAAGGAAGGGAGAAGGCCTACTGCTGGACAGGGGGAGCAGGGAAGAGGTACTGCTGGACAGAGGGGAGATAAAACAAAGGGAGAAGGGCTGCTGCTGGACAGGGGAAGCAAGGAAGGGCTACAGGGGGAGCAGGCAAAGGGTGGTAGTGGACAGCCGAAGAAAGAGAGAGAGAGAAAAAGAAAGAAAAAGACAGACAGAAAGCGGCCAAGGAGAGAGAGAGAGAGAGAAAGACAGACACACACATCTATTCTAGCACCCGTTAATGTAACAGGCTTAAAGACTAGTAAATAAATAAAGGGCACAAAATGTCCCAGTTTGTCATCTAGAAAAGCCAAAGGGACTGTTGGAGTTTTATATCAGTTGAGAGTTTTATCATCTGGTCTAAGCTGATGAAGGTAGGACAAAGATTATATCCTATGAGGCAACGCTCTCCAGCACTCAAGAATCATATAAATTCATGGTCCTTAGGGACTGGCTCGCTGAATGGTTACAAACTAAAGCTAGGATTTACTAAAGCATGCTATGCCATTGTTTTTATTAATTCTACAGAATCTTGCCCCACCTCCCTGGTCCTCCAAACTGGTGGTGACAGTAATTATGCTAGGCTATCTCTGGCTAGCTTAAGGGCCTTCTTTCTGCCACCTCCTGATCACAGAGTGACAGCAAGTTGCAACAGAGAGAAGTCTGCTCAAGCCAGCCAGAGGCAACCCAACTTAATCACTGCTGGCAACAAGAAGTTTGGAGGATTAAGGAGGAAGATAGCGGATTTCTCATGTTAATGCAGTAAATGTGCAGCCCTAGCTCTTAATAGCTACTTCCTAATTCATAAACTGCAACCTGCGGTCAGGGCAGGATTAATTCGTCGAGGGCCCCTAGGCACACAAGTACACTGGGCTCCCCGCCCCACCCCACCATGCACCCAGGTGGCAACAGGAAGCTACATCAGAGGGAAGCTTTGGGCAAGCAACACCGCTTGCAAAATTACAGTTCTGTTGTCTTTCTTACCGTTGCTTGCTTGTCTTACTTTCTGTCAATGGGGGGGGGGGGGGGGGTCCATCGCCATTTGGAAAAAACAATGTTGATGCTCTCCTTCATTGGGCCCCAGGCACGTGCCTACTTGGCCTATTGGTTAATGCTGCCCTGCCTGCGGTAATATGATGTGCATTAGTTTAGCGCAGACAGTGGTGTAGTAAAGGGGGTGGGGGAGGGCGGTCCGCCCCAGGCGCCAGCACCCCTCCTCATTCCTCCCTTCCCCCATACCTCTAGTTGAAGTTGGTGTTCATGGCGGTCGACACGTGCTTTTCGTGACCCTGTCAGTTCTCCCGCTGACATCACTTCTGGGTGTCGTGCATAGGAAGTGATGTCAGAGGGAGAGCCGACAGGGTCACCGCAAGCAACAACTTCAACTAGAGGTATGGGGGATGGGAAGAGAGGGCGCAGGTGAGGACAGGAGAGGGGTGCCTCTCACCCTTGCTATGCCACTGAACGCAGACAAACTTAGTAGAAACCTTTCAGTAAGTCTAGCCCTACATCAGCCGCTCTTTCGTCAATAGCACCCACCTGTGGGAAGCCCAAAGTTGCACCAATACAGTATAATCTTCACATGGTACCTACCAGAGTTAAGTGTGGCTGCTGCTATTTGAAAAGCTTAGCACTGTACTGCTGTGTTATTTCCATGTATTCCAGTGGATTAAGGGTTAACAAACAAGTTGCAAGCAATGTCTTTATAATCTATTGGGTTAGTCCAAGACGAGGGAAAGGGAGAGTCACCTATGACTTGCTAGAAAACGTTTTGAACTGGTTAAGTCTGCATGTGTGGTATAAACTCTGTATATATTTTTCGGTCAAGGTTCACCCCAAAAATATAAAAATCCTTTATTTTTGAAATATGACTTCTAGGACAGAAAGGTCTGTGTTTTGCAGAAATTTTGCATTGTGGTATTCTGTGTATATAGCAAAATGTAAACAACTACTGAATGAAAACATACTGGGCTATTTAACCCTTTAAAAGCATTAAATGTATCATAGCCTATGAGGGCGAACCCAGTTTGGTGTTATAACAATTTCATACACCAAAGGCTTACGAAGAGCAGGTTAAGTTTAGAATATAATACTAGAGATGTACTGAATGGCATATTTTACTATTCAGATGAATATGAATAATGAAAATTATTATTCAGCCAAATACAAATAATGGACATTGAGCTTTAACGTAAATGGAAGCAGTAACATGAAATCACAGATCAAGTGTTTATTTCTGTAGGATTTAGCACTGTAGAGCTCCATATTTTTCTAGTTTGAATTTAAATTGGTATTCATCAGGGGCAGAGCTAGACACCTAATTTGGGGTCGGCCTTGACCCAAGTCAGGTGGGCAAATCTCTCCCCTTCTTCCACCTGAGTGATCCAGCTCCTGGCACTCTGGTGTCTCAGGCTACCCCTCTCCCACACAGGTGAGCTGCTCCCCCCCCCCCCCCCCCCCCCCAGCATGGCAATGTCTCAAGCCTGCTGCTGCATACCTTTTAGAGAACCAATCTTTGCCGGCTGCACACCACTCACACTAGCCCTACAGTCTTCCTTCTGATATACTCCATCTATGCAGAACAGGAAATTGCGTCAGAAGGAAGGCTGTGGAGTGGCCACACTGCTTGCTGCCAGCGAAGATCAGCTGTCTAAAAGGCACAAGGCAGGAGAGATTTGGGGAGATTTTAGCTAGGGGGGCTTGGAGATCTCCCACCAGCTCCATGTGTATGTGCTGCTACTGGCTGAGCCTGAGGCTAAAGTGGGTTGGCCTAGGCCCATCCAAGGCTATGCCACCTATTCAGCGTAGTACAAATAATGCCAAGTCAAATCAAATCTGAGTATTCGGTACAGCCCTAATAAGGACTGCAAATTGTGCTCTACCTTTAGGTTATATTTTTAATGGCAGCTCTTAAAAATGACTAAATGTTATGGTCACAAATACATGCCTTTGCTTGAACATTTTAAGCAGGGCTATGACCTGAAGCTTCGCGGCAGAAGGAGCTTCTCAAACAGATGCTGACCTTGCTTTATATGGCATAATGTTGGCACTGGCTATGATAGGCTCTGTCTCACCAGTAATACATAGAAATGATGACAGATACTGACTCAAGGACCCATCCCAAACTGCTCCTAACCAAGTCAATGTTTGTCATGCTCATTTGTCCTGGAGTTGAAGCATACAAGCTTCTATACTTAATCCAATGCCCAAGCCACTTCCCTCCCTGACCGACTCTTGTGTTATGACCAAAGTTTGTAATTATCTGAACAGCTGCCAAAACTAATGAGCCTGTTGCCCAAGCATTGTGGCCTTGCTGGACAGTGGTAAACAGAGTAGATGATAGCACGTAAAACCATCCAGTCTGCCCAAAATACAAAGTACCTCATCACCACCATCCTGCCAGAATGGATTTAGATGGTCTCTGGGACCCTATAGGTCAACTTCAGGACCTGGGATCCCTAAAATCATACTTTCTTACCAGCCTTGTCTTTTCCTTATTACTTTGCAGGCTGGTACCACAATTAACCATTGCATCAAAATACATTAAAGTACCAAGCACTCTTTGGGTACCTGCCTGTTCATTGAGCTGATCTGTTTAGGATAGGAAGATTGTCTGGAGAGATTAGTTTGTCATGTAATTTGGTGCTGTTTTAATTTTTTTGTGAAATGATTGTAATGTCATTTGAGTACATTTATGAATGTGTTGATGTACTTTGCCTTGTAAAAGACGGATTATAAATACACCAACCCAAAACAGATACTTCTGACCCACATTGGCCACTGTTGGAAACATGGATGCAGAGCTTGATGGAACTTTATTTCATTAGATCATATCGAGCAAATAGTTTATCAGTTCTTCTTAAACATCCCCCCCTCCAATATAATGTAATTTTCTTAAGGTAAGCGGATTGTTAGCCAAAGATAGATAATCTTTGGTATATATTTTTCATTTCATAAGCCTTTTTGCTGGGAATGGAAGCTAGGACTCCTCCTTAAAGATCTCAAGTGTCCCAACCTCATGACCAAGCCCTGTACATTCGTACTTAACACAGACACAGTTTTGTTTTTTTAACAGAGTCCTGTGCTATACTTTCTCAGTAATATGAAGTCTGGACAGTCCTGCGCTTTACTGTCACCATCCCATTTCAACGTTTTTTTAAAGACATTTTCCTCCTTTCTTACATAGAAAGGTTTGACCAGGTAAAAGCAACAGGACACATTTCAGGTTGTTTTTCTCCTTTTAGTCCTCCTTAGCTGAGAATAAAGCCAGGCACAGGCATCATTGCTACCCTGGATACTAACTGCAGAAAAGCATTCACTGTTCTTGCGCCTATGCAGTGCTGTATCAGTCTTGTCCTGCTCACATCTTCCTGCTGCTCCACTGCTGCCTGCTTCCAATTTACCAGGAGAAACTAGTCTGTCCCTGGAAAAGCTCCTTTCCCTGAATCGTCCGAAAGGGGATCGCATTCTTTTCCTAGGTTTGCCCTCCTCTCGTCCTGCCTGCTCTGCATCGTCTTCCTTGGCAAATCTTTTGCTACAACCTGCGTCCTGCGCTACCCTGCCAGTGATCAGCTGGATTTTCTTTTGCAAGAAATTCCCACCTATTCCATAGCTGCGCTGCCCACTGCTCTTGTGACTGGTCTCGCTGGTGAGCGACAAGGAAGATCCAGAGAGATTTATATGGCTGCAGTTCTCCGACCTTGCGATGTTATCAGCTGTAATATAAAGTGAAATAAAATCAAACAGGGAAACACCGGATAAAAATCCTGTGCTTAAGATAAACTCTGTGCAACATTTATGTCTGTTAAGATATTGCCGCTTTCTACAGAGAAATATTGATGCTAAGAAAATATGCATCAGCACTATGGCTTGAAAGGAGCGGCTCTGTTTCTCAAACAAGGAGAACTCTAGGGCCATGTTTCACAAGTCAGTCCTGGAGTATTCCTTTGCCAGTCAGGTTTTCAGGATATCCACAATGAATATGCATGACATAGATTTGCATACAGTGCCTCCATTATTTGCAAATGTCTCATGCATATTCATTGTGGATATCCTGAAAACCTGACCGGCAAAGGTGTACTCTAGGTCTGACTTGGGAAACACTGCTGGCATGCATGAGAGAGATTTGCATACCTGTCACTTCCCATTATATTCAAATCTCTCTCATGCATATTCATTAATCAATATATACTGTACACACAATATGGGACAAAATTAAACACTACTACAGCCTCGATTAATTCAATTCTTATAATCACTTAGAAGTTAAATCTATGGATTGTATGACTTTGCATGTGCTATTTCCCAGTGAACTGGTTTATCAACAGGACTATAATTAATCTCTTAATAGCTATAGCAACCTTCTGGCAGACTCAACCTTTGCACCCGTAATAGTGGCAACAGCAACAGGGCATCTCTGAAGTACTAACAGCTATAAAACCTGGTAGGATCCTCTCTACACATGAGTCAACAACGGTTATCAGAATATTTCTTTTATCTAGGGCTATCTGGAATATTCAGTGGCACTGTGCTATCTTTGGAGTGGTTTTTAACTTTCTCCGGTTAGCTATCCGTATAGTGGTCTGAATATCGCTGCTCTATTTGGATATTCACAGAGAAGAAAAAAATCCAACCAATCTGGAGTGAGAGTTGAGCAACAAACCCAAAAAAGGAAACCGACACTAAGCGCGAACTGAAATAGCAGTAAGAACACAATACGTGGTACTAAATATGGATGATATTTGTGTGTGTGTATAAGAAGGTATAATATGAATAAATATATATTTTATATAGGTTTGTAGAAGTAGGTATGTATAAGCAGGAAGATTGATTATGGTTTAAGAGGGCTGTATTGAGAACCAACTCAGAAAACACTAACTCTATATTGTAACACCTTTACAAACGCATAAGTATTAAGGTTTAATAATATATTGATTATGGTTTAATAATGTCTGTATTGAAACCATCCTAGGAAACGCAAACTCTATTGTAACAACATTAAAGAAGCTCATGTACTGTAGCATCATTACAATGCTCATAAACCGCTCTGAATTGACTCCTCTAGTCATTAGCAGTGGTATAGAAGCTTTCAATAAACAATATTAGTGATCCATAAATACTCATGTAATGCAATACAATGTTTGTCTGGAAAGTGGCTCATTGTTACAGGAGTGGGGTGAGGTATTCTACCTTAGTGAAGACTATTAAAAGCTGATTTTATTTTTTTTCTAAGTACATAAAGTCCAATGTAGCATGGAAATCTGGAGGAGTAGAGAAAGCGTAAGGATTTGTGCTCCAAAATTCTTCTCTATGATGCCAAGCTCTGCTACTTTCAGATCTCAGGCTCTTCAAGGCTGTGATTTGTAGCTAAAAGGAGGGGAAGGATTATTGGGTCTTTCTGTCCATGCTGTCTTACTTATATTACCTGTTACTTGCGAGGAAGTCTTAAAAAAATAAAAAGGCTCCTGGCTGTGACACAGCAGAAAGTTAACAAGCTGTTTAAGAAATTTGTAGACTGAAAAATGTGACTGAGGCTGGAACAGGAGCGAGTGGCGTGGCATGGCATCCATCTGTAGCACAATATATAGCATGAATCCCATATGTGGGAAATATCACATCATGCGTGGCATTACCTTTGCGCTGAGTATTCTGAGGTGATGCAGGGGGGCTTGAGTGCAAGGAAGATACAAGGGAAATGGTATCTTCAGCCTGTTTCTTGCTACTTCCCTCCTCTGCCCCACAGAGGGACTTCTGGGGAGAACCCGTGCCTGAGGAAATAAAAGAATTATTAAAATGCCTATATGACAACCACCACTCGTTTCACTGTCAATTTTATTGAGACTAGGAAATATATTTTTTCCAGAATATATTTTAAAATACAGATATTCAGTTGGTCGAGTCACTTAGGCAGTAAGCATTGTACACAACCATGAAGTTACAGTAGGTCCTAAGTTTCAGCTCTGCATCGAAATCCGTTCCCTGAGTAGCAAGAGTGTCAATGACTTTGCTTGAGAGTGACATCTAGTGGCTGAATTCAGGAAGTACTGCAGTGGGCTGAGATTTGGGGGAAATGCGTTGGATTCCCATTGTGACTCCTTGAGACACTGAGCAAGTCACTTAGCCCTCCACTGCCCCACATACAACCCACTGGGGGATAGTGACTAGGGACTACACTTGTATGTCAGTGTCCCGCAAACATTAAACGTAGTGGCTGCGGCTTGAGGCATCTGGAAGTGCGCTGACATCGCCGTGATGTCACGCACAAGTGTGACATCATCATGTCGATGTCCGCGCATGTGCGAAGGCCCTACAGACGGGGGTTCCAGCAGGGGAGAGGAGGCACTGGCGTTAGTTGACTGCCTACAGGACACGCCTCTTGCCACGAGAGGCACATCCTGCAGGCACTCAACAGGTGCCTCTCCTCCTACGTAGTGTGCCGCGGCACCTGAAATCTCAGGAGGTACACAGTTTGCAATACACTGCAATATGTAATACGTAAACTGCTTTGGGTGTGCTATGGAAAGGCTGTATATCAAGAATCTCATAAAAATAAAAAAAATAGTATCATAAGTCAAGGCTACTGGATTGTCCATCATCCTATTTATTTGAGGCCAAATTGATTTCCAAAATAATATAAATGGACAATAGAATAAAAGATGATCTAATGTCCCAGCCTCAAGATGACAGTGCCAACATCTATTAGACTTGGAGCTATCTAATTTTTGTAAACGAACAGGGGTCCAAAAAGCTCTATGTAAAAGAAAAAAACCATGTTTGTTTCATAGAAACTGTACATCTTATCCTCCAAGACCAACATTAATAACATTTTCCCATAATAAGATATTTGTTAAGTGGGGATGGGGGTGGGTATTATTTTATTTATATCATAATATGTATGAATTAATTAATACAATTTGATGTATTAGGTTAGATTTTCTGAAATAGGTAGGGAGGGATTGGGGGGTTTTCTATTTTATTTACATTTGTCATATTTATTAAATGTATTACATAATATTTAAATCATTATAAAATATGAATATAAGTATGATATATTGTATTTAAAGTGTTGTCAAGTGTATATGTATAAGATTATATGAATTTTTCTGATACACTTGTAATATGCAAAACTGAACAAAGAAATTTTTTTTGTTAAAAAAAAGAATCTCATAAAAAAGGACCACACCAGATATGTTGGAGGCTGAGAGGAATATAAAATAGGGAAAAAAAATATCACTGATAATTGTGAATAAAGGCTTATGGCACCAGGCCTGGATTTTTATAAAAGATACCTACATTTAGGAGCCTAGATAAGAAAGTAAGAAAGCCTTACTGGGGCACACTAATGGTCCATCGAGCCCAGTATCCCATCTTCACAGAGACCAATCCAAGTATCAAGTACCTGGCAAAAAGCCAAATAGTAGCAGCATTCCATGCCATCGATCCAGGGCAAGCAGTGGCTTTTCCCATGTATGTCTCAACAGCAGTTTATGGACTCCAGGAACTTTTCTAAACCTTTTTGAAAACCAGCTACATTAACTGTTCTTACCACATTAGTTGATCTAGGAGTCTAACTTAATTTTTTTAACTGGCTTAATTGGCACTGATAATTGAAAGTGCCATTAATAACCAATTAAAATGTAATTAGTTGGTAGGCACCTACTGGTAAGTAGGCATGGATAGGGGCGAATTCAGGATAAAGTTTGGGCGAGGACTGAAGTTAGGCGCCTACCTTAGCCTCGCTGATTTAAGCCTAGAAAGCCCTGGCCTAAATGGAGTGAGCCTAAGGATTTTAATGCCTAACAGCGCAAAAGAATGCATCAGGTGTGATTCTATAAATTGATTGATAATCACACTGAACAGTGCCTTGGAGTAAGAGTTAGATGCCATTTATAGAATCAGGGCCCAAATGCCAGCAGGAGGCGGAAAACTAGGATAAAACACAGTGTTCATATGGACATGAAACTAATTTTTATATTAATTTCATAGACTTTGGTAACGGATCATTTTATGGCAGTGGTCCTTGAAGGCCCCCCTCAGGTCAGGTTTTCAGGATATTCTTAACGGAGGTACATATGCAAGCAGATCTCTCTCATGAATATTCATTATGCACCTTTAAAAACACAAGAGTAAAAGGGGCAAAAACTAGAATGAAGACAGAACATTTACACTGCTTGGAGGCAGGTTTTAAATATTCAAGGATATTTAACAAAAACCCAACCTCTATTCCTAAACACACCAATACATCAATTTATATCACTACACATACTTCTATAAAAGGCCCTTTACAGGTGAAAATTCTTCAGAAAATTACCCCATGTATGGAAAATCTAGAATCTATTTTTAAAAAAAATTTTTCCTCTCATCACACCAGTTGTGGCCCTGTACCAGGACAGCAAGCAACAATTCTATCTGGCCTCCAAAATCACTATATCACATTTCTCGCTGCGCTTCCCCATCTATTATTGCCAAGATCATTCTTCAGATATGTTTACAGATTCTCTGCCAGCTGATTTGTTTACACACAACTGCAAGTCTGCTGGCTTGAAAGATAGAGTTGCCCTACTGTATTATTCCATAATTTTCCACAGAGTTCCAACACAATGAGAACAGGACATGGTGCATCCCCTTCCTGCACGTTCACCAGATAAATTCTAGCCTTTGAGTTGCTATGAGGTCTACTTTTACACACAGATCTCTAGAGTGCAGAGAATCATATTCCAAGAGGGAGTTCTATAAAATATCAACACGCTCAAACCCACAAAATGGCGAGGGGAGAGGATCTGCAAATGCCCAGTAAGCCCAAAAGCTTACTATATCTAGAGGAGAGCACTAACACTAAGGCTCAGTTAGAGGACTTCATCGGCAAGTGTGTCTGCATCTCCCCTGCTCGTCTCCAAAGAAACATTTATACCTGCTCAGGAGCAGATGGAAAGTTATGTACGTATTTTTTTAATGTCTGTAAATCTCAACTCTATACAAACTATACTCCAAATTCATCTACACCTGAATTGTGTAAAATATTTGAAAAAGTTTTCCCTGCTCATGAAAACAAACATTTGGGTCAAGCTTTGATGATAATGAGATTGGCTTGCAAATACTTACTCAAAGTGTGATCCTTGGCAGGCCCCTTCTTTCTAATAGGGTACAAATTGACAGCTGGGACCTGGAGGGCTTGGCTCATTCGATTTTGCTGGTGTAAGTGGGACTTCGTGGTTTGGCCGCCTGACCTCAAGGGTACAGGAGACATTTCTGCGGATTTTGCTGACCTTCGTTCACTTAAATTCTTGGTCACTGTTACGGACAAACAGGAAATAAGTAATCTTGCATTCTGTAATCTGCAAGATTATATTCCCACTGAAGACAAGAAAATCACGGAAACAGCTGTATAAGGAAAAGCAAACAATGTACAAGGCAAAGAAAGCAGGGTGGGTCAGAGACAATTATCCTGATTAACAAAATTGTATTTCTCTATTAATTACATTTTAAAGTTTTTCATAAGGGCTTTAAATTGAGTTGGATTCAAACAAGGAATGTTTTTTTGTTGTTTTTTTTTAAAAAAAAAAACGTTTTAGAACAAATGTCTGACGTTTTAAAACAAAGGCAAAATAGAGGTCAAAATTTGCCATAATCTCATTTATTTTTATACTGCTGATATGAAATGTGGCTTATGCATGCCTTCTCAAATCTTCCACTAGGTGGCATGCTAATATTTCAATTGCTTACTAAACATTTTCTCCCTTTAGGGGGAAATGCTTAACCCAAATACCCTGCAGTCTTTTTCAGCTCTAGCTTGTAACACTGTGCATTTAACTTGGTTCTGATCCAAACTAAATTACTTTGATTGATTTTCTTTTACTCATCCCCTTAGTCAACAGAGCTACATTTTCATGACAAAGGGCCCCATTTACTTAGGCTTTTTCCTATGTTGCATGGAGGTGGTAGAAAACAAAGCTCAGTCCCCCATTCTGCTGTTACTTCCCACACTAGCAACCAGGGTGTTTCAAGCAAAATGGTAAAATTAAGGAACACCTTCAGCAGCAGGACGCAGCCTGATGAGCCCTGGCCTTCGGTAACTCCATGCAGCAAGCATGGCGGGCATTTCTTTCCTACATCACTGCCTGTGGCTCTGAACAGACAGTTACAACAGACTCTCTTCATAGTCTGGGCCCTGCCCTTCCCCCCCCTTTTTTTTTAATATATAGTGTTTAGATAGAAGGATTATTTTTTTATATTATTATTACAACACCCACATGTCTTATTATTCAATAAACTATGAACCTAAAAGATCATGGCTGTGAGAGCAAGTGATCTATTTATTTTGGGGTAAGCTACCTAAGTTTAAATTTGTTCAAGGCTCAGTTTCTGGGATTGTTTTCTTTCCCTAACAAGTAATTGGATTTCCTCTCTCACCACATCATGTCAGTCAGATTTAAGGTCAAATATCTTTGCCCTTAACTGTACATGCTTCTAAGTACTTATTGTGTAGGAATGACTACACTATTTATGCACATGTGTGTAAGAAATATGCTCGCTGATTAACACGCACTACTGAGACACAAGGTGCGCAGTTAGAGTACAGCAGGCAGCGAGTTTAGTGCAGGGAAGCCACAGTAACAGTTCCATATACAAGCTCCTTCAAGCCTTTGTCATGGAACCACGAGAGCAATAAGAGCAGCAAAGAAGAACACAGAACCAAAAGAAAAAGAAATGAGATATGAGATATCATTCCAATCATACAGAAATTCCAAAATTTGAACACGGGCGGGCATTCCAAGCATTGCCCAGATTCTGCAGTAAATACACTTCAATTCTGATTCCCTTTGTATCTGTGGGTAGCTTATTAAACCAGGTCCTTTCTTTTACTTCACTGTAAACGAGTGATACAATACCAAAATGAATCTGCTCTTAGTAGGGGGGGGTGCTGAAAAGTTCTCAGCCCAACCAACCAACCAACTTCCTAAATTCTGAACATTATTTTGCTACTGTAGCTGTAAAGAGTGTTATCTTATTTTGTTAAGTGCCAATTTGCAGAAACAAAATTCTATGTTTTGACATTGTTTCAGACCATTACCGTATTTTCGCGGATATAACGCGCGCGTTATACGTGATTTTACGTACCGCGCATACCCCTCGCGCGTTATATGCCTGAGCGCGGTATACAAAAGTTTTTAAACATAGTTCCCACCCCGCCCGACGCCCGATTCACCCCCCCAGCAGGACCGCTCGCACCCCCACTCCGAACGACCGCTCGCACGCGCTCCCACCCGCACCCGCATCCACGATCGGAGCAAGAGGGAGCCCAAGCCCTCTTGCCCGGCCGACTCCCCGACGTCCGATACATCCCCCCCCCCCCGGCAGGACCACTCGCACCCTCACCCCGAAGGACCGCCGACTCCCCAACAATATCGGGCCAGGAGGGAGCCCAAACCCTCCTGGCCACGGCGACCCCCTAACCCCACCCCGCACTACATTACGGGCAGGAGGGATCCCAGGCCCTCCTGCCCTCGACGCAAACCCCCCTCCCTCCAACGACCGCCCCCCCCCCCAAGAACCTCCGACCGACCCGCGACCCCCCTGGCCGACCCCCCCACCCCCCTTCCCCGTACCTTTGGAAGTTGGCCGGACAGACGGGAGCCAAACCCGCCTGTCCGGCAGGCAGCCAACGAAGGAATGAGGCCGGATTGGCCCATCCGTCCTAAAGCTCCGCCTACTGGTGGGGCCTAAGGCGCGTGGGCCAATCAGAATAGGCCCTGGAGCCTTAGGTCCCACCTGGGGGCGCGGCCTGAGACACATGGTCGGGTTTGGCCCATGTGCCTCAGGCCGCGCCCCCAGGTGGGACCTAAGGCTCCAGGGCCTATTCTGATTGGCCCACGCGCCTTAGGCCCCACCAGTAGGCGGAGCTTTAGGACGGATGGGCCAATCCGGCCTCATTCCTTCGTTGGCTGCCTGCCGGACAGGCGGGTTTGGCTCCCGTCTGTCCGGCCAACTTCCAAAGGTACGGGGAAGGGGGGTGGGGGGGTCGGCCAGGGGGGTCGCGGGTCGGTCGGAGGTTCTTGGGGGGGGCGGTCGTTGGAGGGAGGGGGGTTTGCGTCGAGGGCAGGAGGGCCTGGGATCCCTCCTGCCCGTAATGTAGTGCGGGGTGGGGTTAGGGGGTCGCCGTGGCCAGGAGGGTTTGGGCTCCCTTCTGGCCCAACTACACAAAGTACGGGGAAGGCGGGTGGGGGTGTCGTGGGGGTCGGCCAGGGGGGTCGCGGGTCGGCTGGGGGACGGGCGGAGGTTCTTGGGGGGGGGGGGCGGTCGTTGGGGGGAGGGGGTTTGCGTCGAGGGCAGGAGGGCCTGGGATCCCTCCTGCCCGTAATGTAGTGCGGGGTGGGGTTAGGGGGTCGCCGTGGCCAGGAGGATTTGGGCTCCCTCCTGGCCCAATATTGTCAGGGAGTCGGCGGTCCTTCGGGGTGGGGGTGCGAGTGGTCCTGCCGAGGGGGGAGAAGAATCGGACGTCGAGGGGGGGCATCAGGCTTTCAGGATGGGGACAGGACTTCAAGGGGGGACAGGCAGATCTTCAAGGGGGGACAGGCAGGACTTCAAGGGGGACAGGCACGGAGAGGCGGGGCAGTGCACCGAAAGTCAGGGCGGGTGAACGGTGAGTCGGGGCAACCAGAGGAGAGTCGGGGCAGTGCACCGAAAGTCAGGGTGAGTCGGGGCAACCAGAGGAGAGTCGGGGCAGTGCACCGAAAGTCAGGGTGAGTCGGGGCAACCAGATGAGAGTCGGGGAGGGCGAAAGGAGAGTCGGGGTGGCCAGAGGAGAGTCGGGGAGAGCGAAAGGAGAGTCGGGGTGGCCAGAGGAGAGTCGGGCAGCATGCGCGTTATATGCCTGAGCGCGGTATAGAAAAGTTTTTGTACATATCATCGTGATTTCTGCGCGCTATACCCCTGTGCGCGTTTTACAATGGTGCGCGTTATATCCGCGAAAATACGGTAATTGGCCCATATCCACGTCATTCTCTTCTTGGTTGGGCTGAGAACTTTTCAGCACCCCTCGTACTGAGATAGAATTGCAAAGAGATTTATGTCTTCATTGTCTTTTATTTCTCTCTCGCTCTTATTTAATTTTTTCCTGTTGTTAGAGCCTTGTGATTTAAGTAATGGTTCTTGGTTCAAATTATGTAAACAAAAATCAGTGAACTTAAAAAATAATTACTTTACACCAGTTTAATCCTCATGTTGTACAAAAAAAGATCAGAGAGAGTCTCCAAGTATCTTGCTCTGTTCCACTTTAAAACAAACCCTCAATTCAGCGTTTTAACTGCCATATGAATCCCAGAGAAAATGTGACTGAATGCCGGTTGTGATGCTTTTTGTTCAACTAGCATGAAAAGCATCCAAAAAGGGATTCCATTAATGAGCTTTTAAACTTGAGGTGTGAAGGGGAAGATAATAGTGTGATCTAAGCTTAACTGCTGACAAATAACTTCTCTGACACACCTTCACCGCAATAGGTTCAGCGCATGAAGCTGTGACTGGGCAGCCACCACGTGGCAGGAGGCCGATACTCACATGTGCTGTAAGCAGGTTCGCACTGTAGTGACATGAGCTGAAACTTCTCCTCATCTGTCTCCACATTCAGGTTGGAGAGGTACTGCTTCACTTTCCGGGCCATCTGTGCGTCTTCATACAGTTTCTTGGCATTGAGCAATGAACTTCTCCGGGCACGTTTCTTGTGAGCAGCTCCTTGCACGTCCAGCATATTCGAGTTTGTGCTGCCTTGGCTGAGTGACCTAAAAAGAACCAGAAAAATAAAACAACTCGTCAAGCTCTGTCCAGCTGCAAGGGGACAAGATCTTAAGATGCCGTTCATGAAATGCAAATCAGTACCAATACTTCTATATAGTTAATGTTCACACATGCTGATGCAAATGAGTTAAGAGGATTAGCAGCCTTCGACATAAGTAATAAAATAGATACAAATACTTCAATCATATATGGATGCTTTATCACAGTGGTCTCCAAATTGCCTCCCAGTCTGGATCTGAACCTAGTAGTTTTGCATAAGATACATTTAAAAAGAGAAGAAAGCCTCTTATGAAGCTAGGAAGAGGAGTGAGGCTCAGAGGGAATATGCATCTACCAAGAGTTGCTGGAAATCACCTACACTGATGGTCACAACTGAGATACAGAGAAGGGTGATAAAGGCAAGGGAGAGTTGGCTCGAGATGGAGCAGAACTTCTGGCGTCAGAAGATGGGGCAATGGGACAGACTGGGTAAAAATCAATTTGAGGCTGTTTTATAACTTTTATGCTTTAATAGTACAGATAGTTGGAAATTACCCCCATGAAGCTGCCTCCGGCTGTCAGACTATGTTACAGGATATACCAGATGACTTTTTGATCAAGAATACACCTGTAAGTCTTTTCACTGCCAATACATGGGCTTACACACTGTGAGAAGTCACTTTTTTGATACAGTAAACCTAAAGCAGAATGTGATTAAATCACTGTAAATATTAAATAAGGGAACTGTCACCAGGAGCATTATTCAAAATTGCACTGAGACAGAATTTTCACAAATTCACTCCTTGCAAGCACAATGCGGATTTACCGCCTTGAAGGTTTCAGAATCAAAGTTTGGTTTAATGTTATGTAATTTTCAATACCCTCATAATTTTATGATGGATTAAGGGATTTCCCCTCATCAATGTGTCACTGGGCTGCAGGGGGCAATAGAATAAAGTGGGGAAACTACCAGTCCCAAAATATGTTGAAGAATAAAATCCTGCTGAGTCAAAGCAGCAGGACTCAGGCAGGGAGGAGTATATCTGCCCCAAAATGAAATCATTCAGGGAGATCCTGAGGAAGAGACTACCACTAGAGAACCCTTGGAAGTAGAGGCGTTCCTATGAGAGAGAGAGGAGAGAGACAACCTTTCCCTAGCCATGGGCTGAGGGAAAGCCCTGGGAAGTCAATAAATCTGGCAAGAACTGTTAGAAGAGTTGACAGTGTGAGGCTTTTGGTACATGGCTGGCTAAGGTAAGGAATGTGGACCATGTGTGTGTCTGGCTGGGACCAGCCAATGAACCTTGCTTAAGAAAAGCTGTTTTATCCTTGAGCTGAGAAAGGGTTTTGCCTTACCAGAGCCTGTGAGATAATAGGCTCAGGTCCGTACTTAATTATATTTGCAAGAGTGTCCATCCAGGCTGTTTGTGTGAGTGGGCACAGGGTCCAGGAAAACCTGGACTGGACTCTGCCACCAATTTGTACATTAGAATGCTAAGATCTTGTGCTTTTTTTTGGAAGGGGGAAGTGGTTTTTTTTTCTAATTTGTTTTCTTTTTCCTTCCATCCTTATATCACTCTTGGAGGGACTAGTTGTTTCCATGCAGTTTATTAATCTTCAAATTTAAGAGAGTTTGGTAACATGGTCTGATTTACAGCGGTTTTCCATTTCTTTCAAAATTTAACTGCAACTAAGTCAATTTAACAGGGTGAGCAGATTGGTACAAAACCACACAAAAAAAGTAATTCTAAGATGCTAAATCTATTGCAAAATCCATCCTGGCGGTTGAAGGGAGGTCCCCTGTTTTGATGCTTGGACTGGACCTTTTTTATACTGCGTTGGCCGAGGTATGGGATGTGTAATTTGCAGCACTCAAAGTCCCCCCCACGGTATGGGGAAGGGTGTCACGGTCATTGTTAAGGATAACACCTGGTGGCTGGATCTAAAGCCCTTAATAGAGAGCTCTGGAAGCAGCACTGGTGCATGGCTTCTGGCCTCAGAACCACTGACGCAATGCCCACCGCAGCAAACAGTAAAGAGGTAGAAGAGTGTATCAATTAAGATAGAGGCAAATCTCTGAGTGGCCACAAATGAAGATTCATGGCCACTGGATCCCAGCATTGGTCCTGGACCAGACTGGACGAAAAATAGTAAGGAGGAACTAAAAGGGGCAAAAATAAGTAAATCAGAGTTCAGTGCAATTATAACATGATACAAACTGGTTACACGAGTTAAGAGGTAAGTTAATTAAACTGCATGCTTTGTTTCTGATGCATGCACTAACGAGGAGGATGCAGTTACAGAGTTACAAAACCTTTTATCTTCATTCTGCACTTGACTCAACACTTACCCCAAGCTCCTCCACCTCTTCTTCCTGTAATCAAGAGCCACACACATTGAAGCAAAGGAAAAAGAGATCACAGTTGAGAATCAGAGAAGATGCAGACAGAACGAGAATGAAAAGGGATTGGGACTTTTATACCGACTTTTTGGAGTTTTACAACCACACTCAAAGCGGTTTACATATAGGTACATCAAGCATTTTCCCTATTTGTCCTGGTGGGCTCACAGTCTATCTAATTTACCATCGATTTGCCCTGGGTCACAGGAAGTGGTGTAGGGTTTGAACCCACAACCTCAGGGTGCTGAGGCTGTAGCTCTAACAACTGCACCACATTCTCCTCCAATACAATTTCAGAAGAGAGCCAAGTATAGAACAATGAAGCCACTGTGACATCACTGATGAGGTTGACTGTTATTGGTGGAATGAGGCATTATGACATCAGGGAAAGGGATTGGGACTTGTATACCGCCTTTTTGTAGTTAAACAACCACACTCAAAGTGGTTTACATACAAGCACTTCAAGCATGTTCCCTATCTGTCCCAGTGGGCTCACAGTCTATCTAATGTACCTGGGGCAGTGCAGGATTAAGTGAAACTTGTCCAGAATCACAGGGAGCAGCACAGGGTTCCAACCCACAACCTCAGAAAATGTGAAAAGCCAGATCCCTGCGCTTAATGACACACAATTGTCATGGAGGGACATAGGAATTAACTAACTGGAATCAAAATTGGAACCCAAAGAGATATAAACGGACAGTAACCGATTTATGTCTGTGCAGGTTAACACATCTGAGTCACTGATAACCTAAATGGGTTTGTGAACTGTTACTAGACACAGATTAAACATTCATTTATGCATCAAATAAGTAGAAGAGTAGCTTAGTGATTATAGCAGCAGGCTGTCAGAGAGACCAGGGTTCAAATTCCACTGAAGCTCCTTGTGGCCTTGGGTAGGTCATCAATCAGATTATAAGCACCCTAGGGACAGGAAAATGCCCACTGTACTTGAATGTAACATATCTTGAACCACCAAGGGAAGGTATGCGTAAACACTAAAAAATTAAATTAATTTTGCATTGAATACCCAACTTGGCTGCAATTTTAGGACAATGTAAACGTCTTACTATGCTCAACAAAATAATCTTTCACATGTTAACTGCCTACAAATTATATCTGTGGCCATTTCTTTCAACTTGCATCGAACAGAGGTATTCAGCTACAGGTCAGAAGTGGCACAATCTAACCAGCATTAAGCTGTTACGCTTTAAGAACATGTTGGTGATTTCAACAACACACAAAAAGCGAGATTCATTGTCCGAAACTCCTCAAAGATCAAGAATAAAAGTGGAGAACACCTGAACAAATAGGAATCTTACAGTCCAGCACATCGCATATCATCCTCACTCACCTTTGTCGAAACATAATGGCAGGGTCCATGTTGGCAGAGGTCATTCGGATGACATGGCGGATTTCTTTAGCAATCATTCTCAGCTTTTCGAAGTTCACCAGGCCGTCCACTTTGGAATCATTCCCTATGGGATTGGTACAATGGAACACATCAGCTCTTTGTTTAATAAATTATGCAGACCTGTGGATATTTCTGCTCAGGTGGGCAAGCAATTTCTCTTGTGCAGTTATGTCACAAATAGCCTAACAGTTAGTGCTGTGGCCTGAAAACCAGGTTCAATTCCCACTGTGGCTCCTTGTGACGCTGGACCCTTCATTGTCCCAAGTACTTATATATAATATGTAAATCATTGATTGCAACCTCGGGAAGATAGTATACCGAATCCCATCCCCTTTCCCCTCTTCTCTAGGACTATTATACAAAGTACAAAACACAGGGTTATTTTTATAAAATGTTTTTACATGTAAAACACTGCAGATATGCAAGTACCGTGGTTTTTATTTATCTATCCAATTTTCTATTGATTGTTATATGATATCAGCAAAACAGGACCCCTGATACAGGCATAATTCTACCAAAACACAGAACATATTTGCCTGATTACAACAGGTTTATTACATGCTTAGGGGTTGTTTGTACTAGATACCTACCCGAACTGCTATTTTTAACATAACAAGTCATTTATATACAGCACTACTTCTCAGTTCTATACAGTTAACAGATGCAGTGGAACCTTGGTTTACGAGCAGAATTCATTCCAGAAGCATGCTCGAAAACCAAATTACTCATATATCAAAGCGAGTTTCCCCATAGGAAGTAAGGGAAACTCGCTTGATTGGTTCCACTTCCCCCCCCAGCGCTGCTCTACCCCACCACATCCCCAAAAGACCCCCCACCCCCGAGGCCACTGGTGCGCTTCCACATCACCCCCCTGCGAACTGAGCATCAAATGAAAGGTTTCGATCTAAATAAACTCCTAAAATTTTAATAACTGGGATAATGGGATAAATAGACCCATTCAAATTTAATGTATCCTCCTTGAGTTTTTCTAATGGTGAGGCTAGAAAAAAAAACTTAGGGGTCCTTTTACTGAGGCGCATTAGCCGTTTTACTGCGCGCTAAACATTAACACATCCATTATACTCTATGGGCGTGTTAGCGTTTAGTGTGCGCCTTAGTAAAAGGACCCCTAAGTTTTCTCTGTGTTGAGTTTCAGTTTAAATTCTCTCGTCCATGATTCTACTATATGAACTATTACATTATTATGTGTTTTGTAGTAGAGAATGACACAGGGACAAATTTTTCCCAGTCCCCATGAGAATTCATTTTCCCGTCCCATCCCAGTGAGTTCTTTTCCTGTCCCTGCCCCATTCCTGCAAGCTCCAGCCTCATCTGCACAAGCCTCAAACACTTTAAAAGCATAAGTAGCAACATTCTAGAGCTCAGATTGTGATGTCATAATGCCTCCTTCCACCAATGCCTAAGCTCCGTCCTCATCTGCACAAGCCTCAAACACTTTAAAATCCTAAGTAGCAACATTCTAGAGCTGAGACTGTGATGTCATAATGCCTCATTCCACTAATGCCTAAGCTCCGTCCTCATCTGCACAAGCCTCAAACCCTTGAAAATCCTAAGTAGCAACACTCTAGAGCTCAGATTGTGATGTCATAATGCCTCATTCCACCAATGCCTAAGCTCCGTCCTCATCTGCACAAGCCTCAAACACTTTAAAAGCATAAGTGGCAACATTCTAGAGCTCAGATTGTGATGTCATAATGCCTCATTCCACCAATGCCTAAGCTCCGTCCTCACTTGCACAAGCCTCAAACACTTTCAAATCATAAGTGTTCGAGCCTTGTGCGGTTAAGGCAGAGCTTACAGGAATGGGGCAGGGACAAAACTTGCGAGGATGGGAAGGGAAAATTGAGTTTCTGCAGGGATGTGGAAAAATGTGTCTATTTTGTTGTAACCCCCTTTTCAAATATGTGCGAGATACCTTCATGAAGAAAAGTAATATCCTTCTTGACAACTGGAAACAGAGGAATGATTGGAGGCTGCATGCTCTGACTGCTGAGTGTGTTGCGGTACTTGGCCATGTTTCGCGATGGATCGAAGAGGTCTTGGAGGTCTTGGAGCAGCTTTTCATACTTGCTAGGCAGTTTTTCCCAGGTGCCTCTGAGACGCATGACCGATGCAAGGTTTAATCCACTGAAAAAAAGAGTTACCATGAAAAGAAGACAAAATATTAACCCCAACAGTTCTGGTGGTCAAGGCTAAGGAGTACTTTTTCACAGAAAGGGTGATAGATGCGTGGAATAGTCTCCCAATAAAGGTGGTGGAGACATAGACAGTGTCTGAATTCACAAAAGTGTGGGACAGGCACATGGGATCTCTTAGGGAGAGGAGGCGATAGTGGATGCTGCGGATGGGCAGGATGGATCAGCCATTGGGCCTTTATCTGCCATCATGTTTCTATGTTTCTGTAACCACAAAGCCCTATGACCTCACAATGCAAATGTTAGTCTTAGCTTATAACAATAATGCTCTATGACCTCACAATGCAAATGTTAGTCTTAGCTTATAACAATAATGCTCTATGACCTCACAATGCAAATGTTAGTCTTAGCTTATAACAATAATGCTCTATGACCTCACAATGCAGGTGTAAAGAGCCTTAGCCTTTAGAGAGAGGAGATAGTAGATGCTGCAAATGGACAGATGGGATGGGCCATTTGGGCCTTTATCTGCCATCATTTTTCTATGTTTAAAGTATGGCTCATCGACCTATGTTTAGCTACTGGTGACCTGAGATGATTTGAACATGCAAAACATAAATCAAAGAATACTACTCTACCTTATAATTGCAAACATGGAATTGAAATTCTTGCATTCTCGACAGTGGAGAGAGATCTTAATGAAATGCTTGATTATCTTCATCCTTTTGATCTGATTGGCCTCCCTCAGGATTTCTGTTGCGACCCAGAACGTCTCCTGGTTAATCACCTCCTCAAACTCTTTCAAGTGAGCACTCCCAGTTTTGGAGTCCAGTCTGAACAAGTCATCAATGTACTCTGTGGGCTCAATGTTACGAAATAATTCAAAGTCCCTCATGGAGAGTTGTGTGGCTACTTCGATGGTGCTAAGCTGGAGGAGTGTGATCTGACTCTCTCTCAGCAGCTCCTGGGCATCCTCATCAGAACACAGTGTCTCCGTCTCCATGTTGTTCTTCAGATAATACCTTCAGGAGGAATGATAGAAAAAAAGATTTAAATGTCCTGTTATATCCAGTGAATGTTACTACAAATCCTTTTCCATTGTTTTCTAGTAACTTTATATCCCCCAACATTATTTTATCATTCCCAGTTAAGAGAAATGTGTGTTAACAGGACATAAGGACATGCATGTTAAAAGCCCCAAAATTAAGTATGAGACCGAAAAGAGCAGAGCCCCCTCTAATAGATACCACATGGCTTTGACTTTCAATTCCTGTGAAATACATTCTTTTCTTACTTGGTTGCTCATTCTGAAGCTATGAAGTGGCAAAACAACTGAAGCTTGTAAGAACACACAAAACATGCCAACTTGATGAATCTTGTTACGTGCACTGGTGACTCTAAGAAGCCGGCATAAAAGACCATGGTTTCTTTAAACCCTGTAGTCACTTCATTTTTTTATCACTGTATCACTTTTTTTTTTTTTTTTAATCTTATTCTATTCTGCACTATATTCCCAGAACAGCCATTCATTCAAAAACTCTACTGAATGCCAGATGTGTGTGTATAAATATAAACAGGGAGAAATCTAGAGACAAAGACAGAGAACCCCCATTTTTGATTACAGTAGACTCTCAGTTAACTGGCAGCCATGGGGATTGAGAGATGCCGGATAAATGTAGTTTCCGGTTGCTTGAGAGTTACTATTAAAAACAGGCCTAACTAATACTATACCCCCTACTGTGCCATACCATAAACTGTTCCAGACAAACTACCGGACATGTGGTAGGCATACTCAGGTGTGGCACGCCAAGTTTACACTTAAACTTTCATTTTTATTTAAAGTATTCCAGTATTTCTTTGATTGTTTTTTTGCTGGTTGCTTGAGAGGTCTGGTTAACAGAGAGTCTATTGTACTTTGGGAACAGCAGGGGGCAGGTTTTGCATACTGTAAGCATCATTTCCCTTCCTTCTTTGCTCACACTGCATTCATACGATTTTGCAATGTCTGAAAGATCCAGCATCCTGGCTATGCAGTTGATCAAGGTCACTTGAGTTAGGTAAAGGTGAACAGCTACACCTGGGCAGCCTATCACCAAAAAGCCTGGAATGTTTAAGCCTTACTCAAGAGATTTCAAATAGCGATAGGTTCTTGTTTTTAAAAAGAAGTTTATAAAAATAACACAAAATATGTATTAAGATATTTTTTAAAAAATTTTTTAATTTAATATTTTTTTAATACACATGTGGATTTGGGGGGGATTTCTTGTTTTTCCATTAAGAATATATAGATGATTGTCGTAAGATATTATTTTCATGTGGTATATATTAGTTGGGAGGGGGGTGGGGGTTAAATCTTCTTGGTGTATGATATTGAAAATTTTTCAAGTGATGTTGTATTATATTTGGTTGATATTTACTGTACACTTGATGTAAGTTTAAAAATGAATAAAGAAATTAAAAAAAAATAAATAAATAACACAAAATAAAATACTGTATAAATAAATCCCAAAAAGTCATTTACGAACATGCAGCGCGGGTTTTAGCACCAGCAGCTGCGGTAACTGCTCCGACGCTCATAGAATTCCTATGAGCAGTTACCGCCGCTGCCGGTGCTAAAACCCGCGCTACACATTCGTAAAAGGAGAGGTCAGTTCCATAAATTTACTTAGATGATTAAGGCAAGATTATTTCCAAAGATGTATGGAAGAATAGATGCACATCGCATCATAAGTTCATCCTGTGTAAAATAACACTAAAAAGAACTTTTTGCAAATCATATTCTAATTAAATAAAACCTATAAAACCATTGAATGAGTATACATAGTCTTGACATAGGTATAATAAAAGGCATTGAACACCTGAATCTCGTTCGCTGTTTGTTCTACTTCACCAGCTCCTACTGGTGCTCTCCTTGAACCCATAGCACTAGCTGAGGCTGTGGCCTTTGCTTTCTGGTGAGCGTTTAAACTTTGGAGATGTATAGTGGAAGAATACGGGTACCTTCCATTGAGCTGGATCCTGTCTGCTAATTTAGAGAACTGGTCTGGAAGTCTCCTCTGCTTAATGACTCCTTCGGGACTGACCGAAACTTCACACAGAGAATGAGTCTCGGAGGCCCCCGCCAAGCCCAACTCGTGCAGGGCGTGGCTGACGACTTCCTTAGCTGTAGTGTCTCTGCTGATGATAATGTAACAGCTCTGCTGATCAGTTTTGAAAACTCTTATGACCTGATCTGGTATATCTGCAACACAAAACACACACACATACATTTCCTTAAAAATGCAAAGCTAAACCTTTATATAAGAGAGAAATGTCTTTTTTTTTGTACTTATTGTATATTAAAATCAATAAAATCTTCGAACTTAAAAAAAAAAAATGTAAAGTTAGAATCTTACTTCAATAACTGAAATATGAAGTTAAGAAGCTGTTTCAATGGCCAACAGATTTAAAGAAAAATTTATATAGGGGGAGAACAAAGTAAGGTTTTTAATGGATTAATGAGTTTGATTAATCAAGTTTTATTTAGATTTGATTCAATCGCTTATCAAATTCCTAAGCGATATACAATATTAAAACGGAGACAAATAATTTAAAACAAACACACAATAGTATTACAAAATCTCAATATCTTCGAACATTGTGAAACAAAAGGGAAGGAGGGAGAAATATATTCATGATGGGAAAGAAGAACATGTAAGGCAAAAACAAAAGGGGGAAGGGAAAATAGATGGATAGTTAAGGAAAAAACGGAACTTCACTCTTTAAATATTATAAATTGAAGGCATCCTTAATTAAAATGATTTCAGTTTGCCTTAAACTGGTCTAGAATGTTTTCTTCTCTTATGTCCGTCAGCAAGGCATTCCATAGTTGAGGTGTGGTAACAAAGAGATATCTAGATGTTTTGTGCTAATTATGCATTTGATTAAATTATTGTTATATATCATATCAAATACTGATAAATCTAGTTTATCAAGTTTATTTCAAGTTTATTCAAATTATTTGATTAAACGCTTTTCCAAATTACAAAGCGTTGTACAAAAGATAAAAAAATATGATTTTAAAGAAATCACTTATACATAATATATTAATCAGACCTACAAGGGTAATGGTTTAAAAACCACGGGAAACAATAGGAAAGGGGGGAGAAAATATAATTTTTGAAGAAAAAAGTACATAAAAGGGAAGTACATTAGGAGGGTAGGAAGAAGAGGATTAGTGGCAAAAGTGGGATCGGATGGGAGAGCTATTGGAAATCTTGTTTTGGAGATGGTGGAAATCATAAAGTATTACCTCTTGAATGAACTTTGTTTTTTCAGTTGAAGGCTTCTTTAAAAAGAAGACACTTTAAGCTACTCTTAAATTTCTGCAAATCTTGTTCAAGTCTTATGTATAAAGGAAGAGAATTCCAAGTCATTGGAGCTGTGACAGAAAAAATAGAAGCACGGCGTGTTCCGATAATTTTCAAGGAGGGAACATTAAGGGTAGACTGTGAGGATGATCTAAGTACTCTTGATGAACTATATGGAATCAGAAGCCTATCTATAAATGCTGGTGTATTGGTCTTTATTGTCTTAAAGACTAGAAGAGCTATTTTATATGTAATCCTATATGTTATTGGCAACCAGTGAGCTTTTTGCAGCAAAGGTGTGACATGATCAAATTTTTTTGAACCTGAAATTATCTTTATTGCTGTGTTTTGTATAAGTTGAAGTCGCCTTATGTCTTTTAAATATGCCCCTTTTAATAAAGAATTACAGTAATCTAGTTTTGATATTACTAGGGAATGAACTAGTGTATTAAGAGAGAATTTATCAAGGAGGGGGACAAGTGATCGAATCATCCTCAACCTGTAGAAACAATTTTTAACCAATAATAATACAAGCTGTATGCAGAGTTTGCTCGCATATCCAAAACTTGTGGGGAAAGAGTGAAGGCAAAGTCCATAAACGGCTTCTAATTTCAAAGTCCTTCATTAGGTACTTGTTAAAAACTTAGGGCTCCTTTTACTAAACGGTGCTGGAGGTTTTTGGCACGGATTCCTGTTGAGTGTTGGAGCATTTGGCTCACCAGCCCACACTAAAGACCCTTAGTGCCATTTAGTAAAACCCATCGTTACTTATTTAAGCAATTTGGGGGAAAATAATGTGGCTATAATGTATGTTTCCATTGTTACTTTGTAATTCTCTGTGAATGCAAATTCTCTTTATGTTAACCGCATAGAACAATGAAGTGTCTACAGTATAGAAATGGAGTGTTATGTTCTGTTACTATTCTGGCATTTGTGTTTCATTGATTGCTGGACTACATTACAGGCAACAATAAGCAGTGCTACAGTTCCCGAGGAAAAGGGGTTTTCCATCGAACTCAAACAGCACGCAGAATTATTGGGAAACAGCATTTGATATACTATTCAAGATTAAGTACCACACTTTTGCTCTGAAATTTTCCAGCTATTTTTTGATGATTTTGGTCACAATTACACAACTATTAATAGCATAATTACTTGACAATGAACGCTGATTTATTGTATAGGATCATAGCGGTGGAAGAATTTTGAACTTCACTTACTTGATGTGTTTTAGGCATTATTATTGACTAGGAGTGCTTCTACATGTTAATTCACATTTTTTGAGAGATCCTGGGATGTTTACTAAGTGCCAGCTCCAGTTTACGGGTTATCCCCATCTGTGAGTTGTAAATACCGAGGACTCTCACTCCACACAATAATTTTATTATCAATTCTTCTACCACTTTATTTCCTATCTTTGTTTGGTGAAAAAAATTTCTAGTAGTTTACTTTTTTGATATTTTTTTCTTTTTTCGGGTTCTTTTGTTTGAAACTATGAACCCCATGTCAGGATTTTCAAAGGGAAATCCCACGTCAGGGTTTAATTTGTAGACAAAAAAAGGAAGTGGAACTGGGAAGGAGAGGGGCAGGTCAGGCCAGGCCAGGAGCAGGAAGGATAGCCGAAGAGGAGCTGGATTAGGGAGTATAGTGACTATTCTGCTGTACGTCGGTTAGCTGGGACACACCCTCGGCAGTCTAAACCATGACAGCAGATCAAGGTGAGCTAATTGATTTTCATCTGCTCTTATTGATTACATGATTAGGTTTAAAGGTTACTCTCCAGAAACATGATGACATCGTTGCCAAGGTCTGCACAGTGAGAAGCGTGAACCTGAAAATATGTTCTCGAAAATAACTTCGGTACATCCTCCTAATCAGAGGCAACATGTCCATTTACTGCAGTGCCTAGAATGCCAGTGCTATGAGATGATGCAGCCATTAGCACAGCTAATTTGTGTTCAAATCTGTTTTCTTGTAAGTAAAGGAAGTCAATAATTCAATACAGAAATAACACTACAGATTCTTCAACAATCCAAACATAACAGCCTCACTAAAGTGTTATAAGCTAAACACAAGAACATTCTCCTATTATCCCACAGACCTATTCCCTTCCCCTTCTCTTTCTTCTTCCCCTCTTGAAGTCAGTCAATTTGTACCTTTGCTTAATCTTTTGTAAACCGCATAGAACTTCACGGTATTGCGGTATATAAGCTGTTATTATTATTATTATCTAGCACCCAAATTTAAAGAAAACTTAATGAGGCTGATTGTTACACCGATAGATGGAAACAAAAGGAAAATCTATTTTTCCACTGGTTGCTATTTGGCATATGGTTCCATCAGCACATCCCAGAAACCCAGGACTAACAAATGCCATCACTGAGGTTTTTATCTTACCAGAATCATTTCCATGCACCAATTTCTACAATAGTTAACAGAAGCCCTGACAATGGTGTAAGCAGCCTGTGAGCTGCATCAACTGACTTTCTTCTGTGTGCATTTATGTATCTCACCCATTGCAATCTCATTTGCTGCGTGGACGCTTGGGCACCTGGTCCCAGTCCAAATTGCTTTCAATATCAAACTACAGCATCTCATGATGCAATAAAGCCTTGAGGTAATGCAGTAGAACGGCAAAGGGAATTATGTGTAGTAATACGGAGAGGGCTTATAAGACCTTTTCACTTGGGTGACTGTTGTTCAGTAACCAGGTGCACTCTCAAGCATGAGAATTCAACAGTATACACACAAAACAAATGCAGTTTATTGCTTCCATACAAAGTCAGAGGGATATTGCTAACACTGCAATTCTTAGAAACCTTTTGACTGTGAAAAATAAAAATGTGCCTCATATTCAAGGTACTTACAGTAAAAGCCAGCAGCTGGAGGCAGGAAAAGCAAAAACATATTTGTATGAATACAAAGATCAATAATGCACATTAGTTTTTTGTTTTTTTAATTAGGCCATATATCTGTAAGAATGAATGTGTTTTTATACTCCACTCAATATAATACTAGAACCAAGACTTCTCAGAGTAAATGTCCAAAATAGAAGTTAGATGAAATTCAAATACAATAAAGTAAATGCATTTATACATACGCTCAGATATGTGTAATCCGACCAAGAGCCGTGGCTCCTATAGCCGAACCCACCGTCCCATCATTGTGTATGACTATAATGCTGGTGCTTCTTAAATAATAAAAGTATTTTTCAGTGGCAATAAAAGGAAAAACAATTCCTACTTAACTTAAAAGGGGTGTTGGTAGGTCCCGACATGGACCATGTTTGGGTTCGGCTATAGGAGCCACGGCTCTTGGTCGGATTACACATATCTGAGCGTATGTATAAATGCATTTACTTTATAGTATTTGAATTTCATCTAACTTCTATTTTGGACATTTACTCTGAGAAGTCTTGGTTCTAGTCTTATATTGTTATGGAGTTTGACCTCTCAGCCCTGCTTTCTTTCAGAGTGTTTTTTGACTATTTTTGACTTTATACTCCACTCTACATGCCAACACCCCCCTCACGGTGTAGCCTCCCCCTCAATCAATAGTCCATGAATTGCGACCAGGTCTTAGAAATGGCTTGCAGTGTTTCTACGCAACAGACTAGATCTTGGTTAACTACAGAAATACAAATGTCTTTTAAAGATGCATTTGCAGAAATAAAACAGAACTTTGCCATGCAGCTCTCATGTGGTACACTGGGGAAATCAGCACAGCCAGACCCAGAAAAATGGTGTTATTGAACATCAGACATCTGTGAGGTCCAACTTGCCTCAAAGAGTAAAAACTGCAGTGAAGCTAAATTTATGACAATGATGTTCTTATTATTTATTTAGGCTGCTTTTGTTAACTATGTCAGTTCTGAGAAGAACAGCCCAACCTTAATAATGTATTGACATTACGAGTAGCACACTATGCCATAATATGCACTGTTTAAATATTTGCTTTGCCTAAATTATTGTTCTACATTAGCCTTGGGTGAATTTCTTAAAAAATGTGATAAATCCTAATAAGTAAATAAAATATCGGAAGAGCAAGCCCTTCTGATGTCTTTGAAGCTGTGTTTTTCCCCTTGTCATGGATATAATCTCCTTTAGCCCCAGAATTAACAGATACACAAAACTTAAGAACCTCACATATACACAGTATTTTTAAAATATTAAAATCAATGATCGACATGCAGCATGACTAAGCAGTTTATGAGGATTTGGCTGCATATTTACCTGAAGGATTGGAGAAATCTAGCATGCTGGTGGTAGGATGCAAGAGGTCAGGGCTACTGGAGGACAGGGTACCAGGAATAGGCATTATAGCTACACTGTGTCTGCACTGCTGGGTTCCAACGATACTGTCATCTTGAGAGTGGCTGATGCTGCCATCACTGCAAAAAAATATAATTGGGGGAGGGAAAGGGAAGGGAAGGGATAGCAAGAAAAGAAGACCTACATTTAGCCTTTTCATGAAACTGAAAAGCTGTAGAAAACATTAGACACCAGCTGTGCTATAACAGAAACATCTCCCATCAGTTAAAAAAGGGATTTTTTTCCTCCCCATCTCTCATATCAATATATTAATAAAAGTGGCGCAGCCACAGGTGGGCCCAGACAGGCTGGAGGCCTGTCCACGTTGGGCTCAGAGCCACCCAAAATTGGTGCTCCCTTAGTGTGGCTGGTGGGGATCCCCAAATCCTGCCAGCTGAAGACCTCTTCTTTGCTATAGCTCTTCCAACCTGAGCAGCAACTGGCATTGTTCTGGTGCTGCCACTACCACCCCTGCTACCACCCCTCCCATTCTTCCCGTGCATACCCCAATTTTGTTCACACATGCCTGTATTTAAAACTGAGCATATGCAAAGGCCAGCAGTGACCAGGGCTCAAGGAAAGTACCACCAGCTGTTCATGTTGGAAAAGTTCTGGCTGGGAGGTGGTCTTCAAATGGCAGAGCCTATGGATCCCCTCCTGTTCAGGTATTTCTATTTTGGGCCTGGGAATAACTGGAAAAGGCTAGGTCTGCAGAGGTGAAATTTCCTAGCCACCCACTCCGGACTCAAGCCTACTCTAAACTGTCTGGTTATACCACTGTTCAAACACCATTGATCAATAGCATTGATGTTCAAACCTCTCTTACACCATAATGGTGTAATGCTTACAAACTATTTTCTCAAAGTACACCACTTTTTAGCACTTATATTTTCAATGTTTAATATTTAAGGCATATACTCATAGTAGTCCATTCAATAATAAACCTTAAATGCAATCAATCTTTTAGATACACCATTTAGACCTTAGTGGCGCTACTGTGTGTTATTTAAGCTTCACACACCATAATCATCGTTGGTCTTATTTTAATTAATTCTAATCTTCATCTCACTTTAAATTTTCTATTTCACTTGGTATATTTAATCAAAAGTTTATATATACTCATCCTATGTGCAGGTACGACTAGGGGGTTCTTGTTCCAACACAGACCTATGTTTCGCCGGAGCTTTTTCAAGGAAAGTCCCCTTAGTTTGCCTGTACCATTTTTCCCATCATACATTTAAAGCTCCTCCCACATCAGAGAGAAGGTGTCCGGCTCAGTCATGGGACACACATAGGAGCTGCTGCCCACGGCTTTCTGCAGAGCAATGACTGCAGCTAAAAGGAGGCAGGAGCCGGCCAGAAAAAGGTAAAACATCCGCTGGAGGGAGGCACATACTTGGGGCACAGAATGGAGGGAGGGAGGGAGAGAGAGAGAGGGGCACGTTGGAACTCAGGAGGGAAAGAAGCGCTTTGGGACACCGAAGGTAGTATGAGGCTGACGTAAGTCGGATGTTCGTAAAACTGGACTGCCTGTATACAAATGTCATGTTATGTTTTGAAGGAGGAGAAAGAAAACAGTTTAAGCAATTCATTATGAGAGATTAATCTCAAACTGTTCTAAAAACAGAAGATTTAGCTTTGGTTTTAAAAGCAATTTTTCCCTGCCATTTAACTTGATTGAGAGCTGAATTGAACGCACACGTACCCACCTGTGAGAAGTTTCAATCACAAATTTAACAACTTTCAGGGAATATTTTAAGACTCTAGTATATAGTTTATTACTTATATCCCGCCTTTATACAAGGCGGATCACAACATTACATGCATAATAAAATACAAAAACCCGTAAAACATGTTACAAAGCAATCGATAATATCGATAAAGGTTCATCACAGAAAAGCGCCCGGAGGAAGCTGATCTTAATATTAAACACCATAACATCATATCAGGAGGCATTTTCATTTGACAAAAAATATGCCACTTCAACAGTTTCTTAAATTGGCCCAAATCTTCCTACTCTTGAATATACACTGGAAGTTTGTTCCGCTCCACAGGTCCCGCACAGGAAAAAAACACTTTTTCTGATCACTTCATGCTGAAAAGTTTTATTTGATAGAATTACTAGGTCAAAGTGTCCTGCAGAGCACAATTGCCTAGCAGGTACACATGGTACTATACAGTTCTGTAAGTATAAGGTAAACCCCCGCAAATTCGCAGTTCGCAAATCGCGGACTCAGTAATTCGCAGTATTTTCCGACCACCTCTTCCTGGTACTAAAGTCATGGTTACACCAATTAGGAGCTGCTTTGACACCCTATCTGGCGTATCAAAACAGCTCCTGATTGGTGTAACCATGACTTTAGTACCAGGAAGAGGTGGTCAGAAAATGTACCTGTCTTCGTAAGTACAATTTAAGCACCTGCCAGCACCCCAGCTGCCCTCTCCTACTTTCGATCAGCTGAAAAACTGTATTTGCGGTTTTTCAAAATTTGCAGGTGTTCCTGGAACAGAACCCCCGTGAATTTCAGGAGAGTACTGTTCAGGAAAAAGAGTTGATGTAAACTTAAATACACTATCAATAACAATTTGTATTTTACTCGATATTCTACTGTCAGTCAAAAGAGTGAAATCAAATATGCAGTTACATGCTCAAATCCCCCAGGAGTCCTGCAAGCTTGCTTTTTCCCTCACTATTGAAAATGTGATTGTGAAACAGCACCCCCCACTGGCAGGACTGTAGGTAGAGCACTCCAGCTCAGTTTACTAAAGAGAACAGTGGTGATGGGACCATGTAACAGCAAGAAGACATCCATTGCTTTTTAAGGGCCCTTTTACTAAGTTGAGGTATAAAGTGGCCTTAGTGGGCTCTTGGGCAGGTTTCTCCTACAACATGATAAGATCATATTTGCCATAAAAATGGTTTATTACAAAATCAAAAAAGGGGTAATTACTCCCCAAAAAATAAATGGACTTGGGCTAAGGATAGAGTGCTCACTATAAACAAAGTCCCCAAATCAATCAATTTCACATATTCTTAATGATTCATAAAGCATCTGCTCATAGATTATTGATTCACAAGGCACCATACGGTAAAGAACTTTTTACCCGCAGTACGTATCATTTTCTTATCATAGTACATAAGCTACTGAATGTCAAAACTCTATCGATAAAAAGATGTAAATGTCAAACACTTATCTTTAAAACTGATGACAAAAGCAGGTAGTGAATAGGTGGTAAAACCCGGCTTTGATATGAGCCATATTTTGCAATCGCTACCTCAGGAAGCTGGAGCAATGACTTTTTTTCTTTTTTGTTGTTTCCAAAATGCCTTGGTCTTAATGGATCCAAAACTTTAATGAAAAAGACCCCCTTCTGATAAGCTACCACTTTATTCATTACCCGCTTTTGTCATGAAGGGTTGTGCTTCACTGGTTGAGCTGCTGCTTCTGCACCCAGAGGTTGAGATTTCAAATCCTGGTGCTGTTCCTTGTGGCCCTGGGCAAGTCACTTAATTTTCCAGTGCCCACCACTTTTAATATAAGCTTTGAAATGCCAGAGCCACAAAAAGGTGGCATACAAGTCCCCATTCCCTTTCCCTTATAAACATAGAAATATGATGCTAGATAAAGGCCAAGTGGCCCATCTGCAGTAACCATTATCTCTTCCTCTCTCTAAGAATCCCACGTACCTATCCCATGTTTCTTGAATTCAGACACAGTCTCTGTCTCCATCACCTCTTCCAGGAAACTGTTCCACACATCTACCACCACCTTAGATTTCTCCTGAGCCTATCACCTCTTAACTTCATCCTATGCCCTCTCATTCCAGAGCTTCCTTTCAAATTAGAGACTAGACTCATTTGCATTTATACATGCGCATAAGTGTTTGAAGTTTACATCTTTTTATCGCTAGAGTTTTTGCTACCCAGTAAGCCATTTGTAGCTTATGCGCTATGATTAGAATATGAAATGAACTACGGGTAAAAATTTATTTACCGTATGGTGCCTTGTGAATCAATTATCTATAAGCAGATGAAAATCTATTTAATGTGCTTTTTGAATCATTAAGCATATGTGAAATTGATAGATCTGGGGACTTTATTTATGGTGAACAGCCACAAAAATGTCTTCTTTTTTTTCATTTTTTCCATTAATAGCCATTTGCTAATGTTGCGATTAGGGTACAGCTATCGCCCATTTTATAGGTGGTAAAGGGTTCATACGCTATTCATATACTAATCAGTTAGAACATAGTAATGTAGCTACATTTAGGGCAGGAACACCCATTCTTCACCCCCAAACACATCCCTGCCAAGAAAAAAATATATATATTTTTTGTGCCCCATTAGCATGTGCCGATTTGGCTGTAACCACAGGATGCCCGAGCGCATTCTATGGTATGTCATTTTAAGCTGCGGTAAGAACTTAATAAAAAGTCCCCATAGGAAGTTATACTGGTACATCCCCTACACAAGTAAGTTAGATCATTTCTTACCAAAACAGTCCCCTGAGAAGGTGATGTGGTAACAGAGAAAAGAAAAACACACAAAACAGTTAACATTCAATGCGAAGAAACATCCTTTGAGGAATAAGGATGATTTCAGCCACTACTTACAAACACACACCAGCAAAATGACAGGGCCACACAATAGGAGCAAGAAAAGTTCTGAGACAGATTTTTGTTCAACATGCTAAATTAACAAGAGAAACAACTTCAGAAACCCCAGTAATGTCAACTGATGCCTGTCTGTACCCCAAAAAAACAAACCAACCCTCAAACTTGGATAACTATTACATAAAAAATATAATTTTCAAAACCATTTCTGTGGATAAAACAGTGGTTTACTACTTACGCTTGCCATATATCATATATACAAAATGGAACTCACCATTGCAATGCAAAAAGGTTATGTGAGTAAATTTCAGAAAGTCTGGGGACCGTTAACAGATTTTTGTAATGAATGATTAACTTTTCCTATGATAAGATATTTGATTAGAGGGGAAAGGGGTGGGATTTTATTTCTGATTATTACATAATATATCAATATTTGAATGAATTCATAATAAAGATGATTTTATGTATTGTTGAATTGGGAGGGAGGGAGGGATGGGGGATTATTATATTCAATAAGAATGATATAAATTTAGATTTCTTACATAATATTTTAACTTTATAGAATACTAATTTTTTAATGAAATGTTAAATTTGATGCTAATATGTGAGTTAATCAAGTGTGTATCTTTAAGTTTTATATGAGTTTATTTGATACACTTATTGTAACATACGAAAATGAATAAAGAATTATAATAATACTACTTACGCTTGCCAATACATATAGGGAATGTAGGAGACAACTGAAAACATATCTGTTCCTAAAGTACATAGGAAACTGATTCGCACAATCTCTCTCTCAATACCAGATCTCTAGAACTGCTAAACAATAGATATTAACTATGTCAATTATATTCAATTTGTAACATTTTTTATAATCATTGTAAACCGCATAGAACTTCACAGTCCTGCGGTATATAAACTGTTATTATTATTATTAAAACATTTGTATCCCTCTTATCAATCACAACAAATATCAAATATTATATTGCAAAACTAGCCACCCAGTAAAGAGAGACAAGTATGCACATACAGTCAAGCATGTACGCACTTTTACTGGCAGAGTCTCTTCCAAAAGTGGGATTTTCATTTTCGCATATACTTTTGAAAATTTGAGCATATACGCACAAATTAACCCAGAAATTTTCAGCGCCCCCAAAGAGCAGGCATAAGATGTACACACACTGTTTTCCTGGGGTACTTTTCAAAGCAAAATTTTGTATGTGAATACTTTCCCTTTGAAAAATTGGCAGTGCCCACATCTACAAAAGTATGCCTGTACTTCCTTGCCCATGCAAGCTGTTATAAAACAATGGCCAGAAAGGAGTTCATTTCTTATCACTTCTACAACTTTACATGCAAAGGGCTTTAATAAAACTACAAGGTTAAACACACGACTAGATATTCCCAGGGCTGTGGTTTAGGTGGAGTGCCACAGAACTATACTTTGTGCACACGTTTACCCCTTCTTCCAAGCAGATGTAAGATTTCTGCATGAGCGTTTTGGGCTCTTCATAAAACAGGCTTAACATAGGCACTTTTTCTTCACATTCAATATAAGAACCATGTTATCAATCAAGTCCCCTAATCATTTAACTATCACCAAGTGGGAGGTCTAGCCTTATCTTTCAAAATACAAGAAAAACGAGAGTTTGGGTGGCTTTTCTATTTAAATGTTACTACTACTACTACTATTTATCACTTCTAAAGCGCTGAAAAGCTTACGCAGTGCTTACTCCCTCCCTACCTCCCATGCCCCAGTGCCGTCATTCTTCTCTTAGTCGCCACCCTAAGACTAAAATAAATAAATAGATCTGTGCTGTTTTCTGGTATTCTGTCCTAAAGGAAAGGGGAAATCCTACTAGCATTTTTAAGAAAAGTAAGAATTTAAATTTTGTCCAAAACCATTATTTATTTTTAGCTAAGGCACACAATACAGCTTTGACATATGATTTTTTTTTTTCTTCTTACAATGCTTCCCAATGTGTTACCAGCCTCTTGAAAAACTGTTCCCTACTTTTGAGACAACTTTTAAGGGGAAAATGTTTCACTCTAATTTGAAGAAAATCTCAGCTCCTATTGAGCAACAAAATCTCCAGAATCATGAGAACCAGGAGCTTATCAGAGTGGCTTTCTCCAGCTAAGCGTTTGGTAGAGGTAGCATTTATTCACTTAAATGTTTTAATCCATTTTTTTTGTTCCCATACCAAAATAATTATAGCTTCTGAATATGCTGTGGGCGCGATCAGATCAGACCAGTAGTTTTCTCCTGACTTGTACACACTGTGGGAAGATTGGCCAATGAGTTATTCATGTATTATCTAAAAGGCATCCCCAGTACGATATGCATTTGCAAATCAAGAAAGAGGAACAGAAAACACCACACTGATAACACAAGGCACACAACAGCAATTACAAATCTTAAGTAATGCAATCAAGCATAAAAAGATATAAATGCAAGAATTCATTAAGCAAAACCAATCACTACAGAGGAAATAAACCTGAAGCAATTTATAACTCCCACACCTTTCTAAACAAATATGAATCATTTCCAGCCTTCAAATTGCTTTTTAAAGAGATTCTTTAAATTCATGTCTAAAGCAGGAGTGGCAGCCTAGTAATTAGAGAAGAAAAGAACAGCAAACACTGGCAACCTTGATTCAGTCAATGTGGGAGAGACAAGAGAAATGGACTGGCAGAGGGAGATGATAACCAGTCCTGCATCTGAAAGGACTTTTTTGCTGATCTCATCCACATCAGACTCAGAAGAATTGCTATACTGGGACAGACCGAAGGTCTATCAAGCCCAGTATCCTGTTTCCAACAGTGACCAACCTGGCAGAAACCCAAAGAGTAACAACATTCCAGAGCTGAGATTGTGATGTCATAATGCCTCATTCCACCAATGCCTAAGAGACAACTTCATCAATGATGTCAAAATGGCTTGATTGTCCTATACTTGGCTCACATAAGAACATAAGAATTGCCATACTGAGACAGACCGAAGAAGGTCCATCAAGCCCAGTATCCTGTTTCCAACAATGGCCAACCCAGGTCCCAAGTACCTAGCTAGATTCTAAGTAGCAAAGCAGATTTTATGCCTCTCATCCTAGGAATAAGCAGATTTCCCCAAGCCATCTCAATAATGGCCTATGGACTTCTCTTTTAAGAAATTATCCAAACTTTTTAAAAACCCCGCTAAGCTAATTGATTTCACCACATTCTCTGGCAATGAATTCCAGGGTTTAATTACACGTTGTGTGAAGAAATATTTTCTCCGATTTGTTTTAAATCTACTACTTAATAGCTTCATCACAGGTCCTCTAGTCCTAGTATTTTTGGAGAGAGTGAACAAGCAATACACATCTACCCTTTCCACGCCACTCATTATTTTATAGACCTCTATCATATCACCCCTGAGCTGTCTCTTCTCCAAGCTGAAAAGCTCTAGCCGCTTTAGCCTTTCATCACAGGGAAATCATCCCATCCCTTTTATAATTTTCATCACCCTTCTCTGTGCCTTTTCTAATTCTGCTATACCTTTTTTGAGATATGGTGACCACAACTGCACACAGTATTCGAGAAGTGGCTTTGAGGTTCTGTTTTGCAGTTATATTCACTCCTCATTTGTATATTTGGTCACTTTCCTTTGAGATATGCTCCCTGTTGAGCTCAGATCAAAACTTTCCCAAATTGAAAGCAGGCCCTAAGACTTAGAGCCCCATATTCAGCTGGCAGCGATCAGCGTTTTTCTGACTGCCTGACAGAGCTTCCTATTTCCAGTGCTACAGAGAGAGGCTTCTTGCCCAGCAAGAAGCAGTCTGATTTCAGTGCAGCGACAATCAAGGCAAGTTCCAGGGACACGAGGGACATGGAGAAGGAGTGAACAGAGGAGCAAGCTGCTGGAATGCACGGTGAGATATGAAGAGGTGCCCGGAGAGAGAGAGATGGATGCGGATTGCTAGAGGGGGGAGGGAAGAAGGAGAGAGAGAGAAAGATGGAGAGGGTGTTCTACAGTGTGTGGTGCAGTGGTTAGAGCTACAACCTCGGCACCCTGAGGTTGTGGGTTCAAATCCGCCCTGCTCCTTGTGACCCTGAGCAAGTCACTTAATCTCCATTGTCCCAGGTACATTAGATAGTGTGGGAGACCGCCTGGACAGTTAGAGAATAATGCTTGAGTACCTGAATAATTTGTAATGCACTAGAATTGTACGATATGTGGAATATAAAAAAAGGGAGAAGGGAGAGAAATGAGAAAAGATGGTGCCCACTGAGAAGAGTAAAAGAGGAGAGACATGAAGGTATGGTACCCATAGAGGGAAGGAAGAGAGGATTATCTAATCTAATCCTCTATTTGTGCGTTGCTCATACCTATATACAGGCTCAAGGCGACTGTAAAGAGACGCAAGAGGGAGGAGAGGAGGGAGAAAGGGGAGGTGGATAGGTAGGAGGGAGGGGAAGGGAAAGAGAAAGGGGAGGAAAAGAGGAGAGGGTAAAGGAGATAAAGTATCAAACAGATGGGTTTTCAGTTTTCTTCAGAAGATTTTATTTTTAGTAGGGCTATACATGCTAAATTTATTTCAACTCTATTACATTTGGATCATTTTGGTGTTGAAGCGCCTGCTTCAGGAGTGATTAAAAATTTTAATCAATGTACAGCCCTACTTTATATGAATGCAAATTTACCCTCCCCCCCCCCAATGGCAGACCGTGTATTTTTAAATGGAAATGCCATTATGAAAACTGGGATGGTAAGCACCATGGAAAGAATCAACATTACCCCAACAGTAATAAGGACATTTTATTCTTTCATGCCTTACCAATCTATATACTGAAAATATTATACCATATATTAAAAGTATAATAAAGCATATTGCGTTATAAGGCAGTGCATGCAAATCTACTGCAATGATGTCTACTGTGGATATGCTGAAACTGGACCAGTTAGGTGGTACTCCAGGACTGGTTCAAGGGACAATGATCCTCCAAAGTTTTTAATGAAGCCGTGATGTGGGTGGGGTGGTTTCTTATAATAAAGAAAAAGTGTGCCTATATGAAATTTAAGATTCAGAATTTGTGAGTACATTTAGAATAATATATTTGTAAATTTCCTTGACTGTGCTGGGGTTACTTCTTGAGAGCCCCCTGGGGAGGGAACCACTAGGTATAGCCAAATGTATTACATGCTCTTATGGATATTAGCCTGGGAACAGAGCCATGTGATTGGCCAATCAAGAAAACAATGTGCCTGAGTAGAGACAGATGGGATGCCGATCAATAGAATCATATATAGAAAAGGATCACAGTGCCCATCTGCAACACAGACGGCAGCGGTAAAACTTACCTGAATGGCTTTGGAGGTAAAATGCTAAATCTTGTCTTGTCCAAGATTTTCCTGATTCGGTTCCTCCCACCAGACACAGTGTTTGCTTTGATTTTCTTGCTTCCCTTGTCACGTGGGAACACCTGCTCCATGTCCGCCGGCAGATCCGGAATGGAGTAGCGGTTGTTTTTCTTCTCTGCAATTTTGGGAATGTGAGGCATTCCATTCTTCTTCTCCTGCCCAATTCTGCTGAGCAATTCCTTAAACACTGCAAATTAAAGTAGTAAGTACAAAAGTTTTCCAGAGTTTTGTAAACATGCCCCTAAACACTCCCTTTCTTTATCTCCATGCTAAATGGAAATCAGAAAAACACAATTGTGAGTTTAAGAGATACAGAACATTACTGCAGGTGGCAACATTATGGCATTTGAATCCAATAACTTTATTGTTCAAGTGTTTACATCCTTATTTTCTTATCAAGCAGCAAGTGATTGGCCCGCTCATCCAAACAAAAACTTTTATTCAGTTTGGGTACTTTAAAAAGAAAATTAACAATTTTGTTCCAAAAACATATCCTTGCTTTATAAAATGTGTATAGCCCACTTTTAAATTACAGGTTATTATATATTGTTAAATCCTAGCCTAGCTTCTTTGCTTTGTTATCCGCTATGAACTAGCTGTTGGTGGGATACAAATGATGTTAACTAACTGGAGTTTCATCTGGGAGAGTGTGACAGTGGTTAAAGTAGCACCCTGAGGTTGTGGGTTCAAACCCCCTGGGCAAGTCACTTAATCATTAGATATATTTAAACTGTGGATTGATATCAGACACCCAGACATGGTTTGACACGGGTGTCTGAGGTCTTTTATTTATTTATTTTTTTTTAAATTCTTTATTCATTTTAAAACTTTCATCAAGTGTATAAAAATTGCAACTCAATAACATAGATTTAAACACTTGTATATCTAAGAGCAGCACTAGTGCCGAAGAGAGAGGAGAGAAGGGAAGCAGGAAGCAGAGGAGACAGGCAGCGTTGGTGCCGGGCACCGAAGCAAGCAGGAGGAGGAAGACAGTAGGCTCGGGGTAGCGGCGAGAGTTCGCTCCGCCCCCCCCAAGCGTCACAGGCAGCGCCGGACTCCCCCTTGAAAAGGGGAGGAGCCAGCGCGGCACACGCGGTGCCGAAGAGAGAGGAGAGAAGGGAAGCAGGAAGCAGAGGAGACAGGCAGCGTTGGTGCCGGGCACCGAAGCAAGCAGGAGGAGGAAGACAGTAGGCTCGGGGTAGCGGCGAGAGTTCGCTCCGCCCCCCCCAAGCGTCACAGGCAGCGCCGGACTCCCCCTTGAAAAGGGGAGGAGCCAGCGCGGCACACGCGGTGCCGAAGAGAGAGGAGAGAAGGGAAGCAGGAAGCAGAGGAGACAGGCAGCGTTGGTGCCGGGCACCGAAGCAAGCAGGAGGAGGAAGACAGTAGGCTCGGGGTAGCGGCGAGAGTTCGCTCCGCCCCCCCCAAGCGTCACAGGCAGCGCCGGACTCCCCCTTGAAAAGGGGAGGAGCCAGCGCGGCACACGCGGTGCCGAAGAGAGAGGAGAGAAGGGAAGCAGGAAGCAGAGGAGACAGGCAGCGTTGGTGCCGGGCACCGAAGCAAGCAGGAGGAGGAAGACAGTAGGCTCGGGGTAGCGGCGAGAGTTCGCTCCGCCCCCCCCAAGCGTCACAGGCAGCGCCGGACTCCCCCTTGAAAAGGGGAGGAGCCAACGGCGCCCAGCCGTTCGGCGCGCGGCGAAGGCGTGCGGTAAAGGCGCTCGCCTTAGCGAGAGCGCCTTTGCGAAGGGCCTTGCAAGGGACGAGCGCTACTCTCAAGAACACCAGAGGAGAACAGACCGGTAAGGAACCGACAACCACAGAAGGTAAGGAAGAGACAGACACAAAAGAAACCAACCCGCACATACAATCAAGGTGAGGTAGAGCAGAGACAGCACACACGAGAGAGACAACAAGGCAAGCAACACAAGGAAGCAGCAGGCAAGGGACACAAGCACACAAAGGCACAGGCACTGTAACACAAACAGACTCACTCAAATAGGAAGCTTGCAGTCAGGAAGTCAGAAGGTAAGGGGGAGGTAGGATCAGTAGGAAAAAGAGCAGCAGTAGGTCACAACAAATCACTCAGACAACCCACGAGTGAAGCACGAAATGGAAGCCCAAGGAAGTCAGAAGATGAGCTTTCCTGTCTTCTGCATCGACTGCAATATGTATGACTACCTCCCTTCGGGGATCCAGGCATACATTTGCGATCGATGCATGGAGATGGATAGCTTGAAATGTCAGGTAAGACTATTGGAGGGAACAGTGATGGAACTCGAAGACAGAATCCGAGCACAAGGGAAGATTCTAGTGGAGTACAGCCCAAACGACGAGGTCAAGGATCTAGAAACGTTCATAGAGGAAGCCCATCAGCACCACGTAGAGTTCCCAGGGCTGGAAAACTGTACTCAGGAAACACATGTGAGGAGAGAAGACATCCATGCAAACACAGAAGAAAACGAAGACGAGATAGGAGACAACCGCACAACAGGAGGAATAGTGAGAGCACAGGAAGATGTCCCCCCACCCAAAGAACAGGAAACAATTTCAAGAGTATCATTGGAGGAAGATGACTGGCCCTACTCCAAGGACGTGGACCTACGCCCCCCAAGGAACTCCCGAATAAAGAAGATGGGGATCATCATAGGCGACTCCATTATACGACACGTGGACAGCCACACCGCAGGAGGAAGAGAGGACAGAGTCGTCACCTGTCTGCCTGGAGCAAGAGTAAAGGATGTGACCAGCAGGATCTCCAGGATCATAGATGGCGCACGGGGAGTGGACACCGCTGTGCTTATCCACGTGGGAACAAATGATGTGAGCGGGCGGAAGTATGACAGGGAAGAGATGAAGGGCCAGCTCCGCTCACTCGGAAGACAATTGAAGATCAGGGAGGTGAAGGTGGCCTTCTCTGAAATCCTCCCTGTACCAAGAGCAGATGGAAAGAGACAAGGGGAATTGCAAGTGATCAACGCCTGGATGAGACGATGGTGCGAAGACGAAGGCTTCGACTTCGTGCGCAACTGGACGGCGTTCTGGGGAAAAAGCAAGTACTACAGAAGGGATGGACTACACCTCAACAAGGAAGGAGCAAGAGTTTTGGCAGGCAACATGAAGAAAGCAATAGAGAAGGCTTTAAACTGAAGGACAGGGGAAAGCCGACAGTCGACAACCGGTCGATGGCACGGACAACAGGATGCCCCGACGTAGGAACAAAGGACCACTACTCATACACAAGAGAGGTCGACCTCACAGCCAACAAAGGAGAACAAGCAGGAAAGGACAACTCAGACACAGGAGGGGATGACCACACAGCAAACATGGGAGATAACACAGGAGCAGTAAAGGATACCGTAAATGAAACTGTAAGGACAGCCAAGAGTAGAAGGTCCAAAAAGGTAACACGAAGGGAACTTAGATGTATGTATACAAATGCTAGAAGTCTAGGAAACAAAATGGGAGAACTAGAGACGATAGCAAGACATGAGAACATGGATATCATTGGCATAACAGAAACATGGTGGAATGAAGAAAACAAATGGGACACAGTACTACAGGGATACAAACTATATAGAAGAGATCGAGAAGGGCAGAAAGGTGGAGGTATTGCCCTATATGTTAAGGAAGAAATAGATTCTGTTGGAATGAGTACAACAGACAGGAAAGAGAAGCTGGAGTCCCTCTGGATCAAAATTCCTGGTCGCAATGGCGCAGATATAAAAATTGGCCTTTACTATCGTCCCCCAGGACAGGCGGAAGTCACTGACTCAGAAATGATGGAGGAAATCAAACAAGTATGCAAGACAGGCAATGTAGTTATATTGGGAGACTTCAATTTCCCAGGAATAGACTGGAAACTAGGAGCCTCCAACTGCGGCAAGGAGGCCAAGTTCCTGGAGGTGCTAGGGGATTGCTTCCTGGAGCAAATGGTAAAAGAGCCGACAAGAGGCGACGCCACCTTGGACTTGGTCCTAAATGGTCTCACTGGACCGATAACAGAAGTAGAAGTCATGGTTCCACTGGGAACGAGTGATCACAATGTAATCAACTTTAAACTTGACATCGGGAAAGGGAAACATGTCAAAACCTTAACCACCACCTTAAACTTTAAAAAGGGTAAATACGATTGCATGAGAGCCATGGTAACAAAACGACTCGAGAAGATGGTGGACAAACTTGAAACAGTAGATCAGGCATGGTGCCTATTGAAAAATACTATTGCAGAAGCACAAGATCTCTACATTCCGAGGATTTCCAAAGATCGGAGAACTAAAGGCAAAAGAGAACCGGCATGGCTTACCATACAGGTGAAGGAAGCCATAAAGGTAAAGAAGGACTCTTTCAAAAAATGGAAATGCACGAAGACAACCGAAGCCTGGAACAAACATAAAGATGAACAGAAGAAATGTCACAAGGCGGTGAGGGAAGCAAAACAGGACTATGAGGAAAAAATAGCCCGGGAGGCCAAAAACTTCAAGCCCTTCTTTAGATACGTGAAAGGGAAAAAACCTGCAAAAGAGGCAGTGGGACCCCTGGACGACAAGGGAAGAAAAGGGTACATCAAGGAAGATAAACAAATCGCAGACAAACTAAATTCCTTCTTTGCGTCCGTTTTTACGAAGGAGGACACCTCAACAATACCTGAAGCGGAGAAAGTGTTTGCAGGAGAAATAGAAGACAGCCTCACCACAGTTGAAGTGGACTTAGCCCAGATATACTATCAGATCGACAAACTTAAAAGTGACAAATCACCTGGACCGGATGAAATTCACCCGAGAGTCTTGAAGGAATTGAAGATTGAAATTGGAGAGTTATTGCAAAAACTTGCAAACCTGTCAATCAGAACTGGTCAGATACCAGACGACTGGAGGAAAGCGAACGTCACGCCAATTTTCAAAAAAGGATCGAGAGGAGAACCGGGCAACTATAGACCTGTGAGTCTTACGTCTGTCCCCGGCAAGATGATTGAATCACTGATCAAGGATAGCATAGTTCAGCACTTGGACACACACGACTTGATGAAACCCAGTCAACATGGATTCAGGAAAGGGAAATCGTGTCTGACGAATTTACTCCAATTCTTTGAGACCGTGAACGAGCAAATTGATAGTGGAAAGCCGGTGGACATAATATACTTGGACTTCCAGAAAGCATTTGACAAAGTTCCACACGAAAGACTTCTCAGGAAGCTACAAAGCCATGGCATAGAGGGAGATATACAAAGATGGATAGGCAAATGGCTGGAAAACCGAAAGCAGAGAGTGGGCATAAATGGGAAGTTCTCCGACTGGGAGAGAGTGACTAGTGGTGTGCCCCAGGGCTCGGTACTTGGGCCGATCCTTTTTAATATTTATATCAATGACCTGGAAAACGGAACATCCAGTGAGATCATCAAGTTTGCAGACGACACAAAACTCTGCCGGGCAATCAGATCGCAGGAGGACAGTGAGGAACTCCAGAGCGATTTGTGTCGGTTACAAAAATGGGCGGAGAAATGGCAGATGAAGTTCAACGTGGAGAAATGCAAGGTAATGCATTTAGGCAGTAAAAATAAGGAATACGAGTACAGAATGTCAGGTGCAACTCTGGGGAAAAGTGAACAAGAAAGAGATCTGGGTGTACTGATAGATAGGACCCTGAAGCCGTCGGCACAATGCGTGGCAGCGGCAAATAAGGCAAATAGAATGTTGGGCATGATAAAGAAAGGAATCTCGAGTAGATCGGAGAAAGTTATAATGCCGCTTTATAGGGCAATGGTCAGACCCCACTTGGAATACTGCGTCCAACATTGGTCTCCCTACCTAAAGAAGGATATAAAACTGCTGGAGAGGGTGCAGAGACGAGCAACTAAACTAGTGAAGGGTATGGAGAAACTGGAATATGAGGATCGACTTAAAACACTGGGATTGTTCTCCCTTGAGAAAAGGAGACTGCGTGGGGATATGATCGAGACCTTCAAAATACTGAAAGGAATTGACAAAATAGAGCAGAGAAGATTATTTACAATGTCCAATTTGACACGGACAAGAGGACATGAAATGAAGCTAAGGGGGGGCAAGTTCAGGACTAATGTCAGGAAGTTCTGCTTCACACAGAGAGTGGTTGACATCTGGAATACTCTCCCAGGGGAGATTATTGCGGAATCGACAGTCCTAGGTTTCAAAAGCAAACTAGATGCATATCTCCTTGAGATAGGCATATAAAGATATGGTTGGCTATAAAATAAGCCAGGTGAATACCTAGCAGGGCCTCCGCGTGTGCGGATCGCCGGACTTGATGGACCGAAGGTCTGATCCGGAGATGGCGCTTCTTATGTTCTTATGTTATGTTCTTATTGTTATATCTTATAATTGCAAGTATAACCCTCCCTCTCCCATCCTGAAATCCCTCTAGTAATTTTATTTTTCATATAATAGAAACCCTCCCCCCTCCCCACCCTTATCTTACATATTAAATATAGAAATATTAGAAAAATGGCATCAATCATGACAAAAGGTTCCCAAATTTTAATAAAGTTTTTATAATTTCCATTTTGCACACTGGTATAAAACTATTAGTGAATTGGTTAAAAAAAAGCCTAAAAATACTCTTAGGGATATTTGGAGCATTGAGATTACACATGATATTTCAGCATCTCAATGGCCACAAATTTGGTCTTGGAGAATGAGATGTACAATGTCAGCGTCTATGAAACAAACTTGGTTTTTTTTTGTTACATAGAGCTTTTTGGACCCCAGTTAGATTGCAAAAGTTAAATAGTTCTTTGTCTAATAGATGCTGGCATTGTAATCTGGATATAGGGATTTTAGATCATCTTTTGTTCTATTGTCCCCATATCTTAGCCTTTTGGAACTCAATCTGGGATCAAGTAAATTGTTTATTGGAAAATCACGTAGCATTAACTTATGATACTGTACTTTTTGGTATGTCTATGAGAAAAAAGAGTCAGATATCAATGTGTAATAACAAACTTTTATTGATTTTGACCGGAGTAGCCATTCAACATATTACTAATAACTGGAAAGACCATAGTAGGCTCAATTTTAAATTTTGGTGGAATTCAGTATGTCACATATACAGAATGGAAAGATCTGAGGTCTTTTATTAATCTGATTCACTTTGGCTCTTTTTACAATTTTGGTTGTATAACATTTATTGAGCACAAAGCTTTTCTTTACATTAAAGTGTGGCCTATTTTATAAAGAAAAAACAGAAAAGTACAGGAGACCCAGAAAAATTTCAGCATAAGGGGTTTTATTTTTTTAAAAACTCAACCGCTGATCTACGTTTTGGTGTTGAAGCGCCTGCTTCAGGAGTCAACACTTCACTGTAAACAGGTACAGCTGAAATGCAGAAAAAAAGAAGTTGCATCCAAAGCAGCAAGTCCAATTGGCCCGCAGCTTGTTCTTTCTGCAGTTCTGTATGAGTATTGTGTGCATCTATACCTGTTTACAGCAAATTGTTGACTCCTGAAATGCAGACTTGCTTTGGATCTTTTGGGGGTTGGAATTTGTCTGTCTGTTTTCTGTGGTTGCCATATGTAAAGGACTGTTGTCTTCTTTATTTCCTATTTTATAAAGGCAAATACATGCCTCGGTTGTCTCTCGTAAACGCAGTTTTGAACTCACATAGGTGTCCTGTTATAAACCAGGGATGTCTCTCTTATTTACATTTATCATCCTATTTTTAAGATCTTAATCAGAGTGGGTTTTCTGCATAATGGGGTCCTTAAATCGAATAGCACACCTTAGTAAAAGGACCCCTAGATTTTTATCTGTGTTTAATTCATTGTACTTTCTGTTTTTGTTGCTACAATCCACCTTATAAAAAATTGGAAAATATGCAACACAAATTAAATAAACCAAGCCTTGTTAAGGGAAATAAGAAGCACAAACACCTGTATGAAAACATGAATTATTTCTCTGACAAAGCCAGGAACATCTGCTACATTCCCAGGCTAACAGAAAGAAAAGACTAGAGAGACTGATAAAAACAGAACCAGTAATTAGGTAGTGACCAGTCATTACATTCACTTTAACTGGGGGGGGGGTGTCAGAAACTGAATTCTGAACTTTATGGATGCAACCTCTACCCAGTATCTTTCACCTAAGGTTTGGACACTACAATACAATCACTCACTCACCAAAAATATTTGTTTTCACAGTGATAGAAAGGTGTGTGTTGTTCCTTAGGATTTCAAGGGCTTTGGCATATGTAATGTTTTCAAAGTTCTGTCCATTGACTTCCATTATCTGTTAGCAAAACAGAAGAAATTTCAGTGCTGGGCACGAAACAAGTAACTTTATAATTCTGCACAGAGGTAAAAAGCACATGCATATTTTTTCTCAGTGCAAACTTCACTGGATTTTCAAAGCAAAAATATTTGCATGCAGCCACTTTGAAAATGACCCCAGGAAGACCACGTATTTACATCTATACCTGCTGTTCGGGATGCACAATCTTCCCAATCTGGAAAGTGTGAAGTACAAAGTCCACCCCAGGAATGCCTCACCAAAAAACAAGTAAACTTAGTATATCAAACATTTTTTTAAAAAATCCCCTATTAGTTTTTTGATTACTCACTGGCATTATATTTATTTCTCTAGGTTTTATCATGTTGTTTTTAAGCTTTTGTGAATCATTTTGAATAAATGTCGTTTCATCAGTAAAATGGTAGATCAAACTTGAAATTAATTATGCAGACAAACTGTAGGGGGGGAATCCTATAAGAAGCACCTAAAGTTAAGAGCCTAACTTACTCCCCCCCTTTACAAAATTGCAATAGTGGTTTATAGCACAGGCTGGCACTCTGACTGCTCTGCGCTGCTTCCGACACTCATAGGAACTCTATGAGCGTTGGGAGCAGCATAGAGCATTCAGCGCACCGGCCTGTGCTAAAAATCGCTAATGTGGTTTTGTAAAAGGGGGGGTTAATTAGTAAATTGGCTTCAATTATGAGCTTTAATAAGCTCATAATTGGAAAAAACTACAATTTATTTGGGAGATAGTCGCCCATCTTCTTAGGCGCAATTCGACCTATCGCATGTTGCCTAGCAGCGCCTAAGACTTCCTTTAAAACCCTGGTCTACTTTATAGGCGCCTAAGTTTTAAGTTAGGCACCACTAAGGGCTCCTTTTACTAAGGTGCACTAGATTACTGTGCACTAGCTGAAAAATTACCGCCTGCTTAAAAGGAGGCGGTAGCGGCTAGCGCGCGCTATTCCGCACATTAAGGCCCTAACGCACATTTGTAAAAAGAGCCCTAAGTGCTATTCTTTCCAAAATTTTTAAAGACATTTAAAGGCACATTTTTTTCAACTGGCCTTTTTAAACTGACGGGAGGTGAATTCAGGACTTCAAGTTTTTATTTTCATTCATTCATTCATTTCTCTTTTTTTGTTTAAATCTTTTATTAATTTTTCAAAGTTAACAAAAATGCAGTACAGCATTATTTATATATATGCATTTATAATCAATCAAAATCCCCATAGCGTGATAACCCACCCCCCCAACCAATACTTTGCAAGAGAATAAAACCATGACATAAATATCTCTCTCCCACCCTCCCTCCCCCGGGTGTGTGTGCAATATACCAACAGGATCAAAGGGGAAAAAACCCAAAAAAACAAAACCAATTACAACGCATCCATAAAAGATATCAAATGGCCCCAGATTAACTTAAATCTCTTAGTTATGACCCATTATATCTGCATTCATTTTTTCAAATCTATAAGTTAAGCATAAACTTGCCCACCAAAAATTAAAGTTAAGGCGATCCCAGTTCTTCCAGTTACGCGTAATCATTTGTATGGCTACCCTAGTCATGATAAGGAAAAGCTGCCCTCTATATATGTCCAATGAGGGCTTCAGATGTAACATCGTCCCACATATGACTGCCTCTTATGTCAAAGGAATCGATGCCTCAAGTATAGCATTAATCTGTCCCCATATTGACTTCCAGAACTCATTAATTTTTAATTTTATTTAGATTGTTATATATATTATGTATTAGAAGTGTTACTTTTTTTTTCTTTTCTATTTAAATGGAGTTCTTTCATAATTTTGATTGATTTATATTGTAAACCACTGTGATCCTTTTTTGGCTGTATATGCGGTATATAAAGATTTAAATTTTTTAAATGGATTTATTTTATTTATATACCATAAACTTAATGGATGCCTAAGTATGATTGACATGCAATAGGATGCCTATATTTTTTAAATGCTAATTACAGAATCTGGTCCTGTGAGTGTAAGTTTACCCACATAGCAGATAGGCAATTTGTTACAGGCCATCTATATGCATAAAGCACAGTTTTACAAGTAGTAATGCCATGAAAAATTCCTGCCCTTAACTTCTATTACTATTATTTATAAAGCGCTACCAGACTCATTAGGTGTCCTCCAATTAATTCCCAACCTTTCTGCCATTGTCCACATGTAACCAACCATAAGCACATCACCACCCTGTACTTCTAAAAACATAAATAGCAGATATTTTTCCACTCGGTACACAATTAAGCTCTGGAACTTATTGCCAAAGGATGTGGTAAAAGCAGAATAGCTATGTTTCAATTAAAAAAAGTCTGAACATGTTCCTGAAAAAAAAATCACCAGGCTGTTATTAAGTTAGACCTTGGGAAAGCCACTTTTATCCCTGAAGTTTGGTAACCAACATCCCTGCTACTTTTTAAGCTTCTTGTGACCTGGAAATAGGATACTGGGCTTAATGGATTTTTGGTCTGACCCAGTATGGCTATTCTTAATTCTGTATGTTTTTATTTTTAATTAAAATTAATGAGAAAAATGAGTTAACCATTTAATTTGCTACCAAATATGTACCTTTTTGGTGGAAATGAAACATTATCACCGATTTTTCTTTTCCATACCTGATCACCACGTTTAAATCCAGCCTCCGCTGCTTTAGTGCCAGTTTCCACGCTCTCCACAAAGATACCGAATCCTTTGTCACTTCCTCCAAGGAAGCTGAAATGAAGTGGAGAATCCCGGGAAGGCTTCAGCAGCGTTATCTGCCTCCATTTGGCCTTGGCTGCACAAGCGATGTTCAGCAGCCTGAGATGCCCCTTCATTTTCTGTGAAGCAAAACATTTTTACAGCTAAAATCATGTTTCAAATAGTGTATGTGTGGGTGTGTGTGGGGGGGGGGGTTATGAATGGTTCTAGTCTTCGCTGGCATTTTACTTGGAATGTTTGGTGCCTGTTCATATAAATAAAGTGATTCAAACAGATCTTCTGTTTTTAATAAAATTCGTCTCTCCTTTCCCATCCAATCTCTAGTCTAAAGTCTGCTTCAGGTCAAAAATGCTGACACTCTTATGGTGTGAAATTTGGCAGCAAAGATTTAATGCTAAGAAATGCAAGGTCATACGTTTGGGCTGCAAAAACCCGAGGAAATGGTATAGTGTAGGAGGTGAAGAACTTTTGTGCACGAAGAGGAGTGGGACAGGTGTGGTAATATGTGATGATCTTAAGGTAGTAAAACAGGCTGAAAAGGTGACCGGGAAAGCTAGAGGGATGGTAGGGTGAATAGGGAGAAATATGGCCAGTAGGAAAAAGGAGGTATTGATGCCCCTGTATAAGACACTGGTGAGGCCTCATTTAGAATATTGTGTACAATTCTGGAGACCACACCTTCAAAAACATATAAACAGAATGGAGTCGGTCCAGAAGGCGAAGTGTGTGGCGCAGTGGTTGAAGCTACAGCCTTGGCACCCTGGGTTGTGGGTTCAAACCCCGTGCTGCGCCTTGTCACCCTGGGCAAGTCACTTAATTCTCCATAGCCCCAGGTACGTTAGATAGATTGTGAGCCCACCGGGACAGATAGGGAAAATGCTTGAGTACCTGATTGTAAAACCGCTTAGATAACCTTGATAGGCGGTATATAAAATCCTAATAAAACTTAAAACTTAAACTTACTAAAATGATTGATAAGGTGTATGGGGAAAGACTTAAAGATCTCAATACGTATACTTTGCAGAAAATACCTATGTGACAAATACACATGAGGACAGTCTCGCTGTATCTTACATGTTTGTTATTTATTGTTCACTTGTTGTAAATTATAAATGAATAAAGAACTTAAAAAAATTAAAAAAATATTGTCAATTTTTATTATTTGGTGGTGCTTAATTACAGTATAATCCCATTATAAGAGACTTCAAGGGACCTGGAAAAACAGTCCATTATATCCAGAGTCCGTTTTATTCAGAGTTGCATTTTTTTTTTTTGTAAATCTTTATTCATTTTTATCTCTTACAACAAGTGTATCAACAAATTGACCATTGAAATTAAATACATCACTTGAATTTCTGTCATATTTAATGATAATACATAAACTTTAATCCCTTCCCTCCCATCCCTACCATAACATATGCAATCAAATATACCCTATGAAAAATTCTTTTAACTTATCCAAACCTTTAATAAAATTCCCCCCTCCCATCCCTTCACTTGCATTGTACTTATAATGGAAAAATGGTATCTATTCATTACAATAACTTGTCAATGGCCCCCTATCTCTTTAAATTTTTTATAGTTCCCTTTTTGTATGGCTATTGTTCTCTCCATCTTAAAAGTGGGACACAATGAGTTCCACCAAAAACTATAATTAAGCCTGCTCCAATTTTTCCAATTATGCGTGATATGTTGTATGGCGACTCCTGTCATAATCAATAAAAGCTTATTGTTGTTTGATGAAATTTGGCTCTTTGTTCTCATTGATATACCAAATAGAATCGTGTCATATAACAAAGTCACGGGATTCTCTAATAAACAATTTATTTGTGTCCAGATTGATTTCCAAAAGGTAACAAATGATCTAATGTCCCAATCTCAAGATTACAATGCCTTGTACTAGATTAATCTATAGTTTTTGGTAGAACTCGGTGTGTCATTTGTATAAAATGGAAAGATTGACTGCAGTACAAAAAGGTTATTTTAATAAGTTTAAGGATGTAAGGGGGCCATTAATAAGTTATCATAATGAATAATGATTATTTGTTGCTTTTCCTTATGAGTTATTATTGGGGAAAAGGGTGGGGGATGGGTATTGATAATTTAATATTTGGGGTGGAAAATTTAATATATATATAAAATATGATATATAGGGATGGTTAGAAGAGGGGGTGATAATTCTTATTTTAAAAAAACTTTGTGTGACTTTTCAAGTGATGTGATGTTTTATTGTATATATTTTCTGTACACTTGATGATGATTGTAAAATGAATAAAGATTAAAAAAAAAAAGATTACAATGCCAGCATCTATTAGACTTAGAGCTATTTAACTTCTGTAATCTAACTGGGGTCCAAAATGCTCTATGTAAAAGGAAAAACCAAGTTTGTCTCATAGATGCAGACACTGTACATCTCATCCTCCAAGACCAAATTCGTGGCCAGTCTCTTTCAATTGAAAGGAAAATCCAGAGTGAGAGGGCATGGGATGAAGTTAAGAGATGATGGGCTCAGAAGTAATCTAAGGAAACACTTTTTTACAGAAAGGGTGATGGGTGATAGAGGCATGGAATAGTCTCCTGGAAGAGGTGGTGGGGACAAAGACTTTCTGAATTCAAGAAAGCATGGCACAGGCATGTGTGAACTTTTAAAGAGAGGAGGATGCTGCGAATGAGCAGACTGGATAGGGCATTTGGCCTTATGTAATATTACCTAACATCTAGAGCAGAGAGCTGACAAAGAGGTTCTGGTAACAGAAGTTCCTTCTAATAACATAACATAACAAATTTTTATTTATATACCGCAAAAGCCTGTCGGTTCTATGCCATTTACAAAAGAGTTGGGCTGACCATTAATATCTGCAGCACAGTGATATCTTAGGAAAAGCAAGAAGAGACTTGTTCTATCTTTTTGCCCCAATTTTGAGACTAGAGAGCCTGCAGACTTTTTGCTAATTACACGTGACAGGAGGGCTGAAGGTTTGTTTTGGAGTGCCTGCACTGCAGCTCAGAGCTAGAGGATACAGAGTTTATAGTACAAGAACAGACTTTTTGCTAGTAGCCTGGATAAGTGAAAAGAAATTTTTTATATTGACAAAAAACTGAGATAAAAAGTTTTTGACCTACCGTATTTTCTAGATTTTTTTCAAATTCCTCCAAGAATCGTGTCATAGCAGGATCCCCTTCGAAGTCATTAAAATGATTGTTTACCCACAGTAGCACCACCCGTGTTACCTGCATGAGGAAATATGAATTAAAAAAATAGAAAACATCTCTCTGGATAATTAAGACACCCCCCCTCCTTTTACAAAGCCGTGGTAGAGGTTTCTACCTCAGGCCATTGAGGTAAATGCTCTGACACTCTTAGAATGCCTTTGAGTGTTGGAGAATTTATCTCACCAGTCCGCGGTAGAAACCTCTATCGCAGCTTTGTTAAAGCCAGCGTAAGTGGGCAATGACAGCATAAGTTCCAGTAGATTTAGTATACAATAAAACATATAAGATTTTCAAAACAGTCAACTCCTAGCAACAGTCACTTAACCTACTGCATTGAAAAATTAGCCTTCTAATGTGTCATTGCACAATTAATGAAGGAAAACAGAAAAGCTGTTCACACCAACCGGTTAAGATTCATGCCTAGTGGGAAGACAAGTTTTAGACATTTTTTTCTCTTGTGCATACCGATCACTGAAGCATGTATTCCACACTCTGCAAAAATGAAGTTCCTCAGCTATTCTCACTGTGGTGAACATGTTCACCTGTTGTAAGTGCTGTCTCTGATCAAATACTGCTGAACAAGATCCTCGGTTGTGCAGGATGCAGAAGCAGATTTAACACTGTATTTCTGTCTTTTGCTACTGAAGCAGACCACTCAAGCCACATCACTGCCTTTCGTGAGGGAATACTTGTTACTCAAACAAAAATAGGGAAGAGAGAGAAGCTGCATCCAACGCACAGTTCCCTTTTCTAGAAATAGAATACTTTCTTTAGATGTGTTGGAAGAGGGTTTGTTTGTTTTTAATTACAGAAAGAAAGAAGAAATACACTGTTAAGAAATAGGGATTTGTTTTTGACATTTAGATTAATACGCAATTAATTCAGTGCCGCTAAATGTACAGTCAAGATGATGAACAAATGCATAGCCCTGGATTTTGTATATGACGCTGAAACTTGGGCGTGAGCAACTTAATTAATAAAACGAGACCTTAACTAGTAATTGGACACCAAGTACCAAATATTGCAGTTAATTGGCATCAATTACCAATTGCACACACAATTGGCTGCGCTGTTCTATACTGCTCAGTGCCTACCTCTTGTAATGTGTATCTGAAAAAGGGGCATGTCAGGAGCATTCCACACCTTTTTGTATGGATTTACAGAGGGCCTTACTGTGCCTAACCTGGAAAGTGGCATTTATACCAGGTTTTAGCAGGCATTAAGTCTGGTGCAGGATTCGTGCTAAACACTATTCTGAATAAGGCACGTACCCTTTATAGGATAGCACTTAGCGCTAAATTTTTTGGCACAGTTTATAGATTTTCAAAACCACCACCATCACTACATGTTTAATTTAGAATAACTATAAATAAATTATTATTAATATTAATAGGAGTTGCCATTCAGCACATAACTAGGAATTGGAAAGACTATACAAGTCTGAATTTTACGTTTTGGTGGAATACAGTGTGTTATATATATAGAATGGAAAAAGCTATAGCATTACAAAAAGCACAGTTACTTACCGTAACAGGTGTTATCCAGGGACAGCAGGCAGATATTCTTGACTGATGGGTGACGGCACCGACGGAGCCCCGGTACGGACAATTTTAGAGTGATTGCACTCTAAGAACTTTAGAAAGTTCTAGCTCGGCCGCACCGCGCACGCGCGAGTGCCTTCCCGCCCGACAGAGGCGCGCGGTCCCTCAGTTAGTATAAGCCAGCTAAGAAGCCAACCCGGGGAGGTGGGTGGGACGCAAGAATATCTGCCTGCTGTCCCTGGATAACACCTGTTACGGTAAGTAACTGTGCTTTATCCCAGGACAAGCAGGCAGCATATTCTTGACTGATGGGTGACCTCCAAGCTAACAAAAAGAGGGATGGAGGGAAGGTTGGCCATTAGGAAAACAAATTTTGCAAAACAGATTGGCCGAAGTGTCCATCCCGTCTGGAAAAAGCATCCAGACAATAATGAGATGTAAAAGTGTGAACTGAGGACCAAGTAGCAGCCTTGCAGATTTCCTCAATAGAAGTGGAGCGGAGGAAAGCTACAGATGCTGCCATTGCTCTGACTCTATGGGCCGTGACAGAACCTTCCAGTGTCAGTCCGGTCTGAGCATAACAGAATGAAATGCACGCTGCCAGCCAATTAGACAACGTACGTTTAGAAACGGGACGTCCCAATTTATTTGGATCAAAGGACAGAAAAAGTTGAGGAACTGATCTGTGGGGTTTCGTACGCTCTAGATAGTAAGCCAGAGCCCTTTTACAATCCAAAGTGTGTAAAGCTTGTTCTCCAGAATGAGAATGAGGTTTTGGAAAGAAAACAGGGAGAACAATGGATTGGTTGAGATGGAATTCAGATACAACCTTAGGGAGAAACTTTGGATGTGTACGCAGAACCACCTTGTCATGGTGAAAAACCGTAAAGGGAGGATCTGCGACCAGTGCATGAAGCTCACTGACCCTCCTGGCAGAGGTAAGGGCAATAAGGAAAAGCACCTTCCAAGTAAGAAACTTGAAAGGAGAGGTAGCCAAGGGTTCAAATGGAGGCTTCATTAAAGCAGAAAGAACCACATTGAGATCCCAGATAACAGGAGGGGCTTTAAGAGGTGGTTTCACGTTGAAAAGCCCACGCATGAACCTGGACACCAGGGGATGAGCTGAGAGAAGTTTTCCATGGACTGGCTCATGAAAAGCTGAAATGGCACTGAGGTGGACTCTGATGGACGAAGACTTAAGGCCAGAGTCAGACAAAGAGAGCAAATAGTCCAACAACGTCTCCACTGCCAGGGAAGTGGGATCAAGATGATGAAGAAGACACCAGGAGGAAAATCTCGTCCACTTCTGATGGTAACATTGCAGAGTGGTTGGTTTCCTGGAGGCATCCAGAATGGAACGAACAGGCTGAGATAAGAGAGTATCATGAGATGTCAGCCCGAGAGATACCAAGCTGTCAGGTGTAGAGACTGGAGGTTGGGATGAAGGAGGGTTTCCTGCTGTTGCGTAAGCAGAGAAGGAAACAGAGGAAGAAGAAAAGGTTCCCTGGAACTGAGTTGAAGTAGAAGGGAGAACCAATGTTGCCTGGGCCACCTCGGAGCAATCAGAATCATGGTGGCTCGTTCCCTCTTGAGCTTGAATAAGGTTCTCAACATTAGAGGCAGAGGAGGGAAGGCGTACAGGAACAGATTCGACCAGTCGAGGAGAAAAGCATCCGCTGTCAGACGGTGAGGAGAGTAAAGTCTGGAGCAGAAGAGGGGCAGCTGGTGATTGTGAGGAGCTGCAAAGAGGTCTATCTGAGGAGTGCCCCATTGAGTGAAGATAGACTGCAGAGTTATAGGATCGAGTGTCCACTCGTGAGGCTGGAGAATTCTGCTGAGTTTGTCCGCTAAAGAATTCTGTGTTCCCTGAATGTAGATAGCTTTCAGGAAGAGATGGTGATCTATGGCCCAATTCCAGATCTTTTGGGCTTCTTGGCATAGAAGGCGAGAGCCTGTCCCACCCTGTTTGTTGATGTAGTACATCGCAACTTGATTGTCTGTGCACAACAAGAGGACCTGAGGAAAGAGAAGATGTTGGAAAGCCTTGAGGGCATAAAACATCGCTCTGAGTTCCAGGAAATTGATTTGATGCTTCTTTTCCTGGGCTGTCCAAAGACCTTGAGTCTGGAACTCGTTCAAGTGAGCTCCCCATGCATAAAGAGAGGCGTCGGTGGTGATAACCAGGTGATGAGGGGGCTGATGGAACAGAAGACCTCTGGATAGATTTGAGGATACCAACCACCATTGAAGAGACTGACGAAGAGATGATGTCACAGATATGTGTCGTGAGCAAGGATCCGTCGCTTGGGACCACTGAGTAGCAAGGGTCCATTGAGGAGTGCGTAGGTGAAGACGTGCGAGGGGCGTGACATGAACTGTAGACGCCATGTGCCCCAAGAGTACCATCATTTGCCTGGCTGAGATGGAAGGCAGTGAAAGTACCTGTTGACATAGAGACTGAAGGGTCTGAAGACGATTGGATGGCAGGAAAGCTCTCATGAGGAGTGTGTCCAGGATCGCTCCAATGAATTGAAGTCTCTGAGTAGGGATGAGATGAGATTTGGGTAGATTGATCTCGAACCCCAGAATTTGTAGAAACAAGATGGTTTGGTTGGTGGCCAGAAGAACTGCTTGAGCGGATGTGGCCTTGATTAACCAGTCGTCCAGGTAAGGGAAGACCTGGAAGTGATGAGAGCGTAGAAATGCCGCTACCACAATGAGACACTTGGTGAAGACCCTTGGAGAGGAGGCAAGGCCGAAGGGCAGCACCTTGTATTGGTAATGAGAATGATTGATCATGAAGCGTAGGTACTGTCTGGAAGCCAGATTTACTGGTATGTGAGTGTACGCTTCTTTGAGATCGAGGGAACATAGCCAGTCGCCTTGATTGAGAAGAGGATAAAGAGTGGCCAGAGAAAGCATCTTGAACTTTTCTTTGACCAAATATTTGTTGAGATCGCGGAGATCTAGAATGGGTCTGAGATCTCCTGTTTTTTTGGGGACTAAAAAATATCGGGAGTAGAACCCCTGCCCCTGCTGGTCTAGGGGAACTTCTTCTATGGCATTTAGAAGAAGGAGGGATTGAACCTCTTGGAGAAGAAGGGTTAATTGAGGACTGGAAGCAGACTCTTTTGGTTGACTTGGAGGAGGTAGTGACTGAAAGTTGAGAGAGTAGCCGTGGCGGATGATGTTGAGGACCCACTGGTCTGACGTGATAAGTTCCCAACGGCTTATGAAATAAGTAAGGCGTCCTCCTATAGGTTGTGGAAGTTGGGTAGAAGGAACAAAACTGGCTATGTTCTGGAGAATTAAGTCAAAAGGGTTGTGTAGACTTTTGCACTGGTGCAGGTTTTACCTGTTGTTGTTGCTGAGGCTGTCTAGCAGCCGGCCTTTGTTGTCTCTGGCGTCGTTGCTGGGGAGCAGCTTGAGGCAGAGGACGAGCCACAAATCTACGCTGGTAGGAGGATTGTGGACGAAAAGGTCTGGTTGTTGGCGGCTTCTTAGACTTAAGAAGTGTATCCCATCTAGTCTCATGAGCCGATAACTTTTGAGTGGTGGAGTCCATGGAATCTCCAAACAACTCATCCCCTAGGCAAGGTGCATTGGCTAGCCGATCCTGATGGTTAACATCGAGTTCAGAAACCCTAAGCCAGGCCAGCCGTCTCATTGCCACTGAGATGGCTGTAGCCCTAGAGGTCAGCTCGAAGGTGTCATAAATGGATCTAACCATGAATTTCCGGAGCTGGAAAAGCGAAGAACAAGTTTGGTGAAAAACCGACTTTTTCCGATCAGGGAGATATTTCTCAAAAGCAGAGATATTCTGAATAAGCTGCTTTAAGTAGAAGGAGAAATGGAATGCATAATTCCCTGATCGATTCGCCAACATTGCATTTTGGTATAGTCGTTTCCCAAACTTGTCCATAGACTTTCCCTCTCTGCCAGGAGGGACAGAAGCATACACACTAGCCCCCTTGGACTTTTTGAGGGTGGATTCGACCAAAAGGGACTCATGATGTAACTGGGGTTTATCAAACCCAGGGATAGGAAGGACTCTGTATAGAGAGTCTAATTTTCGGGGAGCCCCAGGAATGGTGAGGGGAGATTCCAAATTTTTATAGAACGTCTCTCTCAAGATATCATGGAGAGGTAACTTAAGGTATTCCTTTGGAGGCTGATCAAAATCCAGAGCATCAAGAAAAGCTTTGGATTTCTGTGACTCAGCCTCCAAAGGAATAGAGAGAGAGTCACACATTTCCTTTAAAAAGGAAGAAAAAGAAGATACTTCTGGTTTAGAGGAGGGCCCCAAGGCAGAGGTGTCCTCTTCACCAGAAGAACATTCTCCCTCAGAAAGGAGAGGGTCTTCTGAGTCGCCCCACAAGTCAGGGTCTTGAACTTGGAAGCTCCGGTCCCGAGAATCCGGCGTGGAAGACTGTAAGTGATGGGATTTTCTATGAGATTTCCCTGACCTGCCTGACTCGGTACCGGGGGATGTGACTGTATGCACCGGTGCCGAAGTCTGAACAGCTTGATGGTGGGATCTCGGCTCCGGTGCAAGAATCGGCATGGAGACAGAGGAAACAGACTGTACCGGTACCGACGAAGTGGAAGTTGACAAAGTAGGACGATCCACTGTCGGTACCGGCGGCTCAGACCGGACTGGTACCGGAAGACTCGGTACCAGGAGTGAAGGCAGAATGTGCTCTAACTGTTCTTTAAGTTGTAATTTTAGAACAGCAGCAATACGGTCTTCGAGAGAAGGCACCGGTACCGCCTTTTTCTTTTGCGGTACCTGCGGTGCCGCTCTACGCTCCGAGGATGAGGAACCCGATGTAGAGGGGCTCACCTCTATTGGAGCGGAGCGCTTCCGTGAGCGCCTCGAGGTCTGCAGGATTGGGCTCGCTGCTATTGAGACCGGAGGACGCTCCAACGGGGAAGGCTTCTTAGCCGGCTTACCTGGAGGAGCCGACACCGACGCGGTATCGCGTGGTGTCGACGATGTGGGTGCCGACTGAGCCGGAGTCGAAGTCGGTGCCGGAGTGGTATCGGACATCTCGGTGCCGAAAAGAAGTTTTTGTTGAATCTCTCTATTTTTAAGAGTTCTTTTCTTTAGAGTCGCACAGCGGGTGCAGGTAGACGATTGATGGTCCGGGCCAAGGCACTGTAGACACCAATTATGTGGGTCAGACAGTGAAATTGGCCGTGCACACCGCTGGCACTTTTTAAACCCGGGTTGAGGGGGCATGAATGTGAAGACGGCTTCAGCCAAATCGAAGGCCGAGGCTTCGATAGTGGCAGTAGGCCCCGCCGGGGCGAAACCGAAAAAAGAAAGAAAACTAAATCAGTTTTTTTTTTTTTTTTTTTTTTTTAAGAAAGAAAGTAAAATAAAATGAAGGAAAAAAACCTTCTAAAGACGTTTACGCGAGCGGGAAGGCGAAAAATGGAAAAAGTTTTCAACAGCCGTTGAAACGTGCGACTTCTTAGCTCCGCGGAAACTAAGAAACTGAGGGACCGCGCGCCTCTGTCGGGCGGGAAGGCACTCGCGCGTGCGCGGTGCGGCCGAGCTAGAACTTTCTAAAGTTCTTAGAGTGCAATCACTCTAAAATTGTCCGTACCGGGGCTCCGTCGGTGCCGTCACCCATCAGTCAAGAATATGCTGCCTGCTTGTCCTGGGATAATGGGAACTATAATAATTTTAAAAAGATATGGGGGCCATTAATGGAATATTCAAATGATTTGGCACCTTTACAAGACTGATTGAATATATAATGAAAAAGATAGAATATGATAATGATTGAAATATAGAAATGGGAGGGGATGGGGGTGGGATATTTCACTACTTAATAAGATGTATGGTTAAGAATGTACAAGTGATTGTGTATAATATATTATATAAAATTGTAAACTTGTTGATTGATGTAAAAATGAATAAAGAAGTTTAAAAAAAAGAATTATTACATTAGAGATTTCTATTCTGCCATTGCCTTGCGGTTCAAGGCGGATTACAAAAATCGTATTACAAGAAGAAGATATCTGGTCATTTCTAGAGGAGATAAAGAGTAGATGAGGTTGCTTTGGGGAGTCAGGATGGTATTGGGAAGTGGGAAGGAGCTAATGGTAAGTCGTTTGCAGGAATTTCTTGAAAAGTACCGTCTTTACTTCTTTTCTGAATGTTTTGTAGTCTGGGGTCATAAGTAATAGATTGGAGATTTGGTTGTCGAGTTTTGCTGTTTGTTTGGCTAGGAGGCCATCACATAGTTTTTAATATGTCATCAGTAACGCAGCAGAGTGAATTCATGGGTGGACAAGGCCGAAGCAGCCTGTTTAGAGTGCTGCCGGCCCGACGCTACTTAGGGAGGTACTGTATGTAGGGCTCACTCATGGTCGGCAGGGTTCGGATGGGATGGGAGGGAAGTATGGGGGTTCGGCTGCACAGCAGGGGTGGTGCTCACTCAAGGGTTCTAATGTTCAAAGGATGGGAGAGAGGGAAGGGAAACTGCCGGCAAATCCTGAGACTAGGGTTTATTTTCGGGGAAACACAGTAGCTGGTGAAGAAGAATGTGATAAAGACAAGCAGAAAGGGAAAGCGTGTAGTGGGGATGGACTGGGAGAAGCAAGAGGGGTAAACGGCAGAGTAGAATGGACTGGGAAGGAAGAGAGGGGTAAAGAGATTGTTGTGGACACACATTAGGTTATAAAAGAGAACTGGTGCAGGGAATGGATTAGGAGAGGCAGAGTGGCAAATAAGACCTCTGCTGAAGGGGCAAAGGCTGGTACAGATGGGCTGTGAGGAAGGACACAGTTAGGATAAACATGGCAGTAAGTGTGATAGGGAGAGGATTTTGAAGGGCAGTAATTTTCCCTGAAGATATTTTAACAGCTTCTGCTAATTCAATACATTTTATACTAATCAAATGACGAAGCCTAATAGGAGACATGAGCTGCCACTCCAACCATAACCAATCTGGAAGCTTCTCCATGAGTTCTGGAAGGACCCAATACATACCCAATACATAAGAAATTTAAAGGGGTGTGGGGACCATTAATTGAGTATTATAATAAATAATTGTATTTATCCCCATTAAATATGTGTAGAGGGAAGGGGGATGAGTGGGTTTTATGACATTATGAGGGGTAATATATGAAAAGGGAGGGAGGGGAGATAATCTATGGTATAAAATGATTGTAGAGTTTCAAGTGAAGAATGTACAGTATGATTTGATTTCTTTTACACTTGATTGTATAATGTAAAAATGAATAAAGATATTTAAAAAAAAAAAAAATACATTTTATATGTTAAAAAAAAAAAAAAAAAGATACATATATATTAAGGGCTCCTTTTACAAAAGTGTGTTAGGGCCTTAACGTGCGGAATAGCATGCGCTAAATTGCCTCTCGCGCTAGCCGCTACCGCCTCCTCTTGAGCAGGCAGTAGTTTTTCAGGTAGCGTGCACTAATCCGGTGCGTGCGCGAAAAACACTAGCGCACCTTTGTAAAAGGAGCCCTAAGCTTTGTTGCACCACAAGGTACAAATCATATCTGCAAACTAACCTTGTCCCGGAGGCTGTCCACGTTAAACCACTCCAGAATTTTTCCTCCAACTTCCAGTGGACTTGACAGAAAAGTCCTATATGTTAAGAGGAAATCTTCAATGTAAGTGGGATCCACAATGGAGTGTTCTTCGATCAAGTGCATGATCAGCCTTTCTGGTGTTCCCTATAAAACAGAAAGAATTGAGGATATTCTGCTGATTAACAGCAATTAAAATATATATATAAATCCACCGCAGCTTGTTTCAGCCATTATGTGTTCTGCGTCCACTTTTTTCAAAACAATGGTTTTAAGAAACACATTTTTTTCCACAGGGTAGCAACTGGAGTTATTCAATTAAAATGGTTCACCTTGATGACGATATGGCCTTTTCTGGTTCCGCTACGATCCAGTTCTCTGTGCTCTTTGACCATAACAATCTCCCCTTCTTCCTCCACTTTGTGGGTGTTCTTCTCCACATGGTTCAGGATCCGCCAGTAGTCCTGCTGGGCTATACACACAAACTGCCCCAGGATAAGATGGGGACAATTAATAAACCTATAGTACATGAAGACATCGCCACGCACCAAGGCTGGGCACATGTGATTCAGCAGTGATGAAAAATCACTGGTCATCAGCTCTCTCCTGCTTTCACAGGACAGGCAGGAGCTCAAGAACAGACTATGGCAGCCCAATGAACAGAACAACCCGAGGAGTGAGAGTCTTGTTCAAAAAATGTGGAAATAAGCATTTCTCGGAACCCTAATGCAATTTCTGAAACACTCCCCCTCCCCCTCCCAAAAAATGACGATGCGGGAGGCAGTGAACACACCACACCAGTAGAAATCAGCAAGTTCCTGTTTGCTGTGCAGACAGACACGGTCAAACTGCAGTTCATCGGTAGAGGAAAGTGTCATCTTAAGCAAGCCTGACCTCAAGACAGAAATCTATGCTCACGTGCTCTTCCTATATTTAGGCCTTGCTGCTGCTGTAGGTCGATATGGGAAGGACACATATCCTAGCTGGATATTCTCTATATACTCCCTACCTGCTGCTCGATTCCCAGGGTCCAGACCTGCTAATCTGTAACCAGTTAACCCTGGTGCTTAAAACTAAGTGTGTTAGATTAATCCTGGCCAAGCATTAACCTTTTCCGATCATAATAAATTTTACGTTACGCTGGTTCCAATCGTAATTATTTTAGCAAAGTTTTGTATTATTCACCGTTATCATTTACGGCTATTGTAAACATAATGTAAATAAGTCATAAGTCTGTAAATTCAAATATTTTGTGTTCCTGGCTCTTTATTAGTCCATACAGACTGTTTATTTTTGGAATGTCCCATCATCCGGGATAGGAAAAGGTTAATCAAGTTTGACTCTGTTCCGCTATGTATAAATGTTAGCAACCACAAAGTCGTTAAGTGCCATTGACTCGTGCTCAAGTCCTAGCGACTAGATGATATCAAGTTTTTGTGGCAGAATACAAAGTAGATTGCCGAGCCTTTCTTCTGCGCAGTATAAATTCAATGCTGTCACATCAAATGCGATCTTCCGCTTCCAACACTGCCCATCTGCTGTACATCGTTAGTCTGATATCTCCGCTGAAACCTGTCCACCTTAGGAGACCCTGCTGGTAGTGAAACTACCAACAGCATAGCTTTCAGCTAGAGAATGAGACGGGGACAAATTTGTCCCCATACTCGCAGGAATGCACTTCCCCCATCCCGACCCCGTGAGTTTTGTCACTGTCCTTGTCCCATTCCTGTAAGTTCTGCCTTAACTGCATAAGCTTCAAAACACTTATGATTTTATTTTTTAATATATTTTTATTGAAAATGGCAAATGGTCCAGACACGGAACCATACACAGCAAGAGAACAATACACTTATGATTTTAAAGTGTTTGAGGCTTGTGAAGATGAGGATGGAGCTTGCAGGACTCACGAGAACTGATGGCAGCCATTCAGGGAGTGGCGCAGGCTCAGGCAGGAGCACAGAAATCTTACTCCTGCCGATACATCACTGGCCCACCAGGACTTAAAAAGGAAATACCACAACGAGGGGAGGGAAGTGGGCCAGGGTACACCATTTAGTTCAGAATTTTTTTTTCTTGTTTTTTCCTCCTCTACACTTAGGTGCGTCTTATGGAACGAAAAATAAGGTACTTTATTGTACTTCTTGATTTATATTGTGTGTATGAAAATTTTATGTTAATATTACTTATGGCTGATATCCCTTATGTTTTCTTTACACTGCAATTTTATATAGGTAATACAAAAACATTCGCAAGCAACTTATTCTCCAAAGCTATTACATTTCAGAATTTTTTTTTTTTTTTAAATCCTATATTGCAGCTTACCTGGCAATCATCTACTTTGGTCCTCACCAACCCATTCATGTACTGCTTGTCTAGAGAAGGAACAATGCCAAAGCTATTTCCCATGCAGAGGCTCTCACTTCTCCCATCAGGATATACTATTTCCACTGTGCCATTTAAAATGACATACCAGGAGTCCAACTACAGTGAAAGAAAAGTCATACAGATGATGCTACACATATTAGCCTCCCCCAAATGTCAAATCGCTGCTTTCATAATTGTTTCTATTTTATAAACACCTATAAATTGTACATTTCAACAGTAATAAATAAATGTTTGCTATTATCCATCACTTACATCCTGTCCATGTTCGAGAATGATGGCCCCTGCTTGCTCTACCACTTCAAAGATCATCACTGCACACAGCTCTCTCCTTACAGACATTGTCATGTTTGCAAACGCAGGAAGCTGGTGCATAAACTCCAGCAACTGTTCTGTTGTGGAAAGAAAACAGGCATAAGTATTACATACTAATTTCTGCATGTTACTACAAAATTTTAATATGCAGTTAATCAAATACATATAACCTTTTTATTTACATATACAATTATTTGTGCATAGACAGAATAGATCTTGCCAGATACTTATGGCCTGGGTTGGCTACTGTTGGAAATATACTGGGCTTGATAGACCTTCAGTCTGTCCCAGTACAGCAACTCTTATGTGAGCCAAGTGTAGGATAATCAAGCCATTATGATATCACTGATGAGTTTGGCTCTTAGACATTGGTGGAATAAGGCATTATGACATCACAATCTCAGCTCTGGAATATTGCTACTCTTTGGGTTTCTGCCAGGTACTTGGGGCCTGGACAGGATACTGGGCTTGATGAACCTTCGTTCTGTCCCAGTACAACAACTCTTATGTTCTTATGAGATTTTTAAATCTACAATCTATATGACATTCTGACCTGTCGGTGTAGATGACACTTAATAGCTCATCAACCATAACAAATAAAACAAGGGCAAGAAGGGGAAAACAGAAGCAAAAGAATAGAACTCATAGATCAAAGGAACTGTTAATTTTATATTTTTAAGTGCAATCATAAAATATTCATAAGTACAGAAAGATCCCATTACTCCTGCTCACCAATATCGTCATCCATTCTATCCGCAGGATCCTTCTCCAGGCACTCTCGCACAATATCGCGTCCCAGCAAGGGTTCAGACGTTCTGTCGATCTCCTCATCCTCCTCCTCTTCATCCTCAGAGTCCACAGGGGCTTCTGGCAAGCCTGTTAAATCTACATCTCCCATCTCACTTTCTGTGGCCTGAAGAAAAAACATGCAATAAGAAAAAGTTCGGAACCACTGCCCCCTGAAACAGTTTCACATCAAGGCCAGCTCGTAAAATCAGATTTAGGATTGCCTAGGTTTCAAAATCACCACAAATCAACTACCATTGTCACAGTTAATCTAAATAATGATGTCATACGGATGACACTTTTTCAGAATAGAAAAAGTGAGCAATCAGCGAATTCTGGCGGTCCGTTATGCAAACAGTTTAATGTCTATTTTGTTACAAATTACCCAAATTTACTTAAATTATAATGTTAACCAAAGTTAAATGAAAAAAATCTATGGGTTCCCTTTTTCTCTAACCTTTGTGTATATATATAATAGAATGTAGAGACCTATTTAATAAACAGATTACTCACGTACTTATCTAAACAAATTTCCATACTGTATTTATATGGTATTATGACATTTCATGCTTTTTAATTCTTTAATGTGCAGCTGATTTCACTTAAAAAGTCTCTCTGGCAGCACGCTTAATGTGTTCTTACTGCCCCCTACCATGATGAGATAGAAAGTTAATAACGCACTGCTGGCTAATCAACCCACAGCTGAAACCTTATATGAACTCATTTAAAAAGTGCATTATTCATCATTAATGACAGAATCTAACAACAGAACAAATACATTTCTCCACTGGACACCTGAGGTTTTCTAAAATACACCTAAATAAGAATCATAATAAGGGCCTTGTACAAATGGAATAAAACAGGTCAGCCAGTGATCACATGATCATTTTTATTTTATTTTTTTTTTAATGCCCGAGCACAGCTGAATGAATTAAGAAAATTGAAAACCAGCTACACCATAAAAAGCCCTGGTATACAAATCAGATTGCTTCCCAGAAAACTGCACTGGTGGCATTTCTCATGGAGTCAGAGGCAGCTGGAAATTAAGCTGCATTACATCATCTCAAAAAAAAAAAAAAAAAAAAAAGGCGGCTGCTGCCGAGATCTCTTGGGTTTGTTTTTTGGCACAGATTTAAAATGATTGCACCTTAGACTTGAAAAGTAAATGATCAAATGCCCTTCTGGCATTTCCAGACTAGGTACTACTATCGATGCATGTTTTCATTCTTAAGTATTCAAAACTGGGACAGTTTCCCATCTTTGACCTTGCATCTCTACCATACACCATGATCTTATTAAAGCAAGAAAGCTAGAGCTGCCAGATGTGGGCTCTGGACTATGTGCATCCAAATGGGGAAGAGAGCTTCCTTCCTAGGCGTCCAGGCAAATTTTATACATCACACTCTGAGGTAATTTATACCCTCAATTCTACGCAAACAATGGCATGGATTACTGCTACAATATTCAGAGGAACTCCTTAGTGCAGCCAAAAATTGTACAAGAGAAGAGTCAATTTCATTAGTTTCAATCTTCTGATTGCATTACCTGAAAATTATTTTCTGATGGGACACAGCAATCCTTAATCTAATCATCATTATAACCACTGTTTGTTTTTGTTTTTTAGCTCTTACATCACTCCATCAGGCAGCAATATAGTAGGGAGCTCGTCCTTGCCCACCCAATAGAATGCTATATTGTCTTACTATATGAGTTTGAACACTACAGTGCTAATGGTCAAAGGGAAATGCTATTTCATTTTTGTATACCAAAAGTCTTTTTCCTGATAAATTGATATTCTGCTATATATGTTCTTGTATACAATATACTGTATACTCTAATATAAACAAATCCGAATAGAGTAGAATCCTGATTAACCAGTATTCAAGTAACCGGCACTCTCACCCAACCAATACAAAAAAAAAAAATCCCTGTCAAAAAAAAAAAAATGTCCTCAAAGCAGCAGTGGTCCTGAGTTGCAGAGCCGCTATCTAAAATGGCTGCCGCTGAGACCATTTTAACTTGTGGCAGCCATTTTAGATAGTGGGTCTGCATGGGGCAGGAATGTAGGAAAATTCTCCTGTCCAAGCTTACCGCTGCATCACCAGGGCTTTAAAGTAGGTTTTCTAGAGGTCTGGGAGGGAGGTGTGATGTTTCTGAAACTGCTGGGACAGGAAGTGGGAGGGATCCCTCCTGTCTCGGCTCATTGCTAGACCACCATGGCTTACGGCAAGCCTGGGAGAAGCCTGCAACAGGTCCCAGGGGAGGGGGGGGAGCAGGAATCTGTTTATATTTGAGTATTTACAGTAAGTACCAACTGTAGACCAAAACAGTGCAAGGAACTAGTAACTGTTGTATAATTCTTCATTCTCCTTGTATCGACATGATGAATTAAGGAGGGGTGTGATGCATTAATAGTACATTCATCTATTCTACCAGATCAGTATTCAAATCTTCATGAATCCTTCCCATGAGCCATGAAGAGTTTATGACAGCTGAGCAAGATGTTGGCTTGCTGCCCAGTTGCACATCTAGAGATCACATCCTTTTTTGTAACAGAAGTTAGACCTTGCAACATATTTTCCTACCCACATTAATTGTCTAACTTATTTTTAAAACTAAGGGTATGTGATATGTACTAAAATTAGCTCATGTAACAAGCTTAGACACACATGCACTTGAATTGAGTTTCTGTATAGTGAATTGTTTCTATGTTTGAAGAATATGGCTTAACTTAGTCGTGGCCTTGCCATGGTTCTTCTAAGATTATCTCCTTTTCATCCTCTTCCCTTGATGTCAGGCTGCAAGAATGTTTCTTTTTGCGAGTACCTCTTCTTGAACTTCCTCCTCTGCCCCATGTGAACAGGTCCAGATTCTTCATCTACGTCCAACATCCCTCTTATCTTTCTCATAACTATCTATTTCATGCAACCTTCCAAATCCGAGAGATTACCCCTTTTAACCCCCTTGACTTCTGCCCATGTATCTTCTCTTTGGGCTAGATTCAGAACCTGGTGCTCAAACTCAGGCATCAAAAAATTATTCAGCACTGTTATTCTATATAAAGTGTGCATATTATATAAAATAGTGTGTAGCGTAGATGCTGCACCTAACCTTTGGGCACTGGACTTAATTCTGCTAAAACCTGGTGTAAATGCCGACACCTCAATTAGACCTGATTAGGCAGTATTCTGTAATTCCACAGGCAACATTTCAGAATGTCCGTGGCCACACCCCCTTTTGAGAGATGCACCACAGGAGTTAAAATAGTGTACAACGAGATGCAGGTTCAGTTCTTGGGCCTGTTCTTTTTAACATTTTTGTAAGTGGAGGCTTAAGGGGACACGATAGAGACTTACAAGATCATGAAGGGCATAGAGAAAGTGGAGAGGGACAGATTCTTCAAACTTTTGAAAACTACAAGAACAAGAGGGCATTCAGAAAAATTCAGAACTGATGCTTGTAAGTTCTTCTTCACCCAAAGGGTGGTGGACACCTGGAATGCACTTCCAGAGGATGTGATAGGACAGAGTACGGTATTGGGGTTCAAGAGGGGATTAGATGATTTCCTGAAGAAAAAGGTGATAGAAGGGTACAGATGGAGGATTACTATACAGGTCCTGGACCTGATGGGCCGCCGCGTGAGCGGACTGCTGGGCGTGATGGACCTCTGGTCTGACCCAGCAGAGGCACTGCTTATGTTCTTATGTTATTGCTGAAGGGCCACGTGGTAAGAGTTGCTTCTTTTCGGATGATACAAAAATTTGCAGTAGATACCCCTGATGGTGTGGCTAACATGACAAAGGACCTGACAAAGCTTGAAGAACGGACTGGAATTTGGCAGCTAAAATTTAATATTAAGAAATGCAAGGTCATGCATTTGGGCTGCAAAATCCTGAAGGAACAGTGCAGTTTATGGAGTGAAGAACTTTTGTGTAGGATTTAGATGTGATATTATGTGATGACCTTAAGGTGACCAAACAGATTTAAAAAGTGATGACAAAAGCTAAAAGGATGGCTGGGTGTGTAAAGAAAGGAATGGCCAGTAGAAATACGGAGGTAATAATGCATCTGTATAATACTCTGGTGATACCCCATTTAGAATATAGTTTATACAATTCTGGAGACCACACTTTCAGTAAATATACTGTAAACAGGATTGAGTCAGTCCAGAGGAAAACTACTAAAATGGTCTGTGGTCGTCATCAAAGTGTATCAGGAAAGACTTAAAAATATCAATATGTATACTTTGGAGGACAAGTTTGAACCCTAACCCTAACCCTGTTTCATTCCCAACTCTCTGATGACTGGCTCATGATATGAAGTTAGCAGTCTGGGCTGAATCTTTGTTGCTTCCAAGATAGGAAACACTTAAAAGTGCTCTATAAATTCAGAATGAAGGGACAATACGAAACCTGGTATTTCAACACACAGCTTGGGTAGGGGTTGGGCATATTTTGCTTCAAACCAGCCTATTGGTGATGATGGACCTTGACCTCTAAGCATGCAGCAAAAAAAACCCAAAAACACAGAGCATGACTACATTTAGACCCAGAATGGAATGTGTGGTTAAGAAAGAGGAAATTTCAAAACCCTCAGAAGTGAAGTAAAGCAAAAATCCAAACAGGATCCTTTTTTGTTTAGGAGGGAGAGTGTGGCGCAGTGGTTAAAGCTACAGCCTCAGGACCCTGGAGTTGTGGGTTCAAACCCACGCTGCTCCTTGTGACCCTGGGCAAGTCACTTAATCCCCCATTGCCCCAGATACATTAGTTAGATTGTGAGAGGGAAAAATGCTTGAGTACCTGAATAAATTCATGTAAACCGTTCTGAGATCCCCTGGGAGAACAGTAGAGAAAATTGAATAAATTAGTAAAATAAAAATAAATACTACTAATTCAACTAGAAAATAAAAATGTCTTCCTTCCCCACTTCAAAATCATTGTGGTTTTAAATCTTATAGCAAATATTAAAAATTTAAGAATATTTGCATGAAAACAGCATCCAAAGCAGCAGCCACCCAAACAAGGATAAGCAGTTGGTGATTAAGAACAGGTCAGCTTTATCCTTGGGAGGGGGAGGAAGAGGGTCTCTCCTATGGTTAATGTTTAGGGAAATAAAAATTCTTCTGAATGGCAAGTTTGGGAAGGACTACAAATCAAGGCCTACTTAATATTCAACGGGTACAAACCAAAACTTTCACCAACTCATACATCTGCAAAACGCTGCTATTCATATGCTCAATCGTGCCCATCATTTTGATCACTTAACCCCACTTTTTCTAAAGACTGCATTGGCTCTTGGTTTGTTTTTGTATTATTTTCAAAATCTCTTCCTTTACTCACAAAACACTTCACTCAGGCCAACTGCATTATCTTTCTTCAGTGATCATGCCCTACATACCTTTCAGAGCTCTCTGCTTCCTGGACGCAAACCACCTGGTTCACCCAGGCCCTAAGCAAGCTCAATTTGAATCCACCAGAAACTCAGCATTCTACTTCATTGTCCCAAAACTCTGGAATGACCTTCCCCCTTCTCTTTACCTTGAACCGACCTTTTCTAAATTTAAGCCTTAGAAACCACCCGATATATCCCTATTACAGTCCCCAGACAAATCATAAGAATTGTTTTTACCCTCTAGACCACTGATCTCAAACTCGTGGCCTGGGGGCCACATGCGGCCTGCCAAGTACTATTTTGAGGCCCTCGGTATGTTTATCAATCACAAAAGTAAAATAAAACAGTTTCTTGATCATGTTTCTTTAGCTATAAATGACAATATTATTAAGACTTAGCCAAAAGGAAACATTTATAAACTATAAAGAGTTTTACCTCATGCAAAATTGTCATTTCTTTAATAAGACATTCACTATTTTTTTCTGAGGCCCTCCAAGTACCTACAAAACCAAAAGTTGGCCCTGAAAAGGGTTTGAGTTTGAGACCACTGCTCTAAGCTGAATGAATGTGGTCTACTCTGTCCTTTTATGTTAAATTTTATCATGTAAACTGGAAAAGGCGGTATATAGGTATGGAACTTGATATATAGCTTTTTCTGTGTGATTTACACAATCAAAGTGGTTTACATGGGGCAATGAAGTGTTGTCCAGAGTCAATAAACCATAAACCACTACCTGAACATGCCCCTTATCAGGGGCACAGACACATTGCTCAGAAGAAAAGGTTGCTGAAAATTCCAACCTTTAGACAAGAAAAAGTGACTTCTAGACAAATATATTACAATTCTATATGTGCTTACTAAGCATTTCTATATGTAGACATGCCACATAATTTGGAGACAAACCTAATTAAATGTAAACAAATCTGTTTGAGTATTTAATTCTACTTTAAAAAAATAGAAGATGCTAGCAAATTAAGATGTTCCAGTGTGAGATCTTCTGTTTGTTTTTAGCCTTGTCAAAACAAAGGTTCAAGATATCAGAGAATACTACTACAATGTCTAATTACCGTGGCAATAAATAAATCAGTAAGCCTTTCTTTATGGTTGTCTGAAACTTAGGAAAAAAATAACTTACCGAAATTACATTTACTTGTACCCTGCAACCCCAGAATTCATCCTAGCCTAGCCGTTACATACCCTGTGATAATTCACACAGATTTTTGCTGACTGATCATCAGGCATAAGGGTGAACATTTTTTTTTTTCCTTGTTAAATCTGGAGGGCTACAAAGTTGGAACAAGAGAAGCCGCATTTCAACACTTGGACCTGAAATACAGGAAACCACACCCTAATTGCAAGAGGGAAAAAAAGAGCAAGAATGGTCAAGCCTCATCAATGCTCAGGAAATGAAAAAGAAAAAAGTGTCAGGTCACCATCTCCTGTCATCTCAACACCTGTTCAAATAAGTTACACATCTGGATGTTAGCAATGAGAATACAATATGATTAAGGAGTCTGACAACACACAGATATGTCATGTTCTAGTAGACATGTTGATTCTGGAGAACACTGGCTTCTTTGTATGCCATAACAACTTTGATTGGATAAATGTTAAGCTTTATGCAAAAATGGTACATGTGACCTTTTGTGTTAATAGAGGTCCTTTCTTGGTCACATATGAAGATGGGACCAATATGGCTCTGAGGACCAAGTGTATATTATCCTCCCAGATAATCCTTAAAGAGGTGTCACATGGAAAAGTCTAAAGGTTTCTATGGACTGAATCCCCAGGATAAACAAACTCGTACTCTGAACAAGGGCCCATGGTCTACTGTAGTTTGCAGCCACAGAGATGGTCACAAAATCCAGCCTCTCTCACAGAACTAGTAAGCTTTTCTTTTTGACTCTACATTATCTCCCAATTGCACTGCATATCACATTTAAAATTCTGGGGTTTTATATTTTGTTTTAATTTTTACATAGAATTAATCCTTTATATTTGGCACCTTTGCTATTTTTTTTTATAATTTTGTTTATTGAATTTTCAATTTATACTAAGCAAGAAAGCTTCTTCTTGCCCCTGATTTTCTCTCCTTCTCCTGCCCCATCTCTTAACATCATCCCTCACTTCTTCCAATCTCTAGTTCCCTTTCACGCTCCCCATCCCTGTTACTTCTTCACTCCCCTACATCCCTACCAGAGCCATCACTTGTAAAATTTCCCAAAAGGATAAAATAAGTTATACAGACTACAATCAAATTATTTTATCAAGTATAAAATTTACATTAAATATGCAAATGAATTCAAATTTATCAAAATGCGCTACAGAAAGGAGGAAGATGAAAAATGGAATTGCTAAACTAAAAGATGCTGGGAACCGATATATGGAGAGTGATGAGGATAAAGCAAATATGCTAAACAAATATTTCTGTTCTGTGTTCACAGAAGAAAATCCTGGAGAAGGACTGAGATTGTCTGGCAAAGTTACACGAGAAAATGGAGTAGATTCTGCACCGTTCATGGAGGAGAGTGTTTATGAGCAACTTGAAAAACTGAAGGTGGACAAAGCGATGGGACCAGACGGGATCCATTCCAGGATACTAAGGGAGCTCAGAGAGGTTCTGGCGAGTCCTATTAAAGACTTGTTTAACAAATCTCTGGAGATGGGAGTGATTCCTGGGGATTGGAGGAGATCGGATGTGGTCCCTATTCATAAAAGTGGTCACAGGGATGAAGCAGTTGTTGGAAAAATAATGGAAGTGCTGCTGAAAGAAAGGATAGTGTACTTCCTTGAATCTAATTGGTTACAGGATCCAAGGCAACATGGCTTTACAAAAGGTAAATCGTGCCAAACGAACCTGATTGAATTTTTTGATTGGGTGACCAGAGAGCTGGATCGAGGACATATGCTAGATGTAATTTACTTAGATTTCAGCAAAGCCTTTGATACATTTCCTCATAGGAGGCTGTTGAACAAACTTGAAGGGCTGAAGTTAGAACCCAAAGTGGTGAACCGGGTCAGAAACTGACTGTCGGACAGACGCCAGAGGGTGGTGGTTAATGGAAGTCGCTCGAAGGAAGGAAAGGTGACTAGTGGAGTCCCTCAGGGTTCGGTGCTGGGGCCAATCCTGTTCAATATGTATGTAAGTGACATTGCTGAAGGGTTAGAAGGAAAAGTGTGCCTTTTTGCAGATGATACCAAGATTTGAAACACAGTAGACACCGAAGAGGGAGTGGAAAATATGAAAAAGGATCTGCAAAAATTAGAGGAATGGTCTAATGCCTGACAACTAAAATTCAATGCAGAGTAATGCATTTGGGTTTTAATAATCGGAAGGAACCGTATATGCTGGGAGGTGAGAAGCTGATATGCACGGATGGAGAGAGGGACCTTGGGGTGATAGTGTCTGGAGATCTAAAGGCGAAAAAACAGTGTGACAAGGCAGTGGCTGCTGCCAGAAGGATGCTGGCCTGTATAAAGAGAGGCGTAGCCAGTAGAAGGAAGAAGGTGTTGATGCCCCTGTACAGGTCATTCCTTTATATTCATTCCCAGTTCTTGAGACCCACCAATGGGTGTCAGGTTTTTAGAATATGAATATGCAAGAGAGATTTGCATGCCTACTACCTCCACTGTACACACATTTCGCTCAGGCACATTCATTAGGGTTATTCTGAAACCTGACCTGTTAGTGGTCTTTGAGGAATGAGCGTGAAGCTCACTATCTTTAATTAATATAATTTTAATAAGAATCTATGTTGGCAGAGTGTTTGATGGTTTGTAGGAATGGCAGGCCTAAGGCAATAGCTTGTATACAATCCTATCTATATCTGCTCTCTTGACTTTATCTCATGTGGAAACCTTGAAGAAAATGCTTCCGTTTTCAAGCCTTACCATTTTGGTTTTTTCCTTCTCCCTCTCCCCTTTTTTTTCAGTTTTATTGTAACCTACTCATCCCTTTCTTAACTTATGTTTCCATACTCGTTTGTTTAAAGTACGGTCTTCGTGTCTTTGTTATAACTCTTGTTCCTTATTTTTTATTTTATTATTATATTTTTATTGCACACCGCTTAGATTTACCTTGGTTTTATTAGCGGTACAATACATCCCTGCAAATTTGCAGTTCGCAAATCACGGACTCAGTCTTTCGTGATATTTTCCGGCTGTCTCTTCCAGGAACTAAAGTCAGGCTACACCAATCAGGAGCTGCTTTGACACGCCAGATAATATGTCAAAGCAGCCCCTGATTGGTGTAGCCCAGTGGTCTCAAACTCAAACCCTTTGCAAGGCCACATTTTGGACTTGGAGGTACTTGGAGGGCCTCAGAAAAAAGAGTTAATGTCTTATTAAAGAAATGACAATTTTGCATGAGGTAAAACTCTTTATAGTTTATATCTCTTTTCTTTTGGCTAAGTCTTAATAATAATATTGTAATTTATAGCTAAAGAGACATATGATCAAGAAACTTTTATTTTACTTTTGTGATTATGATAAACATACTGAGGGCCTCAAAATAGTACCTGGCGGGCCACATGTGGCCCCCGGGCCGCAAGTTTGAGACCACTGGTGTAGCCTGACTTTAGTTCCTGGAAGAGGCGGTTGGAAAATACTAAGAATGATCGCATACCCGATTTTCCTCACCCACCACCGTCCCAGCTGCCCTCTCCTGCCTCCGCTCCGCTCCATATCAAATAAATTGAACGTGGGATCTCTCAGAGAGAAAGAGATAATGGTTACTATGGATGGGCAGACTAGATGGGCCATTTGGCCTTTATCTGCCGTCATGTTTCTATGTAACTTGAACTTGACAGATCCAGTGTTCATAGCTCATCTAATGTGATGTTTGACCCCCTTCTCTTTCCATCTCCTTTTTTTACTGTGTAATGTTATCTTCAGATGTGTCCATAAACAGGAGAAACAAAGCTACTGTCTGCCTACTACTGCTCGACAGTCAGGGTTACTCATCCACTGATCGACCTCAAGAGGCAGCAATCACAGTAATGGACAGCAAAGAGGTGCCCGAGGTTCACGGATAATCTATAGCAGGGGTGTCAAATGTCGGTCCTCGAGGGCCCAATCCAGTCAGGTTTTCAGGATTTCCCCAATGAATATGCATGAGATCTATTTGCATGCACTGCTTTCATTGTATGCTAATAGATCTCATGTATATTCAGTGGGGAAATCCTGAAAACCTGACTGGATTGGGCCCTCGAGGACCGACATTTGACACCCCTGACCTACAGCATCAGCAACTGCATAATTGCAGAAGATGATTTGTTTATTTTTCTTAATAAATGTTAACAAAATTAAATAAGGAGCAATACAGAGACATTTTAAGTACTGCTGTTAAATCGTATAATCACGCTGTGTTTATGCCAAAAACTAAACATTATGAATGTATGCCCAGAAATGGTAGTGGAATTATATGGATTGTGTTGCTATTGAGAAATTGCTGGCAGGTTAGACTCTTCCTGGCAATTAAAGCTCCATTGAAAGTTCCCATTACAGCCTCAAACCAACCAGGGAAATGGCAAGCCATGCCCGATCTAAAACTCGTTTACGCTTCTGTACACCCTGAATCACTAAGGGTAAACCAGCTAGAAAAGACAACTCACAATGGGAGACAGTCATAAGCCAGTAATTAATACTCTCTGTGATGGGGGGCTCGTCCACCACACAGAACAAGGTAAGATAAGATAAGAAGCAGGGGTAATAGCCTGGCCATTAAAACAACAACAAACTCGGAACCCAAGAAGCCAGGGTTCAAACTCTGCTTCTACCAGCAACACTCCATGTGACCCTCCCACTGCCTCAAAGTGGCCCATGCAGAAAGAGCAGACCATTCATTTTGGGCCACACAATGCAGAAAGGCATTTAGTAATGAAATTAATTGAAGTTTATTTTTATTTTGATATACCACCTATCTAGAAGTCTAAGCAGTGTACATACATATACATCTAAAAGCAAATAAAAAAATAGGATAAAAAACAAATTATACAGAGGGCCAAACAGATACTGACAATGTACAGAGATGTGGTACAAGAGGAAGGGAGGATAAACTGGTTACAACAATTTCCTATCAAAAGCAAAGGGTGTGACACAGTGGGATGAGGCATAACGTTTTGATTGATAGAATTACGTGATGAAGGCATCTTTAAACAAAAATGGCTTAAGGTTGGATTTAAAGTTTGTCAAGTTGTCTTCTTTCCTAAGGTAATGGGGGAAGGCATTCCAAAGGCTGAAAAAAATTGTTTTCCAAGTTGTGCCATAGAATATATGACAAACTGATTTTGTTTGGCTGATCTTGAAGGGGAATAAGGTATGAGCAGTCGATCAATAAATGCCGGTGTATGTTCTGATCTTGCTTTAAAAGTAAGCAGGAGGATTTTATATGTTATTCGATGGGTGACGGAAAGCCAATGGGCAGATTGAAATAGAGGTGTGACATGATCGAACTTTTTTTTCTTGCAGATGTCTTTGATAGCAGTATTTTGGATTATTTGGAGTCTTCTTATCTCCTTATTAGCAATCCCTTGGTATAGTGAATTACAATAGTCAAGATGAGATATCACCAAAAAATGAATGAGGCTATTCAGTGAATGGGAATTCACTTGATAGACATCAGCATGGTAAACCGGCTATTAGATAATCCACAACATAAGAACATAAGCAGTGCCTCCGCCGGGTCAGACCATAGGTCCATCATGCCCAGCAGTCCGCTCCCGTGGCGGCCCAAACAGGTCACCTGTCTGAATCACCAGAAGGGGCCCCCTTGCCACCCTGGTTTCCCATTGAAGTCCTATCTTCCCATCGAAGTCCTAACCCTCCGGTTTTGCACATGCACGACCTGGTCGGGTTTCTATACTTATTTCCTGGATACTTCTCTCAGTATCCCACGATCCCTTTATCCCTCAGGAATCCGTCCAATCCCTGTTTGAATCCCTGTACCGTACTCTGCCCGACCACCTCCTCTGGCAGCGCATTCCAAGTGTCCACGACCCTCTGGGTGAAAAAAAACTTCCTTGCATTTGTTTTGAACCTATCTCCCTTCAGTTTCTCCGAGTGCCCCCTCGTACCTGTTGTCCCCTTCAGTCTGAAGAATCTGTCCCTATCCACCCTCTCTATGCCCCTCATGATCTTGAAGGTCTCTATCATATCTCCCCTGAGCCTCCTTTTTTCCAGGGAGAAGAGCCCCAGCTTATCCAACCTCTCGGCGTATGGGCAGTGTTCCAGCCCTCTTACCAGTTTCGTCGCTCTCCTTTTGACTCTCTCAAGCACCGCCATGTCCTTCTTGAGGTATGGCGACCAATACTGCACGCAGTATTCCAGATGCGGACGCACCATCGCTCGATACAATGGCATGATGACTTCCCGCGTCCTGGTTGTGATGCCCCTCTTTATGATGCCCAGCATCCTGTTGGCTTTTTTCGAGGCTGCTGCGCACTGTGCAGATGGCTTCAGTGATGCATCCACCAGCACACCCAAGTCTCTCTCAAGTCTGCTGTCTCCCAACAATGCCCCCCCCATTTTGTAGTTGAACAACGGGTTCTTTTTCCCTATATGCATGACCTTGCATTTTTCCACATTGAAGCGCATTTGCCATTTGTCTGCCCAGTCCTCCAGCTTCTCCAGGTCCCTTTGCAGGTCCTCACACTCCTCCCTGGACCTAACTCTGCCGCACAGTTTGGTATCATCTGCAAATTTTATGACCTCGCACTTTGCCTCTTTTTCCAGGTCATTGATAAATATGTTGAAGAGTAACGGCCCCAGCACCGATCCCTGTGGCACACCGCTCGTGACTCCCCGCCAGTCAGAATATTGGCCCTTTACTCCAACCCTCTGCAGTCTACCCGACAACCAGTGCTCGATCCATCTGTACACATCTCCTCCCACCCCGTGGTTCCACAGCTTCCTAAGCAGTCTTTCATGTGGCACCTTGTCGAAAGCCTTTTGAAAATCGAGGTAAATGATGTCGATGGGTTCCCCATTGTCCACCCGACTGCTTATTCCCTCAAAGAAGTACAGAAGGTTCGTTAAGCACGACCTTCCCTTACAGAATCCGTGCTGGCTTGTTCTCAGTAGACCATTTCTTTCAATGTGCTCGCAAATGCCGTCCTTGATCATAGCTTCCACCATCTTCCCTACAATTGAAGTCAGGCTCACCGGCCTGTAGTTCCCAGGGTCACCCCTCGATCCCTTCTTGAAGATAGGTGTGACATTTGCCAATTTCCAGTCCTTTGGTACCTCTCCAGTTTTCAAGGATAGGTTACAAACATGCTGGATTGTGCCCGCTATTTCCTGTCTTAGTTCCTTCAGAACCCTTGGGTGGATCCCAATGAATAGAAACTAATAGCTTGTGTACTGAAAGTCTACTTCATAAGCAATTAAACGCCAAGTATGACGCAGTGTAGAATGTTTAGGGGGAACCCCCAACCTGAACACCCTGCTCCCTTCTCTGATAACTAGTGTACCCTTCCTCTACTTCCAAATGGATCCACCAACCCCTTCTCATCTCCCCCATATAACCCAAAAGCACCAGTGGTCTACCGGTCCCCTCCCTCCCATCCACCCAACTCTCCGCCCCCACCAACATTACACATTCCTAGTAGTCTAGTAGCCCTCCTCTCTCCTTCTACCTGACCCCCCTCCCCCCAATCTCTGATGTAAAAAAAAAAAAATCCCTGGTGTCACATGGTACCCTAACCTCTCTCCAAGCCAGAACCATACCTCAAAAGATGCACTAGGCAGGGACAGTCTGCCAAATAAAGCAGGCCATCAGAATACTAGGGCAATTTATTTCAATTTAGAGAGAGATTGAGGGCAAAGTGTGAGCCCATAGGTAACATTTTTTTAAGTCACTCTTCCTGGAAGTGCCTCAGTCAATTACCAGTAGGATTTTTTTTTTCCAGTTAACTGTACAGTAGGAACTGGAATGCTGAGCTAGTTGTACCAAGTTCTTTCTGCATGAGCACCTTATGGATCGTATATAATGTCTATGGGGAAAATGTTTAGTTAACAGGGTCCTAAGATTGTAAATTAAATCTACTGTAGACGTGCAAAGAGATTGACCTAGGGAAAACTAATCCTTGCTACAGATATAAAATGCTGGGTTCTGTATTAGGATATTAAGAGTCATGTGGGTAATATGCTGAAATTCTCCACTTTGTGTAATGATTTTTCAAAAAAAACAAATAAAATGTTAGTAATTTTTGGGAAAGGCATGCAAGTAAAACAGAGTATCGTAACACCCTTGAACTGATCTATACTGCAACCACACCCTATGTAACATACAATTCTGTTTGCCCCCCTCTTGAAAAACAAAAAAAGGTTCAGCGGAATTAGAAAAGGTACAAAGAATGACAAAAATGACAAATGGGTTTCTTATGAAGAAAGAGCTAAACAGATTAGAAAGGGATGACTAAAAAGGAATGCGATAGAGTCCATAAGATCATGAGTAGAGTGTAACAGGGAAACAAGAGAATGGTTATTTATTCTTCCAGACAGAACCAAGACTAATGATCAAACCAACAGGTACAAAATTTAAAACAAATTTGAAAAAGCAGATTTTCACTCAGGAATCAAGTGTGAAGCTTGTTGCTGGGAGGATGTGGTCACAGGTTTGGACTACTTCCTGAAGGAAAAGTCTAAGACTTTGTCATGCTTTTGCTTCTTCTTGGGAATGAGCACCAATGGAATGGATCCCCTTCTTTGCAATCTGTTGGATTTTTCCTGGTGGCCCAAACTGGTCATTGTTCAACTGATCTTTTGTTTGACTCAGCATGGCAGTTCTTATGTTCTTAATTCTATAAAAATCTTCCATGCAGCACATGACTTTCCAAAGCTGATTATAACTTTCACAACCAGTCATGTTTTCAGGATGTTAGGTGACTCACGTTCGAATCCTAGCAACTTGATGATCATCAAGTTTTCGTGGCAGAATACAGAAGTAGATTGCCAGGCCTTTCTTTTGCGCAGTGTTGTCACATCAAATGCGATCCTCCACCTCCAACACTGCCCATCTGATGCTGCCCAGATGGGTGGTACATCATCAGTCTGACATCTCCGCAGAAACCTTTCCACTCTGAGAGGCCCTGCTGATAGCAAAACTACCGACGGCACAGCTTTCAGCTTCTCAAATGTGACAAGCTCATGTAGGTTTTCAGGATACTCAATGAAAATGCATAACAATTACTAGAATCCAATTGCATGCAAATTTATATTATGCGTAATTAGTATAGATATCCTGAAAACCTAATTGGCTGTGAAATCCCCAGGCAGATCTGGGAATCCCTATTTTTAAATTTCTCCAGTGTGCCACTGCTCATCACAGATGGATACCAATTCAAGGTAACTTGTGCACTCTGGAACATCTATCATGAGCTTAGGAAGTCACATGCTAAAACCAAGCCAAATCTGCCCTCTTGCCTCCTTTCATCGACTTGAATTTTTTTTTTTTTCACTCAGTGGTTTTTCTCTTTTTTTTTATTTTATATTTATTAGGTTTTGAAAAATAAAATACTTAATGTCAGACTTCAAAGTGTGAATAAGAGGAAACAGAGACCGCTAGATCCAAAGAATTAAAAGAAAACCATAGAGCAAGAGGTAATGTTCATAAAAGTCACCAAGACATTCACAGATTAAAAATGAAAAAGAAAAAAAACAGGTAATTGTCTAAAAACAAGTCACCTAATTGTTCTCATCCATAATCGTTTTCTCAACAAACTATTACATCTCAAATAGAACAAATCATTTTAGCCCCATTAGGGTAATTTTCCTTTATTGCTCTTTTTTAAACCTCAACTGTTGCAGATAATTTGGCTAAAACCGGTTTCCAAGCAGATTTCAGTGCATGCACTTAGCGTCTCAGAGTGACACCATATATTTAAGGGTCAAAACATTTACACAGAATATGAAAGTGCTCTATAAATGCTGTGAGCAACCATCTCATGCTTAAACCAAATGGCAAGATATTATGTACAGTATTGATCACTTTTTATGATCTTCCTCCATTATAAAATGGTCAGTTAAGAGCCTCTTAAGGTCTCTCACTAACATCAATTGTTTAAAAAAAAAAAAACTATTAAAAAGTAGAATGTGTTTAAATAGTTTTAGAATTCAGTCTAGATAAGGCAGGTAGTGAAATTGTGACCCAACCTATAATTTTATCCCAATACCATATGATCACAAGAACAGGATCACAATTTAATAGAAAATACTGGATTTGACAACTAAATCTGTTCCAGATAAAATTCAGACTGCCTATGTCGGCAGGTACTTTCTTTGGAAATGTCTGGTTTACTCCCTGTTGTCATCCATCATTCAACCAACTTCTAGCATAAGTTACTACCTAAGAACCTCATTATCTGCACCAAGCCTTGTACAATAATCTTGAAAATATGTAAAATGTACTTACAAATAGACAAGAAAATTTATGGGGGTCACAGTTGGGAACCAAGATACAGAAAAACTATTAAGCTTATGAAAACCTTTATGTGAATTACTGTGTAAGGCAGTGTGTCGCAAATTTTTTAAGCTGCAGCACACTAATTTTGGGGCTGCAGTTGGAGGGCACCTGGAAATACATGGACGTCAACATGATGACATCACTGGATGGGCCATTTGGCCTTTATCTGCCATTATGTTTCTCTGTTTATATGGCAACAAGTCGAAGAAATTCACCAATTTTTCTACAGAAAAACAGGAGAAACCAAAGCAATGTTTATTTAAAAGTGATGCAGGTCAATAAATAGATCCAAAAGTCTTCATAACTACAAGCGATGCTGGTCAATCAGTAAATCCATATAATACACAGTAAAGGTATTGTGGTGTGGACCCAACAAGGTCTGTGTTTCGGTCATAAAGACCTTCTTCGGGAGTTCAATCAGATACTGCCACTGCTCACTCTGCAAGTATTTTCTTGTGCCGGTAGCACTCCGCTTATAATTTTGAAGACTTTTAGATCTATTTATTGACCTGCATCACTTTTCAATAAACATTTGTATCAAGATCTATGGCAACAAACCATTTTGTAAGGAAAGTAAGTAAAAGTAAGAAGAAAAGAAGGCTGCATTGATTCCCAAAAGTAATAGCTGAGAAGATGAGAAAGAGGTTAGCTTTCATAAACTACAAAAGATCACAAAATGAGGAAGACAGGCAAAAATATCTAGAAAAGTTAAGAAAGTCTGGTCAAGTAGTCAGGAAAACAAAGATGCAAATGGAAGAAAAAATTGCTGACACAGTAAAACGGGGGAGACATTTTTTTTAGATATATTAGTGATAGAAAGAAAAGCAAAAGTGGCATCGTGAGACTCAAAGGTGAAGGGGAGAAATATATAGAAGCTGATAAAAATAAGGTTGAATTGCTTAAATGTTTCTGTAAGCTATTTTTCCTACAATACAAAAAAACTGGAAGCTCACTGGACTAAGGCCCTGATTCTCCAAAAAGTGCGTCCTGATTTTAGGCAGCTGTAGGCGTCCTACAGCTGTCTAATCAGCCAATCGGGATGCACGTTTTTTTAAAAAAAATGCTCCTCAGGCAGGCCGCCTATATTGAAGGCGAGGCCCGCAAGACACCGAGGCCCTGATTCTGTATAGGACGCCCGGGAGAGGCGTCCTATTCAGAATCGGCCTATACTAAACCCCGATTCTGTAACTGGTGTCCATGGTACAGACGCCGGTTAGAGAATCGGGTTAAATTAGACGCGGCCGCTATACTTATGGCAGCAAGGGATCTCCCTGCTGCAATATGTATAGCAGCCGCGGTTGCGGCCGCCTGTCCCATCACCGACAGGAGGATGCCTAACTCCTCCTGTCGGAACCCCGGACCCCCCCTCCCCAAACTCATAATCGCCGACAGGAGGATGCCCAACTCCTCCTGTCGGAACCCCGGAACCCCCTCCCCCCCAAACTCGTAATCGCCGACAGGAGGATGCCCAACTCCTCCTATCGGAACCCCGGAAACCCCTCCCCCCCCAAACTCGTAATCACCGACAGGAGGATGCCCAACTCCTCCTGCCGGAAAGCCCAACGACCCCCCGCCCCAACTAATCTCCCTCCCCCAACTAACCTTTCAATGTTGGTCGGCTGGACGGGTCTTGCTGCCGTCCAGCCGACGGACCCGCCTCGTGGAAATGAGACGGGCCCCGCCCCTTCCCGGCCCATCCCCGCTAAATCTAAGGCCTGATTGGCCCAGGCTGTAGAAGCCTGGACCAATCAGGCCTTAGGCATAGCGGGTCCGCCCATCCCCACTAATCCTAAGGCCTGATTGGCCAAGGTGCCTAGACTTTACCTGATAGATGTCGGATAAACTGCTGCTTCCAGAGTCGCTGGCAATGCTGCATCCTGACTGACTGGGTGGCATGTGAGTGACCTGTGCATGGGGACTGTCTGTAAGGTGCATCTTGGTAAGGTCGGCGGGCAGCTGCAAAGAGGAAAATAAATGTTCTTTAGAAGCAGATTCTTAGAAACGTGCATTTGCATATTCGTCTGCAAATGAAATATAAACTTTTTAGCAGCCACCAAGAACAGTTACAAGGAAGTAATGATTCCAGAACCATGAAACAACAGTATTTTATATCAGAATGTCCCAGACATGTGGGACTTAGCATGGCTTCCATCTTACAGTGGGAGGTGCTGTTTACTTCCTGAATTTTTAGAACTATGAGCAAAAAGAGAGAGTGTGCATTTGGGGCAACAAAGAAAGAACAAGGAAGTCAATAACTTAATTCACGGTCCTTGCCAGAAGGTACATTTGGATCTGTGTCTTTGGCTATTCCATGCATCATGTAATATTTGTTTGCTCTAAACACAGCAACCTCTAGCATATAAAACTCTCAAGTGAATGTTTGGATTTCTGAAGGTATTTTGCTTAAAGTGAATCACACATGCATAAAGATCTCTGATCAACCACAAAGAATACTCAGCTCTAGTCCCAGGAGATTTACCCTTCAAAGATAATAAATAGAAATAAAACAAAGCAAAAACAAAAATAAGATACCTATTTATTAAGTTAGTCAAATAAAAGGTGTCCTCTCATTTTCTGTTTTATTTCTAATACCTTTAAAGTGGACTAACACGGCTACCACAACTCATACCCTTTAATAGAAACATGATGGCAGATGAAAGCAAAATGGCCCATCCAGTCTACCCATCCACAGCATCCACCATTTCCTCCTCTCCCTAAGAGATCTCACCTTATGTTTCATTCCACCAAATTACAGAAAATAGAGACAAATGAGAAACCTGGGTTGAGAAGAAAGTAGACAACAATTTTCAGAGCTACCCTGTAATGTATGTGGTACTTCTCACACAGCTGCAGGCAACACACACAAGTATCCCATATTCATATCGTCATACAAATATCTTCGCAATACCCCTGTGCTCACTCCCCTGGCTCATATAGCCATTAGTCATATGACGGACAGGTTTGAAATAACCTAGAATCTACAATTTCAAGCAGATATTTAAAACTCTGCGACACACTATTTATGATTTTGCTAGAAGTAACACATTCTTACTTATCTTTTGGTTCCTGGACTCAAGAATTTGACTAAAGATTACTGTACAGAAATGCTCAAAACCACAGTTATTTTGTGCTGTTCCTGTGGACAGTGCTACTCAAAGTCTTGAATGCTTTTAGACTTTTGAATAAATTGTCCAGAATTTGTCCCCCTTCCCGTTCCCACAGATAACTGTGGAAAACCATCTTGTGTCATTCTTTAGTGTCTTATCTCAACCTCAGTCCTTCTACACCAGCATTCTGCAATGCAAAGCATGAGGGTCAGTGGCTGTGCCCATTCATACTCTGATTCTTCCCTCTGTCCCCATGTCACTCTCTATGGCAAATCTTATGTTCTTATGTGAGCCAAGCATAGGACAATCAAGTTATTATGACCTCACTGATGAGGTTGGCTCTTGGGCATTGGTGGAATAAGGCATTATGACATCACAATCTCAGCTCTGGAATGTTGCTACTCTGTGGGTTTCTGCCTGGCCACTGTTGGAAACAGGATACTGGGCTTGATGGACCTCCGGTCTGTCCTAGTATGTCAACGCTTATGGTCTTATGTTCTAACCATCTGGTGTCATTTTTTAGTGTCTATCTCAACTTCAGTCCTTCTACACCAGCATTCTTCAATGCAAGGCTTGAGGGTCAGTGGTTGTGGTCATTCATACTCTGATTCTTCCCTCTCTCCTTAAAGAATGACATGGGGATGGTTTCCCACGGTTATCCATAGGGATAGAGACAAATTTGTGGGGAATGTGTGGTGCAGTGGTTACAGCTATAGCCTCAGCACCCTGAGGTTGTGGGTTCAAATCCCTCACTGCTCCTTGTGACCCTTGGCAAGTCACTTAATCCTCCACTGCCCCAGGTACACTAGATAGAGTTTGAGCCCACCAGGACAGTTAGGGAAATATGATAAAGTACCTGAATATGAAACCACTTAGGATATAAGTGATATAAATAAATAGTCAAAATTGTCAAATTCTGTCCCTGTGTCATTCTCTAAGCCAGGCCACTAACCAAAAGGAAGTATTACAGCTCAAGAAACTGAACTCTATGCTTCTGAAAGAAAAATGTTAATTCTAAGAACTTAATTATGCACATTGCATTTATGCTTTGTAATGCTTGTGCTGGTTCTTTCCCTGCCTAGATCCAAAAGTGCCATACACATTAAAATTAAATGTTTGGTGTTTTATTTTTTTACCATGATGTAAGTTTATAGACACTGACTATGTGATTTCTTAGTGGCTACAAGAATGACTTATTAGAGGGTTAACTAATATTACAGCATTGTAAGAGCTGCAGGCAATGGGATGACTGTGAAAGATACCCGATACAGCTGCTCGCTCACTCTCTCTCTCTCTCTCTCCACATCCATCTATATCTGTCAAGATTCACAGCCAACCACTGCTGCAGGAGCTTCCAGAAACTGGCAACACCAATCAGCATTTCCCTCCCGCCGCAGTGCTGCTCTGAAACTCTGCAGGCGTGGTCCAGAAAAGGAGAGGCTGCAAGAAGTGCAAATTCAGCAGAAGACTGGAGTGAGCCTGAGACAGCCTGACTGTAAAGCTCAAAAAAATATTCCCTCAGCTAAAACTGTTGGGGGGCTTGGAGAGAAGAGACGCAGGTCATTTTTAAAAATATCTTAACAAATCCAGGAATCAATGCTTCACTACAGGTGATCAATAATATACAGGGTTAGTATAACAAAAGTTCTTTGTCCTCCAATCACCATATATTCCCTCGGAGGTCAATCTTTTTTTTTTTTTTGCAAAATGTTCATGTTTGGCTCTACTATCCCAAAGGTATATCTGCTATTCCATAACCATATCTAAAAAACTAGAGTTGATGCGGTCTATCCAATGCAATTTTCTGAATCAGCACCCCAAATAACCCCAGGAGCAGGTCAAAAAACCCAAGGTACAAAGAAATTTTTTTTTTTTTTTGCTTGTGTTATCTACAGAATAACGGGGAGATAGGCTAAGAAACATTTAAAGTAGTAGCTCCCTTATTTACACAAACTATCTGAAACAACTTCCACGAGCACGCTGGACCTGCAGTTTTACTTTTGACTAAATAGCTGTTGTCTCAGTATGCAGAAACTAGTTTGGGAGAGTTATGCAGATGAGAGGGATTTTAAAAAGGGAATTTCATATGGTTAGAATATTTATCTTTACATAAGAATTGTTAGAACAAGAAATGTATGAGAGTTTGATGTTTCTACATATTTTGTTCATAACCAATGTAAAGACAATAAAGATATTTAAACATAAAATAAATCTCACTCTGTCTTCTGGATTTCACCTTGTTACTGAATTTCTTTCTTTCACAGATCACTGACCCACAACAAACCAATATGATATCTGTTACATGACAGCTAGTGGCTACAAGAATGACTTATAAAATATGCTAGTGCAATTGCCAAAATCATCTTGAAAGCTTATCAATTTACATTAGGAATCTGTAAAGTCCTGATATGAGTAAGAGTAAAACCCAGCACCTGGGAAAATCCCTATGCTTAGGACCCAATTCTAAATCATAAATTTGATAAAGAAATTTGCAGAATTTCCCAGGGCTTGTCTTCACTAGTTAGCCTAGGAGGAACATAGCCTAAAAGAGGGGAACTTGGTTATGCCATCTGCAAAATTCCAGAATAAGCAATTACTCTGCTATCAGGGGTAGATTTCCCCATAGGCAAAGCAAGCAACTGCCTACAAGCAGCCATCTGATCAAAAGGAGTCCATTCTTTATCTTAGACATGGAAATCATGCATGGAATAGGCTGGTTGGCTAATGTGGCATGGGGAGAGGGTTTGACATTTTGGGCCTATCACAACTTGCAATTTCAAAGACAGACCCTTCCCCATCCCAGCTAAAGAGGGATTGCTAAATGCCCCAATGCCTAGAGGGAGTTGGAGGGTTAAGTCTGCCACTCTCTCATACCCCAACACACATTTTTGCCAGCACAGTACTTTGTTACTGTAGTTTTTAATATCACTTCCATCTTCATAAAATAATGTGTCTTTCTTCAGGGTAGGTTGAGGTCTGCAGTGTGTCTTTATTTATATATATATATAGATAGATAGATAGTGGGTTCACGGACCTGATTGAAAGCAGGGCAATCTGTGGGTCGAGAAATTTGAATCTTTGGCAGGGAAGTCTGTTGGGCATGAGTTTGAATTTTGGCAGGAAAGTTTGTTGGAGGTCCAGGTCTGAATGTTGGATATTGGCAGGAGTGTTTGGGACCCAATTTTTCATGTCTAGAGAGAGAGTCTGAGGTCCCATTTTTAAATTCTGTCAGAAAAGAGGCTGGTACTTTTTGAGATGGAGGAAAGCTGCATTTCTTCTCGGCCCCAGTCCTTTTTGCACTAAATTTCTTTTGGATGAGATATTGCCATGCTTAACAGAGGGATACACCAAGGTATCTTCCACATGCTGTGACATTACATCAGCTCCGTCATCGATCCTTAAGATCGGAAAACACAATGCACATCTGTTGATGAGTTAACAGCATATGAGGTATGCTAGTACCAGATCTATGGCTATTTCGGTGGCAGGGGTGAAACTTTGGAATAATCTGGTTGGACAATTGAGAATGAATAATAACTTTCAGAGTTCAATAAATTATTAAAAACAAATCTTTTTATGGAAGCTTTTTAAGTGATTAAGATGCAGTGACTGAAGAAATGAAGTGATTAATGGAAATGTTATCTGTATATTGTTTTGCTTTATACTGATTTATACTGTGTTTTATAATGATTATGCTTGTTGTTTTTGTAATCTGCTTAGGTATAAGCATAATATAAGTTTTTTAAATAAATAAATAAAAAATAAATACTTTAGCATATAAAATGCTGCTTCCAACATGTTCAAATCACTTATAAAATTGCCTTAATGGCTTCCCCAAGCACCCTGAAAGACCTTTTTTTTTTTTTTTTACAATGTAGTTTGAATGCCCTTAGGTAGAAAAAATACCTTAAAATGTAATTAATCATACATTTACTGCTAAAGCATATCTGAGCCACCGCTAAATGGATGAAAATGAAATGGCAGGACAAACCTCAGGAGAGTAAGTTACAAGAAGAAGAAAAGAATACTCGTTTCTTTATATAGCTAAATCTGCATTAAGAATACAAATGGGATGCCCAAATCCACATGAATATTCATGAATCTAAGTTCTACATTTTACTTGTAGTCAGGTTTCAGCAAAGCACCTGAAGTCTAAAGGTACACAAACCTATTAGATCTTGCAGACTGCCTTAAAAAGGAACACACCTGTATTAATATACAGTCAAACCTCGGTTTGCGAGTAACCCTGTTTGCGAGTGTTTTGCAAGACGAGCAAAACACTCAGCAAACTTTTGACTCGCAAACCGAGTGTTGACTCGATTTGCGAGCACCCCCCCCCCCCCGATAACCAGCATCGCTTCCCCCCCGCTCGCAAAGACCCCCTCGCTCCAACCGGCACCACCCTCCCCACCACGCGAACCAGCCCCCCTGCCAGTACAACTTAAATTTACCCACCTCCCCGTCTAGCACCAGCACTGGCACGCAGGCACAGCTCGTGTGCCTAGAAGATCTTCCGGCTTCGGTTCCATAGACAAAGCGCGCCTTTGTCCCGGCGCGCTTTTGACCTGACACCTCCGGCTTCTGCCTGCCTTGAGCATGCATCTGCGCATGCTCAAGGACTTCTATTCTCCTTCTCGCCGAGAGGGAGGGAAAGGGCAGGGCAGACCCAGGAATGGAATCCCTGGTGTCCCCACTCCTGATCTTCAGAGATGACCCCTTTTATCCTCTGTCCTTGAGAGCTGCTGCAAAATATTTGCGTTTATTTTTAAAGCTGCGGCACCCTAAACTTGGGGCTGCGGCTGGAGGGCATCCGGAAGTGTGTGGATGTCAAAGCAATGATGTCGTGCATGTGTGTGATGTCATCATGTCAACATCCACGCACGCGTAGAGGTCCTCCAGACAGGGTCCTGAAACTGCAATTATTATGCTGGTGGGGGGGGGATGCTGGATGAGGAGGAGAGGTGCCGGCTGACTGCCTACAAGATGTGCATCTCACTGTGAGAGGCATGTCCTCCTGTAAGCAGTCAGCCGGAACCTCTCCTCCTCACCATTGTCTCGTGGCACTCCTGGACTCTCGCTGCGGCACACAGTTTGCAATACACTGATATACATCAAAGGTATTTTACCAAGATTATATCTAAAATTAAAAGGAATAAAGCTAATACCTTTCCAAGGTGACCCTCCTTTCCCAATCAGAAATAGGCAAATGTTGACAACTTTCAGTATGTGTAAGTGAAACGGTTCATAGATAACCCCGCTAAAGACAAAGGTGCGCGCCGTCAACTAAGCGCAAGACGGAGGTGCACGCCGAAGAAAATTACAGTTTTTAGGGGCTACAATGGGGGGTTTTGTTGGGGAGCCCCCCCAGTTTACTTAATAGAGATCACGCCGGCGTTGTGGAGGGTTTGGGGGGTTGTAACCCTCCACATTTTACTGTAAACTTAACTTTTTCCCTAAAAACAGGGAAAAAGTGAAGTTTTCAGTAAAATATGGGGGGTTACAACCCCCCACACCCCCCACAATGCCCCCACAACGCGGCACGATCTCTATTAAGTAAAGTGGGGGGTTCCCCCCCACGCCCCCCCCCCCCCCGTCAGAGCCATAAAAACTAATTTTCTGCGGCGCGTGCCTCGCGCTGTGCTCAATTGTCTGCGCGCACCTTTGTCCCGGCGCGCTTTTGACCTGACACCAAGTGGGTTCATAGACAACCCCGCTAAAGACAAAGGCGCTTTACTGAAACAAACTTCTATTTATCTTAACTGTCTTCATTTTTTACAGTGCTTTTAGAAAACTACTGACATTCATTAGTAGGAAAAAAAACTGCAAATACAGAACAGATCAATTAGGATGTAATATAAGGTCCTTTATCTTTATTTTTTTAAAGTCTGATAGAAGATACTACATTCTCAGAGCACAATCTACATAACAAAGGCTCGTTATTTTTACTGAGCTTTTTTGTCTTTGTGCAATGAGGATCCAAATAATTGAGAACATGCATTCTAATAATAGTCCAACAGCAATGATGACTTTCAATCCATTACCTTCAGCCACAGGTTCAAATGTTTCATGGTACACATTAGATATGAGCCAATATTAATTATTCATTTTACCATATGTGCTGTTCAGCTATCAGCATTACTAGAAAAACAAATGTGTCATTCATGTAAGAGGAAAAACCGGTAAAGAGAAACCATAATGTACCAAATCTCAACAGCTGCTGAAAATGTGATAGTACTTCCAGCCTACACCTGGGAAGAAAATTGTCATTTTAGAATTAAGTGGCAAGGAAAAATTAGCTGTTACCTGATCATTTTCTTTCCTTTAGTCCCAACAGATCAATCCAGAGACAAGTGGGTTATGTCCATCTACTAGCAGGTGGAGATAGACAGAATGCCACAGCAGGATGCCCTTGAATTTTAAGATGTGAAGCTGGGGGCCTTCGGACCAGGGGGGAAGAAGGGAAGGACTTCCCGCCCACAGGGCCCCCAGCAGCTACCCTGCTCGACCTCCCTCCCCAAGTCCTGCATAATTTTTTTAAATACAAGTTAAAAGCGTTAATTGTTGTACCCTATTAAGATCATTAATTAACAGAGTTTAAAGCCTCAGTACACTTGTAAAAGGAATATTATACCTGCTAAATTTTAAACCAAACAGCGTCAACCAGCAATCATACAAAACTGTCTAATGCAAACCAACCAACAAAGAACAAGACAGGCTTAACGTCGTCTGCCGCTACTTTGTTCAAGTTAACAACAAAACATTTCATTAATCTAATTATACTTTCATGAAGATAACTTTTAAATACAAGGATAGTTCTGTATTCAGGAAACAGGGCTAGACTCTTAATTGAACAGGCAGGATAGAATGCTTAAGAATAATAAACGAAATGCAGACTAGAGCAGGGGTGCATACACCCCCAAAGGGTGCAAGAAAGATCAAACAGGATGAGAGAAAGGTCTTAAAATCTGAGGCAATTTATTGAAACTCTTAAGATAGAGCGAAGGCAGTTATTCGGACAGCTATTGGTAATATAACCAACTGGGTACTACTGTAATTTTCACTACGTTAGCAGTTAGCATTGTTAATGGCTAACAGTGACACATGTAACTATCAGTAGTCACAAGGTTTAGGAAGGGGATGGAAAGGTTTCATTGATCAGTTAAAGGGTCTAACAAAACAAAAAAGCTTAAGAACCTCTGGATTAAGGCTAAAAGAAAAAGGATGTCACCACCCAAAAAACAAACCCCAGAAAATACAAACATTTTGGATTTTAAAGTCACTCAATATTGCTTGCAAACAGCTATTATACGAGGGCTGTTCAAAAAGTTATCAGACCTTCATTTTTCTTGCATAAACAAATACAGCTAGGGAGGCGTGGTTTGGTGCACGTATGTAAGCGACCCTAATGCGAATGCTTGAATTTTTTCCCACCTACAGAAGCTATCAGTCGCTGGCAGACCGCTGATGAGTGAGGAAATGTAAATGAGCGCCATCGGATTTTCGTTTATGACAAAATGACAGAAAAAGTTGAACGCTACTGCATTCAATTTTGTGTAAAGCTTGGCGATTCCCAAGTGGAAACGATCTGCAAGATTCAACAGGCCTTTGGGGACGAAGCAATGGGCACCACACAGATAAAGGAGTGGTACAACCGCTTCAGAGATGGCCGCACATCAGCGGAGAGTGAAGCACACTCTGGTAGGCCCTCAACATCCAGAAATGAGATCGTCATTGACCAAGTGATAACCCTGGTGATGCAGGATTGTCAAATCACGATCAGAGAACTTGCCAACAAGGCGAGCATCAGCACTGGATCCGTTCATTCCATTTTGACTGAGGATTTGGGCTTCAGGAGAATTTCAGCGAAGTTTGTGCCAAAGCTGCAAATGATCGAGCAGAAGCAACTCCGTTTGGAGATCACACAGGACATGCTGGAGACTGTGAACAGTGATCCCAACTTCCTCAGCACAGTGATCACTGGCGATGAGTCCTGGGTTTATGTCATCACAATAGAAGCATTCAACATCCCCGAGGCCAAAAAAAGCAAGGCAGGTCTGCAGCAATGTCAAAGTCATACTGACTGTCTTCTTTGACTCCAGTGGTGTGGTTCATCACGAGTACGTACCACACGGCAGAACCATCACCAAGGGGTACTACCAAGAAGTTCTGCCTCGCCTTCATAACACTGTGAGACGCAAACGGACGGACCTGTGGGCAATTGGCAGCTCTATCACGATAACGCACCTGCCCATTCTTCACATTTGATATGGAGTTTCCTGGCCAAACACAATACACCTGTGATTCTTCAGGCTCCCTACTCTCCTGACACAGCTCTGTGTGACTTCTGGCTTTTCCCCAAGCTGAAAATGCCCCTGAAAGGGACCAGATTTCAGTCAAGAGAAGACATCATGCAGAATGCGACGGACCAGTTGCGAGCAATCTCAAAAGAGGCGTTCTAGCAATGCTTTCGATAGTGGCAGAATTGTTGGAAGAAGTGTGTGGCAGCCCAAGGGGACTACTTTGAAGGAGATCAGCATAAGATTGTTGTATCTGAATTTGAGTATTTTTTATGAATAAAGGTCTGATACTTTTTGAACGGCCCTATCCATTCATACAACAGATTTAAATCATGTGATTACATGCTCACATTTTTTGAGAAAGCACTTTAACATACACACTACACACATTGTCTGACCATATGGCTTGAAATGTGATATACTATCTCCCTTTGTCAGACAAAAAAACAGGCCCACTGTCATAGCTCTCTCTTTTCTTCAGGAGTGAGCAGTTATACCATCCCCTTCTCTCATTCTTGGGGACTTAACAATTCATGCTGATGACCCTCTGACTTATGCCTCAAAGGTTTCTTGCTTTGACCCCTCCATTCAGTCTCCAGCTGTGTTCCTCTAACCATACTCATCAACATTACCGATGCCTTGAAATTTTCTTCCCCAACTGCTCAGCCTCAAACATCACATCAACACTTCCCCTCTCTGACTATTAATAGCTTTCACACTTAATCACTCCCACCCACCAGTCTCATCCAATTACCAACACCAGGCTATTGAACTTTATACTCTCTCCTCCAGTTTTCTCTCTCCTCTCATTCATTATGTTAACCAAGTCTCTCAATTAGGAAGTTTCTTCCTATATCACTGAATGAAATGGTGTGGTGGCCATGTTAGTCTACTCTTCAAGGTAATATGTAGAAATAAAACAAAAAGATAGAGGGGGGAAAAAATACCTTTTTATTGGACTAACTTAATGTAGTTTATGATTAGCTTTTGAAGGAGTTACAGTAGACTCACAGTTAACCGGCATCCATGGGGATTGATAGATGCCGGATAAATGTAGTTTCTGGTTGCTTGAGAGTTACTATAAAAAAGTTTAACTAATACTTTACCCCTTACTATGCCATATCAAACTGCTCCAGACAAACTACCGGACATGTGGTTGGCAAAGTGTGGGTGTACTCAAGTGTAGCATGTCAAGTTTATACTTAAATTTCTGCCAGAAAATGATTTTATTTTCATTATTATTTAAAGTATTACAGTATTTCTTTGATTTTTTTTTTTTTTTTTTTTTTTTGCAGGTTGCACGAATTCTAGTTAACAGACAGTCTACTATATTTTTTATGTTTTTATTTCTACATATTTCCAAAAACACTATAATCTCTGCTTTGGACACGCTTGTTCTTCCCATTCTCTGTCCTCTGAGGCATACCAAACCTAGCCTTGACTCTTCTTCAGGTAAGTCATTTCTACAGATTTCGCCACCACCGACTCTAGACTCCATTCCTTCTATACTGCTTCACTGTACACTAGGAATAGACTTCCTAAGCCAGTATGCCATGCTCCATCCCCCATCCCCATTCAGGCTATAAACTCAACTTTTAGGTAAACAGGGCAGGAAAATGCCGACATTTGTCAATTTTATGAAACATACAGGCACTTATGTATCTTTATAAAACATTAGTACAAACTTGCCAGAAATAGTACTGTATATACTCAAATATAAGTAGATCCGAATATAAAATCGAGACCCCCCCATTTCCCCCAAAAAGGAGGAAAAATGGTTACTTGAATATAAGTCAGGCGGTTTAATATTCAAGTGCCCTGCCCTGTCAGGCTCTGCACCCAGCCCCCTTCTCTCCATCCCCTCCCAGGCTCTGCACCATGTCACCCTCCCTGCCCTATCTGTCGTATCCCCTCTGCTGATCCGTGGTGGTCCAGAGGTGCAGCGGGCAGGAGCGAGCTTTCCGCGCTCCTGCCCTGCTGCTAACCCAGTCAGTCAGTAGCTGCCATGAGTTCTGGTTTCTTCAGCCGCTGAGTACACTGCTGCTTGGTGCTGAGCGGCTTACTGTTCTATAGTATTATTAAAGTCTAAAATTTCTTTAGACTATTTTTAGATTCAAATTTAAGAAAACACATTATAATGTAATAATATCTGATACTTCTAAATGATGAAAAATTTGGCTCTTTAAAATTACTGGTTAATAAACTATTACATTTGCGGGGAGAGTAATTTACGTCTATCTGGGAGCCTTTCTGGAATACGATGACTCCTGTGGCCAGAAGTCGTATTTTGAATTGTTCAGTGTATTACTTGCTGTCCCATTCTCTGTATCATGTATTGTGTTTACTCTTTTGGAATTGGTGTTTGGGACTCCGGACTTGGAGGGGTGTTTTCATCAAAACTTGTTTGGAGTCCTATTTCTTTGGCTGAAATTTTGTAATCTCTGTTCTATTGTTGGTTCTAATAAAAATAATTTGACCATAAGCTATTACATGTTACTTTTATCCCATTGTTTTAGTCTTTCCACAGCTTAAAGATTTGTCTAAAATCTGTATAGAAATCAAGTAAATTATTTTTCTTTTTCAATTTGTTGTGTTCTTTCCAGTTTGATTTCTCCTCCAGCTGCTAATTTTTTCATATATAGAAATCCCAATACAAGGAGTGTGTGGTGCAGTGCTTAGAGCTACAGCCTTGGCACCCTGAGGTTGTGGGTTCAAATCCCACACTGCTGCTTGTGACCATGGGCAAGTCACTTAATCTCTATTGCCCCAGGCACATTAGATAGAGTGAGAGCCCACCGGGACAGTCAGGGAAAAATGCTTCGGTACCAGAATAATTAGTAATCCGCGTAGGATATGCGTGTTTAACTGTAGTCTGCCTCACATGTTTATTTTTATTTAAAATAGTTATTTACCACTTAATAAAACATTAGAGTGGAGGGGGTGGGGGAGGTACCCTAGTGGTCTCCCTGAGGTTTTGAATTTGATCTCGGCCTGCTCCCTGTGTCTCTGGGCAAGTCACTTAACCCTTCATTGCTGTAGCTATCACAGTTACATTGTGAGCCTGCCAGGACAGATAGGGAAAAGACTTAAGAGACTATTCAATGTATTATAAACCGCTATGAGTTAATCTCTTCATGCAAAGGCAGTTAATAAATCCCAAATCAATCAATGAATAAAAAGCATTTGGAAACAAACAAGACAAACTCATAAAACATAAGAGTTATTTACCAGCTATTGCTATTTTAGCTCTCTAGAGTCAAATCAATGATTAAATAACAAGCCATACTTTTTAATGAACTTTTAAAAATGTTTAAGGGATTGGGGGAAAAGGGAATGTGACACACTGCAGGCAAGTGGAAGGAGAGAAGAAAACATGGTCACTTCAGACCCCCTGACTGAGTCCAAATATGACAGTACCATAAGATGGTGGGACAAAGTCTCGGAAGTGGCCGCACATGTTCACTCTCTCTCTTTCCATCCATTAACTTCACTGTCCCCCTCTTTCCCTATGGATTATGGGGCCTTTGTATTTTCTTGAGTTTCCAGGTTTAGTCTGAACTAAAGAATGGCACGGGGACAAATTTTTCCCTATTCCCGTTGGAACTCATTTTCCCATCCCGGTGAGTTCTTTTCCTGTCCCTACCCCATTCCTGCAAGCTCTGTCCTCATCTGCACAAGCCTCAAACACTTTAAAATCATAAGTGTTCGAGCCTTGGGCACTTAATAATAATAACAGTTTGACCGTGAAGTTCTATGCGGTTTACAATGGTTAGAAAGATGCTACAAATTGAGTGGAACATATATAGTTAGAGATTAGTGGCTAACAGATTAAGGGATCAGATTTATGGGAGAGATTGTGATGGGAGCCATTCTCCAGATTCGTTACTTAGTTACTTCAAGAACAGGTATGTTTTTAGGTGTTTCCTAAATTCACCATAGTTATTTGCGTGTATAATTAGTTTTTCCAGGTCTTTGCCCCATAAGGCTGCTTGATACGATAGAAGATGTTGATGGTGTCTCTTAAATTTACATCCTCTAGCCCAGTGTTTTTCAACCTTTTTACACCTATGGACCGGCAGAAATAAAAGAATTATTCTGTGGACTGGCAGTTGAAGAACACGGGGCTAAGTCGTGGGCCAGACCCCGCCCATCTCTACCCAATCTCTACCCCAGACCCGCCCCCATAATTGCACCTTGCACGTCCCGTGCCTCATCTGAAAGCCTTCCCTCTGACGTTGCATCGTCAGAGAGAAGGCTTCCGGTTCAGGTGCAGGATGCCCCTAGGAGCCACTGACCGTGGCTTTTGCACTGAATCAGTTAGGAAGAGGGAGCTGGCTCGAAGATAACGCCGCATTGATCGTACCGTGGACTGGCAGCTGAAGAACACTGTTTTGGGCCTGATGCACGTGCTGGCCCTGTGGACCGGCAGGAAATTTCTGTGGACCAGCACTGGTCCATGGACCGGTGGTTGAAGAACACTGCTCTAGCCGATAGCAGAATTTAAGGCAGAATTTACAGGACAGGGGGACTGCGACAAAACTTGCGGGAACGGGATGGGAAAATTGAGTTCCTGCGGGGGTGGAGACAAATCTATCCTCATGTCATTCTCTAGTCTGAACATATAGGCAATGAGTGTATACTTTGTCAAATGGCTTTTCATTAGCAGAGTAGTTGAACAGTCCAGAAACATATAAACTGCAGTCTCCTTTCTAAAATTGGCCGTATGTTTTTAAACTGAAATCATGTGCATTAGATGTTCTGCTGAAGCAACCTATTGTGTAACAGGGCTGACCACAGGCAAGCTGACACACAAAAAACTGAATGAGTTAACTAAAAACTGAATGAATAGCAATTTTGGCAAGAACAAAGACAACACATGCACACAGATGTGTTCTTAAAATCAACACCTGCATAACCAGACAGACACGTGTGTTGACTAAAAAGTTTGATCCCCACACACACAAAAAAGACACTTCTAGAATTCTTTGTATGGCAAAGATACAATAAACCACCTTTTCAGAACCACTAAATAAATCCACCGAGTTCCAGGGCAGAACAATGAGTTCATAAAAGAAAAAGTTACATTCTGTTACCTTGAAAATGGAAACATATGACTGATCCTGTGGCTCACTAGAACGTGCCAAGGGTGGAAACACCAATTTGAAGATCAAGTTTATTTAAATTTTGCTAGCCCACATTTTCAAAGCGGCTAACATTCACAAAACATTTGAGTGGGGTAAAGACAATTAAGACAGAATAATAAAAAGACATCAAATATTAAAATGACATCCATGTTAGCCACATTCTGAAGGACATCCTTGTAAATCAGAGGTCTCACTTTATTTAAAACAATTCTTTGTTCTCTTGTAATAATAGCTAGAGCAGAGCTGAGTGTATAAAATCATATCCTCCTTTCTATCGACAGCCCCGATATTTAATGAGACAGAATACAAACTTTAATTATTAACAAGGCCAAGACTGTGCCTCAGCCACTCAGGGTCACAGTGCCCCAAGAAGCTGTGTGTCAGCTACACTCGCCATTGTTTCCCTCACTGGGGAAGATCATCTCACACAAAAGCAAGCTAGCACAGTGAGCCACACCCAGGACACAACCACAAGAGAACACAGGACCTCATTATTTTAAATTGTATCCACTTTCATCCTAGCAGACACCCACTGATTCAATATGTACAATGAAGCTGCATGTTAAGATTCAGGATCTGTACTGAAAATCAAACCTTAAGCCTACCCATTCCCATTTCAAAAAGGATTTCTCTCATTGTGATTCCACAGAAAAATTTGTAGGAAACAAGGGCTCATCTTCTTTGAATTCCTCTTTACAGTATTTCATACTTTTCTGCAGCACGAACCACTCTCAACTAATCTTTTATCTAACAGATACATTGTATTCCATTGAAGAACTAGAGAAACACAATGTGGCAAAACTCTTGCAGATGCATTCTATTTATTAATAGGCTTACATATCACTTTGTATGTGCTTGGAAACACTTCTATAATATTTCCACTTCCATGCTCGATAGGGCAAAAGTATCACAGGGAGTATACTATGACAGATAGACAGGACATAAGGCATAGTAATCAATATGAAAAGCTTTAGTGGATGCATTCACCATTCCTTTGCATCAACGGTCCCCAGCCACTAACACATGGGTTAGCCTTTTATTCAGTATACTGGAAACAGAGATGACCCTGAATTAGTGGGATGTGGCACTAGGTACTGTGTACGATACTTGCTCTCTAGTATATTCATCTGCTCACGTTTATAGGGTATTTTATAAGTCACTTTTTACATGCATTTTATGATTTATGCATGTTAATGGACTCATAAAATTAGGCCCTGCCTAAAAGTAAATTCTGCACAAGGTAGCATGTAGAGATCCTCAGGAATGGAGACTGGGAGAATACGCGTGGCATCCCACTTTATATACACACTCAAAGATGCAACCACTACACGCATATAGGTGCAATTTCTACCAGGTTTATACTAATGTTTTATAAAGATACATAAGTGCCTATGTTTTCTTTATACAATAAAAGTGTCGCTGCTAGATTCAGCACCATTATTGAAAGCGGATCTCTGGGCAGCAGGCCAGCGTTAGAGAGGCTTGGAAGGTGTTTGCCCTCACGATGGTAGAGAAAGGACACGCTAGGCTGTGCTTGAATTCTGTGTTCAACGAGCCATTTGGAACAAGGCTGAAGTGAGATGATTTATCCCCTGATCAAGCTTAAGGTGAAACGGATCCCATTGAGATCAGAGATCAAGAGTTTTGACCCAAAATATCAATTTGAAGCTAAGTTCCTAGTTTTTTATATTTTATGAATTCGCTGGTTGCATATATATTATATTTGGAGGGGGGTGGTTGACCAATGATTGATATGACACCCAGTGAATGGACCAGATATTGAAGGGAATTGACTTAGTAGAGAAAGAGAGACTGTTCACCCTCTCCAAGGTGAAGAGAATGAGAGGGCACTCGCTAAAGCTAGAAGGGAAAAGATTCTGTACAAACGTAAGGAAGTTCTTCACCCAGAGAGTGGTAGAAATCTGGAACGCTCTTCCGGAGGGATTCAAGACAAGGTTGGATAAGTTCCTAATGGAACAGAACATACACAAGGCTAGACTCAAATAGGGTATTGGTCATTGACCTAAGGGCCGCTGCGTGACTAGATTGCTGGGCACGATGGACCACTGGTCTGACCCAACACCGGCACTTCTTATGTTCTTATGCTCTGTTGCGAGCTGGGCAAGGGGAGTCTGAGGTCATCCCACCCTCCAAAAAGAAGACCTCACAACAACATGTTATACGATTCATTCAGTCAGCACACAATACATAAGAACATAAGAATTGCCACTGCTGGGTCAGACCAGCAGTCCAGTGGCCCTCAGGTCAAAGACCAGTGCTCTAAAATGAGTCCAACCTCACCTGCATACGTTCCAGAATGCTTTGAGAATAAATGTAAAGCTATTGAAACAAAAAGTTTTTGATAATTTATGGAAGAGATTATATACCCACTCCATTTTTTGCTTTTGGTCTTTCTTTATACAATAGACACAAATAGGCATCTTCCTGCCCTTTTACTCTAGATGCCCTATTACAAAATTACCCTCATAGTGGTGCATTTTTTATACACTGTAGTCAGTGTTAAAAAAAAAAAAAATATCCAGACTGCTGCTGCCATTGAATTATTTATATTTACTGTTATATCTCAAAATACTTTTGGTTCCAATAGACAGACATCAGCAATGTGATAGCGCCAAGGAATTTTCACTATAAATCTGAAACACAATAAGATTATTATTTAAACTATGTTATTTGAGAGAGAATATAAGTTCTTCTATTTACTGCAGGCAGGTTCTTTTCAATTTACTGTATTTCTGCTAAAAGAGTAGGGATACCGTATTTCCCCATGCATAGGCCGCCCCAGTGTTTAGGCTGCAGAAAATACCGTGTTTCGATTTATACCTGCTAGATAAGCCGCCCCTTGTTACTAGCCGCAGCTTATCTAGATTAGCTGAATTTTTTTTAAAAATCATTCCCTCCCCCTATACGTTTTTTAATCCACCTTAAATGCCTCCACGGCTACCGGCTGCCTCCTCCAATCTCGCAGCCAGCTGTGCAAGGCAGGAGCGATCATTTCGGCATCCAGCTTAGCCCCACGCTGCTTCCTAACTGGCTGCTGTCAGTTTTCGCGGGCAGCCGTGGCAATATTTAAGGGGGATTTTAAAAACATACTGAGAGGGGGGGGGATGATTTTAAAGGTTTATATAGGGCACCCCATAGGCAGGTTTGTAAAATACATGTATAGGCTGCAGCCTATACATGGGGAAATATGGTAATCGTAGCCGAGTGTAAATTTTATAGTTTTATCCTATGACATGCTGATTGTTTGTTATAATTTTATTATGTGTGTTTTTATGTAACCCGCGCAGAATTGTGGATGCAGTGGGCTGTAAATTTTTAAATAAATAAACAATCAGAATTCATGGCTTTCCTTTAAGTTATTACATTATGATTATATTGTTGAAAATGTTATTTCCTGAATGGTACTACTGTTTGTATTTGCTTCTTACTGCTGGAATAATAAAAATCATTTAAACATAAGTTATTACCTTAATTTATATGGGAACATTAAAAGCATCTGCCCCTGCTGTTAGCCAGTAACAATGCATGTGGTATGGGAATCTCTATCTGTAAATGGAATCCTCTGTGGCTCCAGTGTATGGGGATGTAGTCTGAATGAGAGACATCCTTTGTTCCTTGCCAGGCTTGATGCTAAATGCAAGCTGTCTTCCTTTTTGTGAAGATTTGCTCAAAGGCTTCTGAAACTGTACAATATTTTACAAATCTTTTCAAGGTATTTTATGAAAGCCCCCCACCCCACCCCCCTGATAAGTCCCTTCTATCTATGCCCTTCTCCTCCTCTGCCAACTCCAGACTGTGTCCATTCTATCTTGCTGTGTCATATGCCTGGAACTGCCCGAATCCCTACGGCATGCTGTCGCTGGCCATGTTCATGTCCAAGTTAAAAGCCCACCTCTTCGAGAGTGCTTTCGACTCTAACCCCTCTCACCTTGGGTTTTGCATCTCCAACCCTATATGTCATGTCTGTCTGTCCAAGTTAGATTGTCAGCTCTTCCCAGCAGGAACTATCTATTAAATGTCAAAATGTACACCCTAGTAGTAGCAGAGCAACATACACCTGGGGGTTAGAAAGCAGTATGAACAACAGAAATGTAAAGCACAGACTTAGGGCTAGGGCAGGGGTAGGCAATTCCGGTCCTTGAGAGCCAGAGCCAGGTCAGGTTTTCAGGATATCCACAATAAATATGCATGAGATAGATTTGCATCTCAAGGAGGCAGTGCATGCAAATCCATCTCATACATATTCATGGTGGAGATCCTGAAAACGTGACCTGGCTCCAGCTCTCGAGGACTGGAATTGCCTACCCCTGGGCTAGGGTTACCATATGGCTCCAGAAAAAGGAGGATGGAATGAGCCATCCTTGTTTTACTTCATTTGCTTTCAATGGAAGTAAAACTCTGATGTCTTGATCCGTCCCTCCTTTTTTTGGAGCCCTACTTAAGGCTCCTTTTACAAAGCCGCAGCAGCGATTCCCACACTGCAAATGTTACGAAGCACATTCAATTCTTATAGGCTTCATAGCATTTGCTGCATCAAGAATCAGATTGTAAGAACAGTAAAAAGCCAGTGACGCTATACGGCCTATATGTAGGAAGGGAACAATTTTGCTTATTATTCATTATGCAAATTGCTCCACAGATTGGTATCTGATATTTCAAGGAACATTTGATGTCAGTTTTTGTGCTTCACAGTCTGTGGCCTTGTTGACAAAATCAGCTAGGAAAAAAAATGTAATTCCTTCTTGGTTATTCTACTCCATGCCCTGCAGGGTGAAATTACTGTGTATGTGTTTTGATTAGTGATTGTGTCATAAGCTGCAAAGAACCTTCTAAATCATACAATGGCCTCCACTGCCAGTCTTCTTGCACCACCAACAGGTCTGGTTTCCAGAATACTCAAATATGAAAATGAGTATTTTATACGTCAGGTGTATGCAAATATAAATAATGAATATTCATTACTCAAACACTAAAAAGCAAACCTGTTGGTGTCTCACAAGGGCCAGGAATTAAGAACAACTTTTAAAAACACTCAATGTACAATAAGTACAGCAATGTCTGATTATTTTCTGACTTCCTGATATTTTAATTGTTAATTTTTTTGTGTTATTCAATACGAAAAAAATTTAAACAAGCACAAAATTCCTATCTTTCTACATTAAACAATTTTCAAATAAATTAATAACTAGTATTTGCATTTTTTCTTAACATAGATACCACTGAAGAAAATGTTTGTCCACAAAGGAGAATGAACAAACATCTTTTTATTTATTTATTTATTTTAGCTCTTGCATAAACAAAGATTACGATGAACAACAGTGCATGAGTGGCATCAGCTCACTTTGCAACTCCAGTTTCCAGACTCTTTCTCTGGAGACCATTTCATTTTCTTTAGGCGTGAACTTAATAAACTCTCTATGGACAACTGTAGTTTCTGCTTCCCAGTGGGTGGTTTTTAATTACTTGTCAGGGCTTTCATCTTTTTCATTAGAAGATTTAATACAACTAAACGCCTCTGTGAACATATCGAAAAAGTACAATGGTGGACTCCTAACCAAAAATGGAAACTTCTGAAATGTATATTTTAAATGGTACTGCAGCACATTTATTTAAATATTATCACTGTCTGTATATAGTTTCTTCCTCTGTAAACCGCTCTGAACTATTTGTGGTATTGTGGTATATAAAAATAAAGTTATTATTTATTTATTTTTAGTATTTATATACCACTTATAGTCTAAGTCAGCGGTCTCAAACACATGGCCCGCGGGCCGCATGCGGCTCCCCAGGGACTATTTTGCAGCACGCAATCTGTCCTCGACTAAAGCAGGGGTCTCCAATCTACTTCCCTTCCAACTGCCCTCCCCCATGCCACCGCAATCGGGGAACAGGCCAGCACCCGAGGTCTTACTTCTCCCTGCCCTCCCCCAAGCCACTACTATCGGGGAACAGGCCGCGCCAAGGTCTTAACTCTCCCTGTTTATCTTCCCCAGCTCGGAGCCGACCAATTCTCGCCACTCGACATCAATTCTAACGTCGGGGAGGAAGTTCCGGGCCAGCCAATCGCTGCCTGGCTGGCCCAGAAGTCCCTCCCTGACATTAGAATTGACGTCGGGTGGCGAGAATTGGTCGGCCCCGCGCTGGGGAAGATAAGCAGGGAGAGTTGAGACCTCGGCGCGGCCTGTTCCCCGATGGTAGTGGCTTGGGGGAGGGCAGGGAGAAGTAAAGAAAGAAGGGGGCAGGGTGAAAGAAATAAAAAGTTGGGGGAGGGAAGGAGACAGATGCCAGACTAGGGGAGAGAAAGGAAAGAAAGATGTCAGACCATGAAAATAGGGACAGAAGAAGAGAGAGACAGAAGGGAAGGTAAGACATGGAAACGTAGATTTTGAAAAGAAAGCAGTTAATGCCAAAGATGGATGCAAGGCAGAAAGTGAAGATGGAGAGAAAAACAGTCAAAGGACAAGAAGACCCTGGAAACATAGTTAAATGCACAGAAAAATAAAGTCACCAGACAACAAAGGTAGGGAAAATGATTTTATTTTCAATATAGTGATTGAAATGTGCCAGTTTTGAGAAAGGAAAGATATTAAACTTTAAATGTGAGGGCTGCAGAAAAAAATAGTTAATGACAATTTTCCATAAAGTAAAACTCTTTATAGTTTATAAATCTTTCCTTTAACTGTTAAAGGAAAGATTTATAAACTATAAAGAGTTTTACCTCATGCAAAGTTGTCATTTCTTTAATAAGACATTAACTATTTTTTTTCTGCGGCCCTCCAAGTACTACAAATCCAAAATGTGGCCCCACTAAGGGTTCGAGTTTGAGACCACTGGTCTAAGTGGTTTATAATCAGGTACTCAAGCATTTTCCCCCATCTGTCCTGGTGGTCTCACAAGCTTATCTATACCTGGGGCAAGAGGGGGATTAAGTGACTTGCCCAGGCTCACAAGGAACAGCATGGGATTTGAACCCACAACATCAGGGTGCTGAGGCTGTAGGTCTAACCACTGTGCCACACATTCCCCATTCATGTATATGCAGTTCTGGTCTTCTTACGAGGCATTTCATAAATAATGCACACTATTTTTTTTTAATTTACATGTTTATGTTTTTTGTTTTTTTTCAAATATTTCTTTACAATCCATCAATATAGTCTCCTTGCTTTGCAATGACCGAGTCCCAACGTCCTGGAAGCTCCATTATTCCATCTAAGACACTGTTTTAGTTCAGTTGCCAAAGGGCTCGAGTACCGGCGGAAAAAAGCTCTTCCAGAGATGCAAAATGATGTCCACGCATAGATTGTTTCAACTTTGGAAAAAAGTCAAAGAATGGTGGACTCCTGTCTGGACTGTAGGGAGCATGAGGTAACACCTCCCAGCCGTATTTGTTTAGTTTTTCAATGACGAGCATTGTCATGAAGAATGAGTGGCCCAGCCAAGAGCAACTGAGTTCGGGTTTTGTGCATTTTTCTACACATTTTATGCAAAAAGTCACGATAATATATTGCTGCGACACTTCTTCCACATGGAACCCTGTCTCCCCACCCTGCCCTGTACCCCCTCTGGTGGTCTAGTGGTAGGGCCAGGACAGGGTAAAGGGCAGGTCTAAGTGGTAGGCAGTCCCAGCCCCTCCCCCCCAGCACCTTTAAATTCTTGTGGCCCAGCGTTATATCGGCAGGAGCGAGCTTTCTGCGCTCCTGCCCCTACCTCGTTGGACGGCTGGCCTCATTATCTCAGCCTAGGGAGGGAAAAGTATTAGGATTTGTCAGCACTAAAATCTCATCGAGGTCTTGAGGCCCACATTTTATCCCTTCTCCAAGAAAGGCACAGCAGAGGGGGTACATCGAGCAATTCAGAGGCAGGAAAGCAGCCGAGGCTCTGCCTCATGTCTACAATCCTCAGACTGAACCCCGGCAGCACCCAGCAACGTTTGGAGACTTCTTTTCCATAACGCATGTCCAAAACCTATGTCCCCGCTCTCTTGGCTTCTGCTCTGCCGCTCCAGCACTAGTCTCTGGCTCTGATAGACCTCGATGAGATTTTAGCGCTGATGGATCCTAATACTTTTCCCTCCCTATGCTGAGCTGAGACGGATCCGTCAGCGCTAAAATCTCATTGAGGCCTGTCAGAGACAGAAACTACAAGTGGCACGGATACGGACCTCAGATTTTTAAGGCCGTGCGGGTTTAGGTCCGCGAGGTCCGTCAGGTCCTTGAGGTCCGCGTTTTATCCCTTCCCGAGGAAGAGCTTACATGGATTTATCTGCAGTTGGTTTTGCCTGGAGACTGTTTTAAGGGATAGATCCCCAATGAGGACCCAGTGAAATGTTTTAAAACCCCACCTTTCCCCTTTTTATGTTTGCTTACAAAAAAACCAGCACTTTTTAATTTAAAAAGCGTTTATTTTACTGATGCCATGATTCCCTTGGAATTCCAGCTCAAAACTAGTTGCTTTTGGCATATATTACCATTCGGTGTTTTACAGATATATGTAAGAAGGGACAGTTTCTGCTTAACGGAGCTTCCAGGTACACAGAGGGATGGCTGAGGACAGATGGAAAGTAAGGAAAGACCATGAATCATGAGTACAGTCAGGGCATTAAGCCAGCATTTCCTTTTCTCCTCTTTCTTCCCTATTGTCCCTTAACAGATGGCTAAGTTGCTGTGGAATCTCTAGTACAATCAAAAAGTAGTCATTTATAGTGCCATAAGCCTTCTTTCACAACCACCTGGGATCTCCCTCCTACTTTAATTACCTTCCCTAGCTCAAACACTGCCTTCACAGTTCTTTGCCAGGAGCACAGGCAAACCAGACACCCAATTTTGGATGACACTGAGCCCTAAGTGAATGGGTAAGAGAGCCTTGCCTGGTCTCTTTCCCGCCCATCTTCCCCAGGTGAACAGGTGTCTCTCAACTCTGCGTCCCCCATACCTTTTAAAGCCTTCTTTTCTTTACCAGCAGCAACTCATATCCGTTGCATATGCCAGTACAGAGGCTTCCCTCTGACACAATCTCCTAGTCCCGCCTATGTGGAAACAGGAAGTTGCATCCGAGACAAGGCTCGGGGTAGAGCGAGCAATGGGTATGCGTTAGTGCTTACAGCCAGCAAAGAAATTCAAGACTTTAAAAAGTATTGGGGGGGGAGGAGGGGGCTAGGGTAAACTTGGGAGGCTAGAATACTTCCAGGGGAGGAGGGGGAGAGATGTGCAGAAGACTGGAGCGAGTGGGACTTGGGGAGCCCTGCCAGCCATATCAGAGATTTGCCCACCCATGGCTATGCCACTAGCCAGGTTCCTTTGATCAAAATTCCCTCTGGAACCTAGTATGTAATGCCAGTAAGTGTCATCAGTGAACGATGTGTAGGATTTTCTCGCTACCAGCGCTTTAGCCCCTCTCTATAGGGGCTATAGTCATAAATGTTACTTCTACAGCACCTCAAGTTCCATGCAGCCCAGACAGTAATAGCTAGGCATAGATCTCCCACACCATACCTGAGAAACCATCTGGATGGCCCCTTTTCCAAAATATATAGCAAAAACACTCAGATATTGTGAAAACTACTGATGATAAACAATAATGGAAAACAGTGATGGTATACCAATAATCTTAAAGCACAGGCACAAGCAAAAGACCAATCTAGACGGAGGAAAAAGCCTCAGACAGGCTATAACGATTGTATTTCTCCCCTCGTTCCTATTTGTGTCTAGGGGCTTTACAGTCCCTCTTACCCAGTACGTATTTGTTGTCAAGTGATTTAGTTTTATTAATTTAATTAATAATAGATACGTTATCATGGTAATGTATGTCCTATCTGTCAAAATTTTTTGTTTTAAATGTTATTTTTTATATTTTGTAAAACGCTTTGCAGTCTCGAAAAAGCGTTCAATCAAAACCTGAATAAACAAACAAACATAAACAAGCGAAAAAAAAAGCAAGAGGTGTCTTTAGAACCAAATAACATCAACTTTATTCTTCTTAAAAAGATAATGTCCCAACAAAGATCCAAGTTTCAGCATTATGCCTTCATCAGGGGACACTAAAGACAAAGTATAAAACGTATACATGTCCAAAATACTTTTCATAACGAATATTTTAGTATAAAACAAAAGCAAAGTAATAAGACATACTAAACTAAACCTTAAGCTTATATACTGCATCTTCTCTATAAGGATAGAGCTCAACACGGTTTACAAGAGTTTAAGAAAGGAAAATATAATAAGAATTAGTGGTTATATAGAGAACAGCGGAATTTACATTTTTGAAAAATAGCCACGTTTTCAGATGTTTTCAAAATAATTGGAAAGAACCCAAATTACACAGCTGGACAGGAAAGTTATTCCAAAGCTCAGTAATTTTAAAGTAGAGAGATTTCCCTAATTTTCCAATATAGATAACGCCTTTTAACAAGGGGAAAGATAATTTAAGCTTTTGGATAGATCTGGTAATATCAGGTCTCACAGAGTTCCAGGATAGAGAATAATTAAAAACATGGAATTATTAAAACAAGGTAATCATTGAGACATACACAAAAATAAATTAATTAAAAGTATGGAATTGTTGAAACATACACCAGAGCAGATTAATGAAAGGCATAAAAAATGAAATTATATGTAGCAAACATCCAGAACTTTATACGTTTAATTGAAAGGATATATGTATAAACCAAATAAAGATGGAGCATTGGAAAAATAATTTATTTTTTAAGTTTACAAAAGGGAAAAAAAACAGAGAAGGATAGAACCAAATGTGAACATGTGATAACAGTCAGTAGAAGACTTTAAAATGTCAAACCAAAGATCTAAAACAAAACATGCTCAAAATTTAAAGGATAAACCTGCCAAGATTGCCAGGACCCTTGAAAAGTATTCCACAGAAAATGCTTCACTAGTTCTCATCCTCCTCTGTCCAAAATTAGCAGAAGAAAAGCCAGGAAGGATGGATGTAAGTGAAGCAGGACAGGAAGTGCTCAAGCTGGCAAAGCATGGTGGCAACAGTGACCTAAGTTCAGTACTTGCTTTAAAATGTAAAGTTGTAAAGAACAAGTTATATTTGAAGATCCAGTGACGATTTGACATGTAAAGATTTGCAATGAGATGGTTCAAGCCTAAAGTGGTGCTGTTGAGGTGAACTAAAGTGGGGTAGTGGGAGGTGTTTATACTGTATATTATATATTCACATAAAGAGAGGTTTGGTGCAATCTAGTGTGAATTTCTACCTTTAGAAGACTGAAAGGTCACTTAGGTGAATTCAGTTACTCACTTCAACGTCTAAATCCTGTTTTTAACTACGTACGTCCCAACGTTACCTTCAAAAAATAAAAATCCCCATATATGATGTGGCTCACCTGACTCAAGTTCTAAATGAGCCTAAGCTGCTGTTATTTGTGTGTCCAGTTCAAAGAGAAATAAAGGGAGAAAATGTCTGATATGATTAAGAATTTGCCAGTTAAATCAGCAACATCAAACTACCAGTGAAATCCAATCAATTGAAAGGTCATCAGTTTGACTGTGCCTGGGAGCATATGAAACACGTTATCTGAGTATTTAATAAATTCTAGACTGTTCAGTACGCGTGGATAACAAGATGGAGAACACAGTAACACTTCTATCAGTCTGTATGTTAACAGCACTATAGGAACAAGACTCAGAAGAGAGCGAACAGACCTGATCGCCTCTTGCAGGCAATATTCATGCCTGAACACAGTCAATCCCTCACCCCCAAAAAGGACAAAGACGATAAATGAATCAAAGATTCATTTAAAGAACAGAGGTCACCTGGGTAAGGAGGAAATGTTTGAATATAAATGAAGTTGGGAGAATGAATAAAAGTGTGGGGGGGGGGACCCCCAACAAGCAGTAAAATATATTTCTGCAATCCTCAGGAACAAGTTTCTGGTCTTGAATATATTTGCCATTGAGAACTGATACAACTGCAAAAAGAAAAAACCATTATGGCAGAGGCTCATAAAAAAATCCCAGTTGGGAATAGCTATATGAAATTCAGATATCTATGGGTAAAACAGGAATGTGTGAAAAATGCGAACAGTACAACAAAGAAATACAAGGTCTGGTTGCTGAAGTGAAGAAGTACAATGAAAATTGTTCTCGCTTTAAAATGACTAAAAGGAACACATCTGAACATGCAGTACTTCAGATTAATAATTACTGTTATGCCATATTAATTTTTTTCCCTTAAGAACCACATGTCTTATTATTTATTTATTTTCCCTGGGTGGCCTTCTGAAGTTACTAATTGAATTCTCATGTCTTGGGGGAGGGGAGACAGCGTATTCACAGCAACAGCCACTACCCAAATACATGCTCCAAGCTCAATCTGTGAATTTTCAGTGGCCCTCTCCAAACAGTGATGTTGCAAATTCTTAAGAGATTACTCTAGCACTATCTAATTAGTTCTAGGATGGAACGAGAGTTGAGACTGGTTCATTCCCACCAAAAACTGAATTAGTTGGTGATATTTAGCCACTATCCAAATTACATTACATTATAGATTTCTATTCCGCCATTACCTTTCAGTTCAAAGCGAATTACAAAAAGAATTATTATTATTATTATGTTCTTGTATACCGCCATATCCAAAGAGTTCTAGGCAGTTCACATCAATTAAATTAGGATCCGATCTGAACACGGATTTACAACATTTTGTCGGAATTACAAGCAACAAGGAAGGGAGAGTTGGAGTTTTAGTAGAAATTTATCAGAGTTGGATTGGAAGGAAAGAGGGAGGGAGAAGAGAACCAAAGGAGGGGAGGAGGGGATGGAAGAAGGGTTACAAAGTTAGATCAGAGATCGTTTCCAAGAGAGGGTAAGAAGGATTATGGGTAGGGGAGGGGATGGTAAGAAGGGGTATTTATGGTATTAAGCCTTATTAAGGGATTTCTTGAAGAGTATAGTTTTTATTTCCTTTCTGAACATCTTGTAGTCTGGGGTTGTTATCAATAGGTTGGAGATTTGGTTATCTATTTTTGCTGCTTGAGTGGCCAGTAGGCCATCGTATAGTTTTTTCCGTTTTACTTCTTTGATTGGGGGGTAAATGAATGGAGTGTGTGTTTTTCTATGCCTGGTAGAGGTAGTTTGGATGAGGCGGTCGTTTAGGTAGATTGGGCTGTCTCCATTTATAGTTTTAAATAGTATACAGTAGCATTTAAATTGTATTCTTTCCTGGATTGGAAGCCAAATCTATGCAGATGGCAAAACCGCAAAAAGTCTGTCCTACCTTAAACTACATTGCTATCCATAGATCACCACTATGGAGTAGAAGAGTGGCCTAGAGGTTAGAACTGCTGCCTCAGCACCCTGAGGTTATATATTCAATTCCCATGTCACTCCTTGTGACCCCGGGCAAATCACTTAACCCTGCATTGCCACGGATGGTATAGGTAGATTGTGAGCTTCTAAAACTCAAGAAGCTAACACATGCAGATTTCAAATATCGTGGGACTAAGCACTTTCATACTGTCCCTTTTTGATACGCAGATACAAAAGCCCACATATTCTTCAGGAAAATAAGAAAACATCTTAAGATAGAAACAGATACTTTTTTTCTTTTATTCAGCTACGGTATTTAGTATTTATTAATCTGTCCAAGTTTAAAGAACAGATCAAATCTTGGTGCTTAGCATGCAGTGGCTTCTCCAATCAAAACTTTCCAAGATTTGTGAGCCATTGACAAGTTATTGCAATGATTAGACACCATTTTTTAATGAAAGTACAATTATACATAGGGGGGAGGGGTGGTATAAAGTTCTATTAAAGGTTTAATCAATAGATAATATTTATACAATATTTTTTGATTAAAATATTTGAGGGAAGGGGGGTGGGTGGGTAGAAATTTATGTATTTACGATGATATTATAAGGAAATTCAAGTGATGTATACAAGTTTTAACTGAGATATTATTGTGCACTTGATGTAAGATGGAAAAATGAATAAAGAATTTGGAGGTAAAAAAACAAAACAAAACTTTCCAAGCTATTTGACCATATTTAAATGGTGCCCTGGATGAGAGCAATACTCATCCTGCTTCCAAAAGGCTTAGTCAAGAAAAATTATTAGTTTGAATGTACAGAAAGTTGGTTTGACTAAAACAATTGAAGTCTTTTCTGTACTAAAAAGATTTGGATTTTATATAATAAATGTTACGGCATTCTGTTCTGTGCGATTTATTTTTTATTGTAAACCACTTAAAGGACTTAAGAGTAGTATATCAAGCTAGATAAATATTTAATTACTTGCCATCCCAAATCCAAGTTCAAAGTGAGCAATAATCAGATGCATTGAGTACTAGGAGTTCTCTAATCAATGGAGCTCAAAATCCAAGTTTGTACCTAAGGCAATGGAGTCAGAAGAAGCATTAGTGGGAGAAGCAGTATTTGAACCCCGGCTTCCCTAGTTCTCAACCTGCAATTCTGACCACTAAGCTACTCCCTCCATACCAAGAGGAAAATCCAAAATGAGTTAATGAGATGCATATTTTTGCAATGAAAAATTAACATGCTGCACATGTGTTTTCTTATTACAATTATTCTTTACTCAGTCAAGAATAAAATGTATAGTGAACTATGAGGGCAACACATACTTCTTTCAATTTATATTTTAAATAAATGCGAAGCGAGTTTGAAAAGGCACACACTTCATTCTTCTGACACAGAAAACTGAATTTAAACTTAAGAATAAAACTAGCCTTAGGCTTCCAAATAGTGCCACCTTAACTTAACCTTGACATTCAGAAAACCATTGCCATTCCTATAGAACCTTATATAACACTCTAATGAAATGGACAAAGCCTCCAATTGTTTGGGGTTTTTTTTAATATAGTATCTTTCCATATGTGAAGCATGATGTTTCCGACATCGTGGTTTGGATAAAATGCTAGAAAGGGTGGGGGCAGTGGCGTAGTAAAAAAAAAAAAAAAAGAAGGGGGTCCACTCTGGGGGCCGTCATGGGGGGCACCTGCTCTCCTCTCTGCCCCCCGCTCCTTCCCACTCCTCTCCCCCACCGTACCTCTAGCTTTTCGCCAGCACGAGCACCAACTCCAACCTGTTGCTCACGCCAGTCAGCTCTCTCTCCGACATCACTTCCGGGTCCAGCATCTAGGAAGTGACATCAGAGGGAGAGCTGACACAGACAGCAAGTTCGTGATGCTGCTCGCTGGGAAAATTAAAGTGGTACGGGGGAAGGGGGCGCACATGCGCGGCGGAGGTGGGGCGGAAAAGAGGACGGGTGAGGGGCACCAATGCCCCAGGCATCACTTGCCCTTGCTACACCACTGGGGGAGGGGACAGTGATAGCATTCATTCTTTTACATAAAAGCAGGAATCTCAAGTTGCATAAAACAGATGTGCTTTTTTAAACATAAGAAAACTTGCAGAAAATATACTTTGTGCATATTGCCTAGTATCATAACAAATCAGTCAATGAACAAACAGGTGCAAAACCTAGACATGCAAGAACTAGATGACCCTTTGGCTCAAGAATGGTAAGTATTTATGAATACAAATTAACTAATATCTTTCAACCACAGTTGATGCACTCGAGATACAACACCTACTCTCCAAATATATTTGAAAAGTCATGCTGAAGGAGAAATTGCAGTGGCTTTGGTGCACCTCATGTATAAGTTAGCTTTAAAGGAATGGAAAAATCACCCATGCCAGAACAGCTCCAGACCTGAATGTTACCCATCAGATGCACTGAAATCACTGCAAAGCACTTGCTAACGTGGAGAGTAAAAGCAGCGAGAAAATGCTCCAGAGGAGACCGACTTACTTTGGAGGCCCATGGTTGCAGACAGTTGGCATAACAGCGTACAAGGAAAGCCATCTCCAGGATAAGAATGCAAAGTTTCCCTTCTAGAGATTTATTTTTTTCCAAGAAATCCTTTGCCAGTTCTCTTTATAAATCATGAACCAACACAGTGACCATAGAGCTAGGTTATGTTGCCTTGGACTTGCTTTTCAAATTGGTACAAGTGGGCTAAAATTCTATTAGCACCATATTTTTCTTACAGTGATGTAACAGAAGTGTACCAGCTCAAAAATGGATCAAAAATACCCAGTTTCCAACACAATTTTGCAGACAGACATATGGCACTAGAGGCTTCCCCAGGCATCCAAAATAATCAGTATTATCTGAATGGCAATGTTAAAAACAAAGCCTGGTCTGAAACAGATTATACTACACCAAAAAAAACAGGAGATGCTGGTATGCAAAAGAAAGCTCACTAACACAGGAAGCTGTTTCTAAAACTTAATATTTTATCCTGCAGGCAAAATGTTGCATATGCTTCTATATCTTGAGGAGTTTAAAGAGTCACATCTTAAAAGTTACCATTTTTCATTCTTACTCAGGGAAAAAAAAATGCAGAACTGATCCGGCATCCAAACTGTAATTTTCTCTGTACTCTAACAGGTTTATGCTGCAGAGGGGGTGCCTTCAGATCCCTCCTCATCACACCAACTTCTTTTCTCTTCCTCTTCTTTCTTTTTCATACCCTGCACAGGTTGAAACATCCACTAATGCTGTCACACAGGGATGGTTAGCACAAGCCTTTGCTCTGCACTGCAAAAAAATAAAAAATAAAAAAATACGAGGTCCACAGCCTGTGTGAAGACTATGTGCTGAAGCCCTAATTCCTACTATCTCTGCTTGGTTCTCAGCAGCTCCCTCAGGAGAAGCTCCTATCGATTGGATGCTCCGCAGCAAGATGAAATATCTAATAAGCAGAAAAGAGAGTGGGAGGGAACAGAGCAAAAAGGATGACATCACCTGTATAGAAAAAGCCTTTAAGAAGCTGCATTAGATCAATTGGCTATTTGAAGATGCAGGCAACAGACCTTTATTGACAACACACATACACACAAACCACGTTACAATAGTTCAGCAAAACATTCCTACTTTGTATTTTAAAAATACATCACATTCCCTGTATATCAAGTCTTGAAATCCGCCTGTCCAGCTACTGTACCACTCCTCTGCATATTTTCAAATGAGAAATCCATGGCTACGGTCACTTTTAACCAGTCGAGTATCCTTGAGTTAAGAGGTAAATTTCCTAATTTGTCCTCAAGCCTCAGGTCCAGAAATATTTAAAATACTGAAATAAAATTAGCTATGCAATCTTTCATTAACAATAAAACACAATAACATAACATAATTCATGTTTTTCAACCTGGCTCTCAGCTGCCACCTTTCTTTTCCTTCATCTAATTGCACAAGGGTTTGGTTTTTCTTCTTTTTTTTTTTTTTTTAACCTGCCTGTACCAACAGAAAGCATCTCATTACTTCAAATCTATATTCAAGAAAATATCAGAAACAGCTGGATGAGTTCATAGTGCTATGCTTATTTATCAGTTTATATCACAAAGTTCAGGTTTATAAAATAAAACCTAATTTAAGGAAATACAGTTTTAGGCCCAGCAATTGAAAATGTATTAAGAGAAAGCTGAAGAACTATGATCTAGATTTTTATTTTAGATTTAATGACTCACCTTTCCAATCTCAGTTCAAGGCAAGTTATAGGTACAACTGCAGAATTGTACCTCTTCTTTCCATCAATAAAGATTTCATTTGGAAACATCCCGATTGACCCACTTGTTTCTGCTTTGATCTAATTTAAATACTCTGCCACACATGGGTGTGCGACACTAAACTAAAGCAGTATACAATCCTAGAACAATGTAAGTCAATTTAGGATTTACTCCAGATGCTCCCAGTTACCCTCTATATCAAAGGGGAGATTACAAGGCAAAAAGTTCTGTAGGGGCTTTGTGTATTATTATTCAGGGAGGAACAGAGGGAGGGTACACAAACCCTTTTGTCAATCCCAAAATGCAAAGGAACTAAATGTAAAATTATTTTACTTCTGAAGACGTACCTCACCACATTTTAATCCTATGCTTCCTCGGGGAGCATTTCACCCACTTTTTTGAGCTGGTTAGGTTTTGGGTTGCTTCAAAGACAACATTCAGCCAGTTCAAGCCACAGTTCATCAGTGTAATACTTTACCATAGTTTATTTTCAAATTTGATAAACTGCTTGATAACAAGATGCAGTTATAAATTAATCCAGATCCTCACCTCAAGACAAGGAAGAACTCCGAACCCTTTTGCCTTCCCTCCACTCAAGGGCACTCAACGCAAAAAGATGTTTGATAACCTTCTGGCGACGCAAGCAGCAAAACTTAACCCCTCCATCTCCAACCTGTTGACGGCAACGGGCGACTTCAAAACTTTTCGAAAAGAAATCAAAACCCTGCTTTTCAAAAAATTTATCCAGATATCTTAACCCAACCCTTCCCCCTCCTCCTAGATAAATTCTCCCCCAAAACCTCCACTTAATCTCTTCCTGCCTAAAACACCAACCAAGTATTCAGATCCCTGAAATGTAACGTAATCTTATTTGTACTCTAACTGTAATCTATTTGTTATATCACACAGTAACGTACAGTCAATTTAATATCCAATTTGCAAGTTCTTCCAGAATTAATCCAGGTACCTCTCTCCTCCCTTGTAACCAAAACAAAAAAACCCCCAAAACTGTTGTAACTTCACTGGAAATGTCCAGTTAGTTCTTTTGTAATCCGCCTTGAACTGCAAGGTATAGGCGGAATAGAAATCCCTAATGTAATGTAATCATAGTAATACACCATAAACAACACCCAAGAACTTAAAAAAAAATGCCATCAATACCTATGTGGAGAGAACTGAGCCACACTGCATCCTCAATGTGGTTCCTGGTGCTCAGTTATCAAAGTATATCTAGAACATAAGAATAGTTTTGGGTCAGACCAATGGTCCATCAAGCCCAGTAGCCCATCCTCACGGTGGTCAATCCAGGTCACTAGTACCTGGCCAAAACCCAAAGAGTAGCAACATTCCATTCAGAATCCTAAAGAATAGCAAGATTCTGGAATCCCAAAGAGTAGCAAGATTCTAAGCTACCGATCCAGGGCAAGCAGCGACTTTCCCCATGTCTTTCTCAATAAGACTATGGACTTTTCCTCCAGGAAACTGTCTAAACCTTTCTTAAAACTAGCTATGCTATCTGTTCTTACCACAACCTCTGCCAACGAGTTCCAGAACTTAACTATTCTTTCCACGCTCCTGCCCCGTGCAGATCGCTCACAGGAAATGGCTGCCTTGAGCTCCCGTAGTCTCTCGAGCCATTTCCTGTGAGCGATCTGCACGAGGCAGGAGCGTGGGAAGATCGCTCCTGCCCCGAAAACCAACTAGACCACCAGGTAAGGCTTAAGGGGGGGGGGCTTACAGGGCTTAAAATAGCCCAAAAAAGAAAAAGGAATTTTAGTTTTAAAATCGCGAATAAGTGAATCCGTAGATACGGAAGCCACGAATACGGAGGGGGAAGTGTACAAAGCAGTTATGATCTGTCATCAATTTCTATATGATACGATCCCTGAACTTTAAGAGTAAGATGGCCAATTACCAACTGAAAAGATCGTTGCTCTCTGAAAAATCAGCTCTCTTAAAGGCAAATGTCAATCCAAAATATGTTGAAAACCAACGCAATTACTTTTTGCTGTGCAAGGGTAAAATTATGGAACTCACTTGTAGGGCAAATAAGAAAATGTGGTAGCAGAGATAAATTTAGAAAATTATTCAAATCATAATTGTTTGTAAATACCTTTTGGTAGGCATTGAATTTTCCCGACTGCTGATTTTCTGAGGATCTGATGATTTATGTTTGTCTTTTATTTTAAAACCTATGTATGTAATATTTTGTAAACAGTTTAGGCTTGAGACAATATAGAAATTTTTAAAATAAATGAAAGAACAAACAAAATTCTAGACAGAACCAACTATTCTGTATACTATATCATCGTTTGTTCATTCAAGGTTCAGTCAGCATTCTCTGTTTCTGCATTCACACACCTACTAACACTGTGCAGGCAATGCAAATATTTCTAAGTAAAACAGTGTGTGAATGTCATCTATTACAACTACCATAAACACAAGCTCCATAATGAGATCGCAGTTCTATTCCCTGCTATTTCAGCCCTTAAGTGAAGATGACATCATCCTTTCCCTCTTCCTACCAATCAGATCATAGCAGCCTCCGTTCCTGGGAGACTATTTCTCTGAGCCCCTGCATGCAAATCTGCCAAGCAAGAGGTTGAGCAGAAATGACCTTTTTCTAAAATCAGCGCTCCCCTTCTACTAGGCCACCTTTACGATTCATTCACAAGTCAAATTGTTAAATAAACCATTTTCAGGCTTCCCTGAAGGTAATTGCTAGCATTCACTACATTTTCATGACCAGTGCCAGGGAAAGGTGGGAGGGGCGAGGCTGGGGATGTAGCATATGCAGAGATGGTTGTATGCTGATCACAGCAAAACAGATCTGAAAAGAACCGAAAAAGTAACGCTGGGTTTTTAGCAGCACGTGGTATGAATTACACTGATTCTACCTAACGAAAGGTGGCTTTCCCCACATCCTTCCCCTGCCACGTCACATCTGCTAAAAAGAACGAAAGATTGAGGCTTATCTACATTTTACTGGCTGATTTCCTGTCACCACTGTCAAAGTAGCATGCAAATAAATCTGGACACAAATATGGCAATGGTTTACCCTGACAGTTTTACAGTTTGCCTTATTTCACTGCTCCAAACACACATGAAAAAACACAGGAAGACAAACGTCCCACACAGGCAAAACAATGTAGCTTTTACACAATGAAATAAGGTGTCCTGCATTTACATATAGCAGAAAACCTAATGCCCCCAGCCAAGAGTGGGTGTCGCAGGCACAAAAACAAAAATACAACCTAGGTTGTGAGTATCTGTATATTTTGGACTTGTCCCACCATATCTTGTTGACAGATTTGATATTTTACGTGCATGCTCGGTCAAGGGTTGTAAGAGTAAGAAATATCTCTTATTATGATAAAGATTTCCGACTACTATTAGTTAGATCTACTTCATATGAACACTTCAGAAAGTTGCTGAAAACCTCTCTCTCGTCTAAATTTTTGATTAGATACCTTTGTATTCTTTATAACATTTTTTTTTTCTTCATTAGTATCATCTTTTGTTAACCGCATTGAACTCATGGTTATGCGGTCTAGAAATCTGCTGTTATGTTATCCTATATAATAAAACGCTAGCCGCGCATGCGCACTCCAACTTTTGTGAACTGTAATCCCTGTTCCATGTTCAGTAGGTCCGCGGCCAAGCAGGAGTGCGCATGCGCGAGTCCCCAGCTCCTACCTACACGCGCAGCACTGGCCGCCATTGCTGGACTCCCTGCTCTTCGGTAACTCAGCAGTGGATAGAAGACACCGCCGATCTCCGTTCCTCCGGGGGCGGGGGGGTCTGGGAGGAGAGGGATCGCGGCCAATCAGCGCCCCCACCGAGGAACCCAGCAACTTTCGCACTGCAGCAGTAGGGAACAAGTCGACGACTCCCCCCTCCCGCACCAACCGCTGCCGCTCCTGTTTGAAGCGGCTTGATGAGGTTCGCGGCCGACTGTAGCAAACCTCGCAGGCCACTCTCCACATGAAGCACGTTCCCTCTGACGCGATCGCGTCAGAAGGAACATGCTACCATATGGAGAGCGGCCTGAGAGGTTCAATACAGCCGCCCATGAACCTAAGCAGGCCGCTTTGAACAGGAACAGGAGCGGCAGTGGCGGCAGGAAACATGGATGCATGGAGGAAGGTAAGAATGGGAGGGAAAGCCAAAAAAGAAGGGCCCTGGAGCAGCCAGAAAAGGGAGCTGTTTTGGTGGGAGGGTTGTGCTGAGTGCACGAAGCAAGCAGGCAGCCATTGCACAACAGAGGGAGAAGCAAAGGGGGCTGCTTTGGGGGAATGGTTGTTCTGGGGGCAGAAAGCAATCATGGGGGGACACAAGGGGGCCACAGAGCAGGCACAACTGGGGGCCAGGGGGGGGTGAGGGAAAGGGGGCTGCTTTGGGGGATGTTTGTTCTGGGGGCAGACAGCAATCATGGGGAGAGGGGAACAGAAGGGGGCCAAGAAGCAGGCAGGCATTGCACAACAGGGGGAGAGGGAAAGGAGGCTGCTTTGGCAAGCAGGAGGGCCAGGGAGACAGACAGAAAGAAAGACGCACAGACAGGGAACCAGGGAGAGACACAGACACAAAGAATGACAGACAGACAGCGTCCAGGGAGAGAGAGAGAGAGACAAATAAAAAACAAAAAACAGACATACAGACATCTACTCTAGCACCCGTTATTGTAACGGGCTTAAACACTAGTTTCTTATATACCGCTTCTATTCAAAGTGGTTTACATTCAGGCACTCTAAGTATTTCTCCCATCTGTTCCAGTAGGCTCACAATCTTAACTATGGAGTGTTAAGTGACTTACCCAGATTCACAATGAAGTGGCATGGGGTTTGAACCCATGACCTCAGGGTGCTGAGGCAGGGGTTCTAACCACTAGGCCACTCCTCAAACCAATTTTATTGTAATGACAAAGGGGTATATCAAATCCCATCCCCCTCCATGTTAATTGGAATTTTAATCCATGTTAGTTGATTGGACCCCAGCATGCATTGCAGGTTCAATTCCTAAGTGCAAGAAGAGTCCAAGTGGATTAAAGCCAACTAGCCAATGTGCACCAGCAGTGTCTACTATCCTGGTTTGTTGTACATGCATGTAAAGGTTCTGGAGGGAGTCAAGGGTTTTGACTCCTAACCAACAAAACTGTTGCCTTCAATGGCTGGACTATAAAAGTGATGACAAATAGAAGACCCAAGTTCGAAAGGAGGTGAGAGGGGGAAGGGGTGGAAGATGTGCTGGAGCAGACGGAACATCTGATAAGCATTGAGAAGGAAACATTTTATTTAGATTGTTTTATGTAGAAAAGATGAATCAGAAATCTAACAATTATTCACAAACGATGCCAAACACGCAAGGTTGTAGCACAGAAAACTTGCAAGCAAACTTTTTATTCCTTGAGGGCGACAGGATGGCTATCATCGATCTATATCAGTGCTCTTTAATGCAAGGCCCAGAGGCCAATGGCAGCCCTTAGAGACCCCTGGGGTGGCCCTCATCACTCTGGCTTTTTTTCTGCTACTCTTTGACTCTCTAAAAGTGAAAGGGGAAAGTGCATGGGAGTAAAAGTCGCATGTTTGAAGGACAAGGCATTTCTCAGCAGATGAAAAGAATGTATTTGGAAACAGTGACCTCCTTGAGGATACCCTCAATAAAAAGTTTGAAGGTAGAGTATCTACTGGTCAGCAGTGTCGTGGCCTCACATGGAAAAATATTTAATGGCTCTCCTTCAGCTCATTTGGATCTAAAGTGGCTCTAACTTAAAAATTAGTGAATACCACTGATCTATATCCTTCCTCATGAACTACTTGGATGGATATGCTTCAAGCACTAGTTCTGCTTTGTTTTGTTTTCTCAAAAATATATATACATACAGTGGTGCCTCACACAACGGACGCCTCGCACAGCGCACGCTGCGCACAACGAACTTTATGTCTTGATTCGTACAACGAACTTCGTTTCACACAACGAAGTCGCCCGAGCTGCATCCTTCCGCGCAGGCACTGCGCTTAACTGCCCTCTCTCCGCCTGGCTCCCTCTTGCCCCCCCGACTCCCCGACACGATCGGGGCAAAAAGGAGCCCAAGCCCTCTTGCCCCGCCGATTCCCCAACTCCCCGACAATATCGGGCCAGGAGGGAGCCCAAGTCCTCCTGGCCACGGCGACCCCCTAACCCCACCCTGCACTACATTACGGGCAGGAGGGATCCCAGGCCCTCCTGCCCTCGACGCAAACCCCCCCTCCCCCCAACGACCGCCCCCCCCAAGAACCTCCGACCGCCCCCCCAGCCGACCCGCGACCCCCCTGGCTGACCCCCACGACACCCCCAACCCCCTTCCCCGTACCTTTCTGTAGTTGGCCGGACAGACGGGAGCCAAACCCGCCTGTCCGGCAGGCAGCCAACGACGGAATGAGGCCGGATTGGCCCATCCGTCCCAAAGCTCCGCCTACTGGTGGGGCCTAAGGCGCCTGGGCCAATCAGAATAGGCCCGGGAGCCTTAGGTCCCTCCTGGGGGCGGGGCCTGAGGCACATGGGCCCAACCCGACCATGTGCCTCAGGCCCTGCCCCCAGGAGGGACCTAAGGCTCCCGGGCCTATTCTGATTGGCCCAGGCGCCTTAGGCCCCACCAGTAGGCAGAGCTTTGGGACGGATGGGCCAATCCGGCCTCATTCCGTCGTTGGCTGCCTGCCGGACAGGCGGGTTTGGCTCCCGTCTGTCCGGCCAACTACAGAAAGGTACGGGGAAGGGGGTTGTGGGTGTCATGGGGGTCAGCCAGGGGAGTTGCGGGTCGGCTGGGGGGGCGGTCGGAGGTTCTTGGGGGGGGCGGTCGTTGGAGGGAGGGGGGGTTTGCGTCGAGGGCAGGAGGGCCTGGGATCCCTCCTGCCCGTAATGTAGTGCAGGGTGGGGTTAGGGGGTCGCCGTGGCCAGAAGGACTTGGGCTCCCTCCTGGCCCGATATTGTCGGGGAGTTGGGGAATCGGCGGGGCAAGAGGGCTTGGGCTCCCTTTTGCCCCGATCGTGTCGGGGAGTCGGGGGGGCAAGAGGGCTTGAGCTCCCTTTTGCCCCGATCGTGTCGGGGAGTCGGGGGGGCAAGAGGGCTTGAGCTCCCTCTTGCCCCGATCGTGTCGGGGAGTCGGGGGGGCAAGAGGGCTTGAGCTCCCTCTTGCCCCGATCGTGTGGGGGAGTCGGGGGGGGGCAAGAGGGCTTGAGCTCCCTCTTGCCCCGATCGTGTCGGGGGTGCCAGGGACCACACGGAGTCACCCACCGTACCACCCGATTCGGGTAAGCGCAGGTATTGGTGGGTGGCTTATTTGCGGGGGGGTGCCTTATTTTACATTTTTTTCTAAAAAGGGGGGGCTGTCTTATTTGATGGCCCTGCCTTATCATCGGGGAAACACGGTAGAAAAAAAAAAAAAATGAACAGTTAAGTCCCAGTTTTTGCCGCTGAGACTCTGCCCTCTCTCACTGTAAAATTAGACTCTACTTAGTCTGTCTTTAAATTTAAAAAATGTGTGTTGTTTTAAAAAACAATTATGTTTTTAGATGTATCTAAATAAAAATAATAACCAAAAATTTATCTTTTTTTATGTCATCTTAGCATATTTTATGCTACAGAACGAATTATTTTTTTTAACATGTATTGTTATGGGAAAACGCGTTTCACATAACGAACTTTTCGCATAACAAACTTGCTCCTGGAACGAATTAAGTTCGTTGTGTGAGGCACCACTGTATATACAGTATATTATACACATGTATTATACATATGTACACACACATTGTAAGTTCATGCAAATCATTTTATAATCACGCTAAGGGATTCAGAAAATGTATTAAAGGAGAATATCTGCAGCTTTTGAGGAATTTTGAGACAGTGCCTCAACAGCGTACTTGAAATTCAAGGATACCCCACAGCAGCATGCAGCCAGTGAAATTTCTCTCTGCAATAAATCAACATTTGGTTCTTCAGGCTTGTGCTTTTTCTTCTAATTGTGAAAACAATGCAATAAAAGAAAAAATTATTTTTCTTTAAAAGCAACATGATTGTATGGTCCTACAGCCAAGAATGCCTCACCCTTTAAGCCTCATAAACATTCTATTCAGAAATAACAGAAGTAAACTGTGTGCTTTCTGGTCCCTCCCTTAGATGGTCACTGGGTTTTGTCCTGGTTGCATCAACTTTAATGGCAGCTAAATGTCTGCTACACACGGTGCAGAAATCCCTATACTAGCACCAACAGGATTCATAATTGTTGTGATGATCCATCCTTAGGGAAGAGTAGAAAGGAGGGAGAGGGGGAAAGATTGTCATCACAACTAAGCTGATGTAAGCTTCTAAAAATAGAATTGGCAAGGAAGGAACAATACAGTGGTGCCACTGCCTTCCCAGCAGCCACTGCAGCTGCCTCATCCACCGGCTTCAATATTTTCTTGTTCAATTGGAATGTTGAACGAACACAAAGGTCACTCCTGCATGAAATATATGCTATTTACTCACCAGACTAATCTGAATTCTGCCCCACTGCACATCCTTCATTTCAAACACTCTGTAGATACACATGTTCAGCACATGCTGCTTGCATAATTATACAGGCCAGAATGTTAGGATTAGGCCCTGAGCTTGGGTTTGGCTGTCTTCACCACGAGAGGTACAGCAGAGTGAGAGGCAACCTTCTAAACGGGGAAGAAAAGCAATCCAGCAAGGAGAGTGGAGAAAGGCAACATTGTCATAGTTAGGGTTGCCAGATTTTACTATAGTAAAATCCAGACCCCTAGACCCGCCCCAGACCTGTCCAGTTCCACCCATCCCTGCCACATTGGGCAGGAGGAAATCCATGCGTGCATAGATGCCGCATATGATGTCATCACATGGCATCCGTGCATGCACAGATTTCCTCCTACCCGACACAATTTAGAGGAGGCTTTTCAAAACCCAGACCACATGCTGGGTTCTGAAAAGCCGTCCGGATCCCCGGACAAGTCCTCAAAAAGGAGGACATGTCTGGGGAAATCCGGACATCCGATAACCCTAGTCATATTACTTTATATTTGCAGAGATTACATTGGTTGCCTGTTCTGTTTGGAGTAAGGTTTAAGGTGCTCATGAGACACCATTGTATGCACAGAAGAAGCTTAGTTTGTATTGTCCTACATGGGTGTCGAGATCAGAGAGCTCCCATCAGCTTGTTGTACCTTTGCCATTAAAAACGAGGGAGTCTGCATTTTCCGTGATGGGACCTCTGGAATGGAATAAACTTCCAGTGGGGTTGCAGCAAGGTAAATACAGCATCAGTTTTAAAAAGTGATTGAAAACTTTTTTCCACGCATATAATGGGTAATAACGAGTGTGCAGTGCTATTCAGAAGCTAAGGGGAGGGGGGGATTTGGGGAAAGTTTATGTTTTGAGGTTTATGTTGTATGTATACTGTAGCCTGCCTAGAAATACGTAATCAATCAATAAAACACTCTCCAAATATTTCATTGCTTTGGAAGCACTAGAGGACAGGAACCCACATGTGATGCTGTACATTTTAACATCTCTGTTTAATATTTATGTGCTTTCATAAAACAATCTCCACCAAGTACCACTTCTCAGATCATTATAACATCAATGACCTCTGCTCGCTGCTGAAGGATTACTAGTGTACATAATGAGAGAGGCTGCATAATCCCTATACACAGCAGAGAGAAAACATAGTGACAACAGTCGCATCTAGACTGCCTCTGAACCCCTCTTTACAAAGTCATCTACCTACCAGGGGGTAGGTGGGGGGGAGCGGGATTAAGCAACTTCTTAATGATTATAGAGCAAAATGTTGAAGGTAAGCATGGCACCTGTAATCCCTAGGTTATACAGATTTGGGAGTTCTAGCATTACAGTTTATATTTATATTCTGCCTTTATACAAGGCAGGTGATAGATAGATAGATAGACAGACGTTGTGTGTGTGTGTGTGTGTGTATATAATTGGATGTATGTATGTTTCAAGTTTCAAGTTTGACCTTTATTTGATGGATCGCTTATAATAATATCTAAGCGATGTACAGAATTAAAAACCATCAGAATGTGGTAATACAATTAGTTTACAGTCGTTACTCATAAGACAGACACAATTAGACGAACAGGAGGGGGTGGGAGGGAAGGGGAAAAGTTACAATCTTGTTCTTTGTTAGAAATTGACATCGAAGGGGAAGCACATTGGGTAATAAAGGGTTAGGAAGAATATTGGACCTAAAAGGTGGTATTTCATATGTCAAACGCGTCTTGAAATAGATAAGTTTTTAAAATTTTCTTAAACATAACAAGGTCAGTTTCGTTTTTAATGAAATTTGGAAGGGAGTTCCACAGTGTAGGAGCTTTTACAGAAAATATATCATTTCGCCTAGTGCCTATGACTTTTAATGAAGGGACCGAGAGCAATTGTGAAGAAGAAGATCTAAGAGAACGTAAAGTTTTGTGTGGGACAATCATTTTTGCAATATATTGAGGTTCATTGAAGGTTAAAGTTTTATAAACCAGGAATAAAATTTTAAACGTAATTCTATGGGTTATAGGAAGCCAGTGTGATTTAATTAATAAGGGGGTGACATGGTCAAATTTCTTTGCGTTATGAATTAGTTTGATTGCTGTATTTTGGATAATTTGGAGACGTCTATTTTCTTTTTGAGTTATATTAATTAGAAGAGAGTTGCAGTAGTCCAGTTTGGAAATAATAAGAGAGTGAATTAAAATATTGAGGGATTTAGTATCCAAGAATGTAGAGATTGAACGTAAAAGCCGTAGTCTGTAAAAGCATGATTTGACTATTACACTGATATGATCATGATAAGATAGATCTACATCAAGGGTTACACCTAGGATTTTTAGCTTAGGTACCGGTTCTATAGGAATATTGTCAAGTGTGAATGGTATTTTTTGGGATATATCTCTTTTCCAAGTGAAAAGCATGGATTTTGTTTTTTGAGTGTTTAGAACCAGTTTGTTATTTTTTAGCCAGTTTTTAATTTTTTCTAGTTTGTCATTGATGATTTTTATTTCTGCAATATTTTCTGGATTGAGAGGGTGCATTAGCTGAATGTCGTCAGCGTAAGAAAAGGTTGTAAATCCTAGTGATTGTGACATGGTGATAAGTGGGGATAGGAAAATGTTGAATAGAAGAGGAGAAAGTATTGATCCTTGTGGAACTCCAAAAGATGAGGAGAAGAATTCGGAATAGGATTCATTGAATTTAACTCTAGAGAGACGATCCGATAAAAAGGAGGTTAACCATTGTAAGACTTGGCCCTCTACTCCTAGTGATTGTAGATGATTGAGAAGGATTTCATGATCTATGGTATCGAAGGCTGCGGATAGATCTAAAGAAAAGAGAGCTACAGATTTGTGATGGTCAAGGAAGTAGTGAATGTTTGTAACAAGACCAATCATGGAATATTCGGTACTGTGATATTTACGAAAACCTGTTTGGTTTGGATGTAACGCATTAGAGGATTCAATGTTCCAGCATAACTCCAAAACACATGGACAGATTTCAACCAAACTTGGTATACATAGCAATTACTATCTGGGAACAAACACTGTGGGGGTGGGAAGGGGGTGACGTAAAGAATACAGATATTGCTTTAGCCAATGGTGTGAAGCTTGGGCAATGATGTCACACAGTCAGAATGATGTCACAGACAACAGTATATAAGGAAGTGCAGCTGTGGTGTGCTGAAGCCTAAACAGAAACTGAAAACGGAAAATTTGTGTGATGTTAATCCTCAAGTGAATGTTCCTCAAGGGAATTTATATCCGGGCAATGCTAGTTGATCAGCTAGTACATAATAAAATACAAAACCAAATGACATACGAAACATGTTACAAAGCAATCGATAACATGCAAACATCGACAAGGACTCATCACAGAAAAGCGCCTGGAGGAAGACGATCTAAATATCAAACTTCACATCAGGAGGCAAAAAAAGATGCTGCATCAACAGCTGCTTAAATTGAACCCAATCTTTCTGCTCTTGAACAAACGCTGGAAGTTTGTTCCACTCCACAGTCCTGTGGTTATAGTTCATCACTAAATTTTGAGCTCTCGTTTCTTCCCTCCCCTTCATTTTATAACCCTACCTCGGATTCCCCTACGATGGGGCCTGAACTGAAAAATAGTTTCAACACACCTTCCTTTCCTCCGACACAAAGCACTATCCATGGTTTTTGTCATTACTTCTGCTGGTGTTCCAAATAGTTTGTCACAATTTCATTGAAACGAGAGTAAAATATTGGGAGACATTTCATCCCCTGACACTAGAGTGAAGCTGGGCAGTAAAGAATATAGGGACAAATTTGTCCCCGTCCCCATGAGCTTTATTACTGGCTCTGCCTTAACCATACGAGCTTCAAACACTTAAGAACATAAGAATTTGCCTCCGCTGGGTCAGACCAGAGGTCCATCGTGCCCAGCAGTTCGCACCCGCGGCGGCCCATCAGGTCCATGACCTGTCATGTTATCTTGATTTAGCCCTATAGCCCCCTTGTTTTTATCTATACTCTTTCCATACTCTTATCTACCCTTATCTGTATCCCTCAATCCCCCTATCCCCCACTTATGATTTTAAAGTGTTTGAAGCTTGTGTAGATGAGGACAGAGCTTGCAGGAATGGGGCAGGGACCGGAAAAGAACTCACGGGGATGGGAAAATGAGTTCCCACAGGGAAAGGGAACAATTTGTCCCCGTGTCATTTTCTACTGAGGAGTATAATCTAATGGTTAGAGAACTGCAATTTCTTTGCCTCAGGTACAAACTCAGACTGTGAACCCTCTGGTGACAAATACCAACTATACCTGAATGTAAACCACTTCGATAGTTTTCAAGCTTGCAGATGACATATAAGAAATGAAATAAATAAATAAAGGTCTTGGAGTTCAGATTTCAGGTCAGGGTTTTGGTAATTAATGCTCATGCCTGCTGTCGCTTTAACTGCAGTCAGCCTATCACAAACTGAGCCCTCGGTACATGTCAACCAACATTCAGCTTCTGGAACGAGAGCTGCCATGCTGAGGATGCCTTTGCCCAACTTGCAATGTTTAAACAGGCAGACAGGCCTGAACTTTACACAAACCGCAGAAGCCAGAACAGCAAAGCAAGCGAGATGACAAGAGAAGAATCTGAGAACCAAACAATTCAGATCGCTTCTACTCTGATCAGCATACACAATAAAAGAAAGAAAAAGAGAGAGAGAGAGAGAGACTGACTGGACAAAACCATACGCTGCCTTCGTCTGGTCTGATGTCTCAGAGGCCAATGCTCAGTGCTGCTATGGAAAAGGATACAAGTACAGTAAAACCTTGGATTGCAAGTAACTTGGTTTGCAAGACAAGCAAAACATTTGATTAAATTTTAACTTGATATACAAGCAATGTCTTGCAATACAAGTACATATGGTATACACATATCACAACTGAGTCGATGGTTCTTCTCTCTCTGATATTACAAGAATGTAGTGTCCGTTCTAAATGAGCAAATATAGTATACACGCAATACGAGTACATACAGTATACACGTGTGACTGTTCTAAATGAGCGAGGTCTTGCAATACAAGTACATATAGTATTCTGTATTAAAGTTTTTGGGTTGTGGAACAAATCGTCTGAGTTTCCATTATTTCCTATGGGGAAATTCGCTTTGATATACGAGTGCTTTGGATTACAAGCATGCTTCTGGAACAAATTATGCTCTCAAACCAAGGTTTTACTGTATTCCCAAAACTGACACAATAATCTAGAATTCTGCAGAACATTTCCAGCTCCTTGTTTGAACAAAGGACATCTCAGTAATTGCTCAACAACCCAAATTAGCTAGTTTGTCCAAAGACTCAATGGCCACATTAAAGTTGAGAGTGCATTTGAATATGGGGAAAATCCTCAGGTAGTTGCAAAGAATGACACGGTGACAAAATTCATCACCACTCCCATCTCACAGATAGCCACGGGAAACCATCCCCTGTCAATCTTTAGTGTCTATCTCAACCTCAGTCTTTCTCCACCAGCATTCTTCAATACAAGACTTGAAGGTCAGTGGCTTTTCCCATTCATACTCTGATTCTTCCCTCTCTCCTTAAAGAATGACACGAGGATGGTTTCCCATGGTCAACTGCGGAGACGGGGACAACTGTCTCCATGTCATTCTCTATGGCAAATCTTATGTTCTTATGTGAACCAAGCATAGAACAATCAAGCCACTGTGACATCACTGATGAGGTTGGTTCTTAGGCATTGGCGGAATGTGGCATTATTGGCATCACAATCTCGGTTTCTTCAATCAAAAAAGGGGGTATGTTGGATAATCCACAAAAATTTTTTTTTTTAATTTATTTACACGCTAGTGTCGCGATTTTATATGTAGCTAAAATGTACCATATAGCTCCTATTTCAATTGAAACTGTTCATATGGTACCCCATTTCATCAACAAACTCTCTCAAGTGAAAAATAAACTAGGAGGTTGAAGTATCATATAAAGGCTATAGACTCAGTGTATAGAATCTTTATAACCTATACGTTATTTCAGGTCCTTATCTTGGATTAATATGTTAGCAGTCCAGTTTCTCCCAGCCCCCTCCTCCAAGTCACTTTGCATGCAAACTCATCCTCCCACACAACCATTGAAGTGATACCATGTCAGAAATGCACATCTTTCTGTAAGGTCTGACACTATCATTCAACAACAGTAAGTATGGGAGAGAGAGGCCCCGGCCCTCTTCTATCTCCCAACCCCTGCTAGCAAATCAAAGTCATCAGCCCTGCAAAATATTTGCATCTATCAATTCGTAAAATCAATCTATGCTGCCCGATAAAAGTCCCCTGCATAACGTGCTCGTTTCCCTTTGCTTAAAAAAAATAACAGAAATGAGCAAGGGTAAAAAGGCATGCAAAACTGCAGCCTTTATTTAGCTCTTAGAACATAAGATTAAAACTGCCTGCGGCTCACAGACTAGTCAGGAAATGATCAGGCCGCAGACACAGCATCTCTCTTTTCTGCAGAGGAAAAGAAAAAAAAAAGCAAACCCACAAAACAAATGCAAGAACCAAATGGGCTCTTTTTTTCTTGGCTGTGTTTCTTTCACTCTTTTGCTCTTAGCTGATACATTGTGCATGTAGAACTTAAAGTAAAATCATCACTGAACCCTCTATATCCATCACGGCTGTTTTTCACCAGGCCACAGAGTTCACTTCAGGAGAAGCTGATGCATTTTAAGCCAGTGGTTCCTAACCAGTAGTCTTTACAAAAAGAAAAGAAAAAATTTTTTTTCTGAAAGTTCGGTTCAAAGCAAGCAGATGACTAATGGTGGTGGAAGCAGCAACAATAGAATGCACGAAACAGTGAAGGCAGGAGCATGTATAGACCGAGACACCACCATTGCAACAGGAATTATTAGATGAAGGGAGAGAAGAAGAGGCAAAATGTTGTGCGGTATGGTCTGGTTATTCTCCTCTAAACACGAGTTGTGTAGAACAATGGTTCCCAACCATGTCCAATTTCTTGATGTTTAAAATTATAAAAGACTGTGGTGAAATTTTAAAATTTTGGGCAATTAGATAACAAAATAAAAATATTAGAGACCAATGAAGAAATGTGTGCCTACATACCCAATGATAAATTGGTTCCTGGACTGAGGTCCATGTAGTTGAGTCTAGAAGAGCATTATATTGGACAAGTTTTAATGAATGAGACATGTCACCTAGTTATGCCTTTTTGTACAGAAATTTTCTGCCATCAAAACTTCACAGCCTGCTATAAGATGAATGGCCATTCCAGCACTCTCTTACAGAATCTACATACAGGTGTTTGTTGTACCAGTTTACTTTCCTATACTTGTCGTGAACCATCTTATCCATAATCTGATATCCTGTGCTTTAAATATCAATTGCTCATCCCTATATTTTAATTCATCTCTCCTTAACTATTCACGTGTCTGGTTTTGATCAACAAAGGGGATCCAGGAGTAACAATTTTTCTATTTCCCACTGTGGAATGGGATGGCGTTTTCCAAAGCACATGATGGCAATAGCGTGAAAAAGCTACAGAATGGGTGCCAATTACTCCAGTCAACTATGCTATGTAGTATTTCAGCTCTAACACCTTACAAATGCATTTCACTCCAATCACCACAAGTCAAAATGCATCTTTAAAACCAACTTCAGAATGCAGAGCAAACAAGCAACATTTATCTTTTGTACTGCATGAGCATGCACAAGCAGACATTATACGAATACTCAAGGGGCCACTTATATTTCTTGACAAGTCGAAGGAAACCCCTCAGGATAGCATTTTCTTCACACAGGACAATGATATCACTGTAAAATGAGCCTAATGCCCATGGATCACATCAAAGGTCATGGAAGGACATCAAAACAGGATTAGACCAAATTTACAAGATAACCCTGAGGAGTGTCAAGATAAGTTTAAACTGGACCAAGTTAATCCATTTGAGATCTGCCTTAGGGAAGTCCTAATTATTTAAATGCTTTTTTTTTTCTCTGCCCTCCCTTTACACTTAGTTCTGACTTGTGGGAGAACCATTCCTTCCCAGTGCCATCATATTATGCCAGACTCAATACTGCTTATCGAGAGAAAAAATATTAAGTCTGTCAGGTTGAAATTGTTTCCTTAGGGCTCCTTTAGTGTTAACTGTCAACTTAAAAATTCAACTTGATTTCATTTGTTTGTCTGAATTTGTTTTTTTATTTTAAAATTTCTTTCCCACTTAAATCCTAAATGAGTCACAAACGAAACATACATAAAATGCAACAAAAAACAAAACAAAATCATCCTAATATTCTCTTCCTTTCATCCAATCAGTATATGAACAAAGAGTTATATTCAGGTACAGTAAATATTTCAAAACAGAAACATGCTAATTAGAAACACGGTGGCAGATAAAAGCCAAATGGATCCATCCAGTCTGCCCATCTTCAGCATCCAATATTTCCTCCTCTCCCTAACAGATCCTATGTGCCTGACCTACACTTTCTTGAATCCAAACAGTCTTTGTCTCCACCACCTTTACTGGGAGACTGTTCCATGCATCTGCCACCATTTCCTCAGATTACTCCTGAGCCTGTCACCTCTTAACTTCATCCTATGCCCTCTCATTCCAGAGCTTCCTTTCGAATGAAAAGAGACTCACCTCATGCGCATTTATGTGACATAGGTATTTAAATGTCTCTATCATATCTCCTCTCTCCCGCCTTTCCTCCAAAGTAAACATATTGAGATCTTTAAGTCTGTTCCCATAAGCCTTCTGATGAAGACCACGCACCATTTTAGGAACCATCCTCTGCACCGACTCCATCCTGTTTATAGATTGTAAATGAGGTCTCACCAGACTCTTTCACAGGGGCATAAATACCTCCATTTTCCTACTGGCCATACCCCTCCCTTTGCACTCTAGTATCCTTCTGGTTTTTGCCACCTTAAGATCATCACACCCAAGTCCCGGCTCCTCTTTCGTACACAAAAGTTCTTCACCCCCTTCATTTCCCATGGTCTTTTGCAGTCCAAATGCATGAACTTGCATTTCTTAGCATTAAATTTTAGCTGCTAAATTTCAGACCACTCTTCAAGCTTCACTAGGTCCTTCCTCATGTTATTCATGTGGGGAATGTGTAGTGCAGTGGTTAGAGCTACAGCCCCAGCACCCTGGCGTTGTGGGTTTAAATCCCGCACTGCTCCTTAATCCCCCAGTGCCCCAGGTACATTAGATAGACTGGGAACCTGCTGGGACAGATAGGGAAAAATGATTGAGTACCTGAATAATTTGTAATCCGCATAGAATTAATTGTAGGATATGCGGAATATAAATAAATTCACAGCATCAGGTGAGTCTGCTCTATTGCAGATTTTGGTATCACCTACAAAGAGGCAAATCTTCCCTTACAAAAACACACACACACAGAGGCTGATGCAGAAAGCAACTATGATCTTAGCTGCAGGCTTAATCAGGGATTGAGCTGAGGAATGCAGAGAACATGTGTGTGCAGGTGTTAACTTGTGCAGAAGACAGACACATATTTTATGAAAATATATGCCGATGAGGTAATTTAGGTATTCTGTGTTGTGCAGAGAGTACACTGTGCACCCATTAAAAGTGGCAAAGTGAGCAGGATTTCATATCTTATGTATATGCTCGAATATAAACCGAGATTTTTGGGCTAAAAAAATGGGAGTCTCAGTTTATATTCAAGCTAACACCATCCTGCCTCTGGTACTGCTCTGGTGGTCCAGTGATGCGGGGAGCTGGAGCTGCTGTCAATCCCTACCTCCCAGCGACTTTGTACAACTAGCCTGCCCCTCCCAGTCCACCTGCAGGTCTATCTTAGGTCCCCGGTGGTCCAGCGGTGAGGCAAGGCAGGGGCAATCCCTTCACGCTCCTGCCTGGCAGTCTCTATAGTGAAAAAATGAGTACTGCAAGATCCCGCAGTAAAGTTCACGCAATCTCACAAAATTTGCCCGGGATCTCGCAGCAGTCATTTTTTCACTACAGAGAGTGCCAGACAAGAGCATAAAAAGAACGCTCCTGCCCCATCTCACCACTGGACCACCAGGGGCCTAAGATAGACCTGCAAGGGAGGGGCAGGCTAGTTGCACAAAATCACCAGGAGGGAGGGAATGAAGGCAGCTCCGGTTCCCTGCTCTACTGGACCAGCAGAGCAATACTGGAGGTCCGCGGTGGGTCTGGGAAGGGGGTTTCAGACTGACTGTCTGTCTGCATCCCTGGACCACCAGGGCAGTACTGCAGGCCTGCTGGGAAGGGGGGGGGGAAGATTGTCTACCTGTCTGGCTGCAGAGCCAGCAGACAGGACACCAGGGAAGGGAAGAGGGGATCGCTTCTACCCTGTACTAGTACTTGAATATAAATCACTGGTTTATATTCAAGTCAACCCTTATTCCTCCTTTTGGGGGGGCAAGATTACTTCGGCTTATATTCAAGTATATACAACATCTTTCAAATTAAAGTGCTGGTTTTGTCTTCTGCAAGCAGAAAGAAGCTCATGCAAGTTTTGAAAGGCAGATGGTAAATAACAAACATGTAAGTATGTGCACATGCCCGAACAAAACTGAAAATGAAAGCACACGCTGGCACCTGTTCTTATGCATCTACAGTAAATGTGAACCTCTTGAAATTTCAAGTGGAAAACAATTTGTGCATGGCTTATATTTAGGCACCGGACAAGCAACACTAATTGTGCTGACACTTTCATTTTTTGGTCTGGACATACCAACAAGCTGTTCTTATTGCTTGTGCATATGCATCTAGAATAGTCCTCCCACATTTATCGGTCATAAAATTTGCATGTACTCAGTGATGTAGCGCGGGTGAGATATGCCTAGGGCAGTGACTCCTCTCCCCCTCCCTCGTCTCCGCACTCCCCCCCCCCGTCACGAGCGCGTGGCCCCCTTTCCCTTCCCTCGTACCTCTAGTTGTTCACCACCACGAGCAAAAAAAACTTCAACGTGTTCCTCAAATGCCTGTCAGCTCTCCCTCTGAAGTCACTTCCTATGCACGGCACCCGGAAGTGACATCAGTGGGAGAGATGATGTGGTCACGAGGAGCATGTTGAAGTTGTTGTTCACGATGGCGAACAACGAGGTACAGGAGAGGGGGGCGCACGTGGCAACGGGCGGAGAGGAGAAGGGGTGCCAGTGCCCCCACCAACATGATGCCCATGGTGGACCACCCCCCTGCTCCCCCCAACCCTTACTATGCCTCCGCATGCATTTTGCTTCCTGTATAATGAGGTATTACATTTGTGGTAAAAGCAAATGCATTCTACCGCGAGCCCCTCTGCATCACCCCTAGTCACCAACACTATTAGCACCCATTCTATCCATTTTACTGCTGTCTACGGCACAATCAGATAGAAACATCCCAGAAAACCCCCATCACTTCTCTGACAGCTTTTGTATTCTAATGCGGATGGTTTGATCTACAATGTGCACATTTCCTGAGAGTAATGGCTGAATTTCCAGCTCCTCTTGGAGCAACAGCAAAGTATGATTAACACAGTGTCACCCAGAGACTCAGTTCAAGTCACATAAACAAGACAATGCTGTCATCTGCCATCTCAATATACAGAAACATGTCGTCATTAATTGTACACAAGGAACAACTTTGTACCAAAGAGAACCAGGGGGGGGGAACCCCAACCCCCAAAACATGCATAGCTAATTAACAAATAAAACCTTCAAAACTTCTTTTCATATTATTCTGTTCACCCACGGTGAAGTAAGAGTATAACAGGTAAGCAGAGGTTAAAGCAAGTGTAATTTCACTAGTTACAGTGTTACAACCACCTGGGGGGCCGTATTCACAATTCCAATCAGCAAGCGGTGCGGGGCCAGGCTAGATGCTAAAAAGATCGCAACTGCCCTGCAGCGCTAGAGATTCGAGGAGGCAGCCGTCCAGCAGGTAATATATCAATGAGATCGGCTGGGGCGGCTTATCTACCGGTTTTAAAACATAGATCGCAGTTTGCTGTGGCCTATATATGAGGAAATACAGGAGTCATTTCTTCAAACAATTTCTCGACCCTTTCACAGATCAACTAAATGCACAGATTATGAGCTTAGATAACATTAATAAGCCCATCCCAATCCTGTTGGCCCCCAACATTCTGAGAAACTGCTAAGAGATACAAACATGGCAATTCAAAAGTCCCATTTGCTGCTTTTGAGCCATTCCTGCCCCAAAACACTTAATATTTATAGATGTACAGAAATGAGTGGAACATAAAGTTTAAAACTGTAGGGCCGTAAAGGTGGATTTAAATGCAATTCTGCCTTTTATGTCCCTCCTGAACACAGCCACAGAAAAAAAAAAACCCCAGTTAGTAAAAATGATATAATCAAGCAAAAATAAACAAACATAAAACCAGCATCCCCTCCCACAAAAGCAGTACTTACAGAGAGGTAACTGCTGGTGTCCACGTTGTCTATAATGGTCTGGCGCTCTCCCCTCTGGTTGATTTTCCTAAATCTGCGGCGAGACTGCCTGAGGATCGTGTCCCTGTGCAAGGCCTTCTCGTCATGCTCTTTGGTGTTTTCCACCTGGAACACATGTTCAGGATCCTGATTAAACATCCAGTTCTTCCATAGCAATGAGAGTCTATGAACCTTGAACAGGTTCATTAAGAAAACATGCAGGACTGTGACCCAAAAAACTCAGTCCCCCTAAAGCAGCAAATGTGTGAGCTTCTGGAGTGTCTCACACTGTTTCAGAAGACGTAGCAATGTTATTACAATGAGTTAGAGGCCATTTCCTTCCAGGAAACAGTAAAAAAAAAAAATGAGTATATATGCCCCTCACAGAAAAGTCACTTGCCAGCAACAAACATCTCCTTACAGGTCAAATGCTTTCATTAATTTAATGTTAACTTTTTCTTTTCCCTTACCAGCTAATATTTTTCTAGCAGAAAACCATTTCTTTCTTTTTGGCAGGAAACATTCATTCTCTCCCATGAGAGCACATTTAAAGTAAAGAAACGTTTACCCTCAATGGTTTGCTCTGAAATTTTCAGTACGATTAAAGCAGTACTGCTTCCTACTTGAGACAATGATGTAAAAGCAAAGAAATGTTGGATCTTCCTACACCCGAAACAGTTTATAAGACACATTATTTGTAGAATAAACTTGAAATCTAGAAAATGAGCCATGAGGTCTTGCTTGGTCTTCTCCCATCTAATTTAACCGTTCATGCACACTAATGCATTAACAAATTATTTAGTGCAAGTCTTGTTTTATTCTGGAAGCCTAAAATGAACAAAAGCAGAACAATCCCTTTGACTCCATAACCAGTTGAGTTTTCAGAATACCCACAATGAATGAGACAGATATGCATAAACTAGGAGCCTAAATTTACATACAAATATTTAATTTACATTCACTGCATATGGCCTGAAAATCCTACTACCTGTGTAGTTACCAGGACAAGTTTGGGAAACCCACAGCAAAAGAAATCTAAACAAAAGTCACTACTGTCATCTTACTTACATTACATTACATTACATTAGGGATTTCTATTCCGCCTGTGCCTTGCGGTTCTAGGCGGATTACAATATAGAAAATATCTGGGAATATTCCAGTAGAATTACATTTCAGGATAGGAGTAAGTTACAGGAACAGTGAAGAGTTATGATATTACAATTTCACAGAAGATATTACTTATTTCAGAAGATAATACATATAGTAGAAGATAATGCATTTTACAGAAGTAATACATGTCAACTCGATCAGTTAAGTCGGGTGTAGTGTAGAAGAGTTACAGTATATTCTTGATCACAGACAAAGAGGTAATATGGATGAGTGATTCCGAAGTCGTTGATTGGGAACTCATTGGGCGGTGGTTAGAGTGATGGGAGATATTTTTTGAACAGTAGTGTTTTTATTTCTTTGCGGAACTCTTTTATGTCTGTTGTTTTGGTCAGTAATTTAGAGATGTCAGAAGTGTGGAGGTTGTAGTGGAGGTTTGAACTAGAGGTCAACTGAAACCAGATTTTTCAGTTTTAGCTGAAGCTGGCCTAGCATCTACCCTCCCTTCCCCTCTCCAAGCTCCGGTAGTCTAGTAGCCAAACTGGGGGAAGCAATCCTTAGTGCTCCTGCCATCTCCACCATCAAAATGGCTGCCGAGACTGCCACTGAAGGTCTCGGCAGCCATTTTGACAGTGGAAATGGCAGGGGGATCACCCCTGCCCCAGTTAAGCTACTTGACCATCAAAGTTTCTATGGTATGCCTGAGAAGACCTATGGAAGGTTGGAGAATGGTGATTTTGATTGGGGGCAGGGGGTTGGTTTCAGCCTTAAATGCACTAGCATTTTTGGCCCAAACCAAAACATAGCTGAAAATGAATTTCGGACTAGTTTCGGTGTCAAAACCAAAACTCTGTCGGCACCTAGTTTAAACGTTAGCAAATCTGAGCTACCTGATGCTGAGTAAGGGTGTTCAAGTCAGATATTTTCATTTTCTTTGTAATTTTCTTTAATTCATTGCTTCAAGGGCAATGCCATCATTCTACTGCTCTGCAAAGTGTACGATTTCAGCAATAGGGAAAACTACTTGAACACTACTGAAAAAGGGAAAAAAACGGTTATTCCCTGTCAGTTTGGCTTAAATTTTATCAGATAAAACATAGGAAATGACAATAACATTTCTTATGTCATTTCAAACAAATGCACGTCCTTAATGCTGAGATTTCTTTTCTCTAAGTACCGTATTTTTACACATATAATGCGCGCGCTATACACGATTTTACAAACCGCGCAATAACCATGCGTGTAATATTCGTGAGCGTGTTATACAATTTTTTTTACATTGCTGATACCACATTCGGCGATGCCCATATGGCAGAGACAGCGTCGCCGCCGCATGGATCGCAACAGCATCGACTGTATCGTCTATGAGGACCGCTTGTTATTAGAATACGTTTGGCGATTTTTTGTACAGGTTACATAGTCACTTTTAAAGGATATTTTCACAGCAATGACTATTTTCACCTTTACCCCAGTGACATTGGTAGAAATAAAACATTGCTGTACGCCAAAAGTATTCTGATAACAAGGGGTCATCATAAACAATGTTATAATATACAGTTGTGGGGTGCAGTAAACCTACATACGCCAGTTTGCAGCAAAGACATCCTATTACATTTATTCCTTTAGCCCTTAGTTCTGTAGGCTGAAGTCAACCGGTCTTTCCATTCATCCCGGGTCTTTGTTAATCCTTCTACTGGTTTGGTCAGTGGGCCGACTTTATGAATGTAAGCGCCCCTATTCACCTGGTCGAACTCAAATTGCCCCGCTACGATAGAGTTGAGACTAAGTTTTTCAATTCAGAAGTTTTTATTTGGCAGATTTTAATATTTAATCAGCGGTCCAGCGGGTTACTTATAGAACATTCTAATCCCCTTCACACCAATGGGGTGGCAGAAGGAGTTTCTAGTTCAATGAGGAGCATGCACGGTATATGCGTGGGCGCGCTATAAGGAAATTTTTGTTACATAAATGCTTTGTTCCTGCATGCTATACGCATGGGCGCATTATACACATATGCGCATTATATGCGTAAAAATACGGTATTTCGTTCCCTTCTCCTCTTCTACAGCTCCTGGATATAGCCTTGAGCAAGTGGAGGACGAGTCTTTAAAAAAGTGCCACGGATAAAACGGTAAATAGACGACCTATTTCAAATCTATTATGCAAAGGCTTTATTCTCCCCGCATTTTTTGTGGTTCAGTAAGTTTATAGTGCAGGACCTGACACTTGTCTGAGTATTTTTAGTTATGTGCATACCGTGAGAATAATGAACCTGACATCAAATGTGTATGTCTAATTTAAACATAAAGTGGAGTTCCTTGATTTGGGGAAAGAAAGAGCAAGAGAGAGTGAGAGAGAGCAGTCAGTTCTGGGACAGGGGATTCCATGCATAGGCTTCTCCAAAAAAAGCCGCAATTATTTGTGTTCTGGCTTCAAGGATTTCCTGTTTCTATAAAAAGCAGGAGCATCCTTCCTTTGCTTGCTTTGATTTCTTGGGGAAAAAAAACATTTCTTGAGAGGACATCTTTATGAGGACTTTTAGATGAAAAAGCAAATCTCCTGACGCCCTGGTCCTCCCCTTTCCGTTTCCATGTTTCCTTTAATTTTTTTGTTTGCCCAACAGTTTTCTCCCATTTTATTTGGAATTCAGCTCAATCATATTTGCCTCAAAGTGAGGGTATCAAGAACAGAATGGCAGCCTCTTGGTTCAAGCAGCAGGTTGAGAATCAGAGAAGTGAGGGTTCAAATCCTGCTTCTTTCACTGATGTTCCTTTTGACCTTGGGCAAGCCATATGTATTCTCTATTGCCCAAGGTACAAACTTTGGGCTGAATTTACCTATATGCATGAATGTGTTACAAAATAAAAGCCCCATTAGTCTCAATACAGCCAACCTACCAAGTTTACATTTAGTAGTTCTTAAATGAGGGGTTTATATTTGTGCAGTAGAAACATATTTAGAGTATCTGAATTGAAATGTCCTGGTTGTAGGTTTAGACAGACAATTAATTCAAAAACAATCCAACATTGTGCACAATAATTAGGCAGCATAAAAAAAGGGGCAATCCAAACATAAAACGTATTTAGCAGATGAAATTCCCAAGGCTCCCTAAACAAATATTACAAAATGAGAAGATTAGAGTTTAGACTGGATTCATTCATTCCATTTCTATACCATTCTCCCAGTGGAGCTCAGAACGGTTTACATGAATTTATTCAGGTACTCAAGCATATTTCCCTGTCTGTCCCAGTGGGCTCACAATCTATCTAACGTAGCTTTAACCACTGTGCCAAACTTTTTACTAGGTCATGAGAAGATACTATGTTATGGAATTAAGGGAAAAGGAAAGGGAATGGGGACTTGTACGAGGGCTGTTCAAAAAGTATCAGACCTTTATTCATAAAAAATACTCGTATTCAGATACAATAATCTTATACTAATCTCCTTCAAAGTAGTCCCCTTGGGCTGCCACACACTTCTTCTGAGCCTTTGTGTTGCTTTGGTATTTCAAAGCTGATATTCAAAGTGGTGGGCACTTCAAGATTAAGTGACTTGCCCAAGGTCACAAGGAACATACACCAGAATTTGATCTTTGGGTGTAGAGGCAGCAACCTAACCATTGAACCACAGCCCTTCATCCCCCAACCAGTGAGCTGCGGTCCTTCCTCAAGGGACTGGGACTTGTATACCACCTTTTTGCAGTTCTACAACCACACTCAAAGTGGTTTACAGACATGTATTTCAAGCATTAATATTTTTTTATCAAACCATTTTTTAATTAAAAAAATTAAAGCCTGCTCCTTGGTTTACATCTTTGAGTGAATCAGGGCACCAGAAGGCATAGGTCAGAGACCTCATAGTGCAGATGTCACTCCTCTATGAGATGTTCTAGGTAGTGAAAACAAATCTTGTCTTTTCATCATGTGTCCAATTGCTTAAGTACAAGCAATGTTCCTCAGTAGGCCATTAAAAAGCAAGATTTATATCCCAGTGTTCATAGTGTTTACAGCTAAGCATGATATTGGCTTCCAAGTACAGTAGTCTTAAATTTAGTATGTTGACAGGCCTTGCTTTTGGTGAAGACCACAAAACAAAAGCTATACAAATAATTTTTATACTTTAAACACTTCAAGAGTTTTGAGAAGCAGTAAAAAGTAAGAAAATGGTTATATCAAGGCTACATAGTCTTTTTCTTATGATAATATTCAAACACACTGTAAGTAAGGTGACAGCCCTTCATTATTGTCTAATGTTAATACTGCAGTTTCCACTTGCTCAGGGCATCCAAAATCTATCCCAGTAGCCCTGTTTATTAAAGCCGAGGTCTACAGCGTGAAGCTTGGGCCAAAAATGTTTTCCTGACTTACCTGGAAGAATCACTAATCTCCTCTTTGTGGAAAAAAATAATTAACTTCTGCCATAACACATTCTGGTCCTTTAAATTAACGTGCCATTAACCAGTGAAATCTCTAAACAACAAAATCTTCTAATCCAAGCTGTAGGCATAGAAAAGTGAGAACCATAACTCCTCATAAAATAAATATTTAATATTTAAAAAAAAAAAAAAAAAAAGAAGCAAAACTGGCAACCATTCACAAGGGGGAAAGAAATTATTCATGCTTCAATTCAATCTAAAATCTGCAGTTGTAATCTGATTTTTATAAAAATTAAAAAAAAAATTGTAAAATTTGTTTTAAAACATTGTTTAAATGAACCTAGTTCAATCATCTCAACATGAAGGTGACTTTAGGAGAGGGGTAACGCGGGTATAGCGGCTCTCACAGAATATGAGCCATGCAGCTGAATTTTGAATGGATTGAAGGGGAGAAAGATGGCTGGGCAGAAGACCTGAGAATAGCGAGTTTATTTTATTATTATTTTCATTTTGTGAGATGAGTTTAATTCTAAGGGGCACTTCCTGATATTTGTCCTGAACTAAAACAAAACAAAAACTCTAAGGGGCAGGTCTAGCTGCAAATGAAATAAAAGGGGGAAAAAACCCAGTTGTTTTAAATAATTTTAAACAGTGGAGTAGTAACGGGGGGCTGCCCAGGGTGCCAGCACCTGTCCTCCTTCCCCCCCCCCTGCTCCTACTGCACCCCACCCCCCACGTGTGCGCCCCTTCCTTTCCCTCATCTCTAACATTCTCAGTGCGAGCAGTAACCCCAACCTGCTGCTCGCACCAGTGTCAGCTCTTCCTCTGTCACTTTCTAGACTCGCACCTAGGAAGTGATGTCAGAGGAAGAGTTAACGTTGGCGTGAGCAGCAGGATGGGGTTGTTGCTCGCGCCGGGAACATTAAAGAGGTATGGAAAAAGGGAAGGGATGCGTGGGGGAGGGGCGCTACCGTCCTGGGCGCCTCTCACCCTCGCTATGCCACTGTTTGTAAAACAGTTGTTTTAACAGTGGCAAATTGGAGTTTTATAGTTAAAAAAAATAAAAAAAACACACTGCTGTGTTAATTTGAATATAATAAAGGGCAGTGGGGATTTCCTGCCTGGTCACTGACCCGGAACTTCATTATAACTTGCTTCCCTTTGTCATTGCAACTAGAGCAAATAGTGGAAAGCCCCCATGGCCACAACCCAGGTTTTGGTTTTTCTTTTAATAATGAAAATTAACAGTGACAAAGAAAGCCCAACGAAAACTTGCAACTTCCTAATCGGTAAATGTGTGCATTTGGTGACTCAGACCTAAACCACACTTAAACTCTCTGTACTGAGCTGATGAGTGCTGAAATTTCACATGCAACTTTGCTGTAGGTCCCTAAAAAAAGGTGTCACAATTCAGTAAGAAAGATTCCTAATTTCACCAGAATCAATTTATCATGTACTATAAGGCAACCAGCAAAAAGAAGTGGAGTAGCTACTTAATGATGAGAGAAGTGAGCTGAAAACCAAAGAAGTCAGGTTTCAAATCACCACTTGAGATATAGGGTTAAGTCACTTAACCCTCCATACTTCAGGTACAGACTTACATTGTAAGCTCTTCAGGGACAACAATACAGGCAGTCCCTAGGTTAAGAACTGGGTTTTAAGTCGGATTTGTATGTAACTCAGAACTTGTAGATTTTAAGATGCTTTTTGCTTACCTCTGCTCCCAGCTGAGAAAAGGGTCAACTGTCCCTACCAGTGTTCCCTTTTAGGGACAGCATGAACAATCACACACTGTTCTTAATGTGGCCATGCATCATTCCTGAATCTAATGCAGGAGAAATGAAGTTTATGCCACTGGAAATGCTGCTTATTGAAATTAAATGAAGCCGCAATTGTGTTCTTAAGTACGAGTCATATTTAAGTCAGGCATATGTATTTCAGGGACTGCCTGTAATAATGATCTTGCTGTCCATGAATATGACCAACTCTGAACCATTCTCTCTCATGCATATTCATTAGGGATATCTTGAAAACCCGACTGGCTGGGGGGTCCCCCCCGGACAGGGTTGGGAACCACTGGTATAGAGTACCAGCACCTTAAAAAAAAAAAAAATGCACTTCCTTGAACTATTGAGAAAAGTGTGAGCAAACTCCTCCCCACACCTTTCCTTCTGAGTTTTCTTAACTTGTTCTTCAAATACCATGCTCAGTTAAGAGCCTCTGCTACCAAAATTTCCTGCATTCATGTGGCAACAGCCTTAAAATTGGGCAAAAGGTGGCAGACAAATATGTGTTAAGAAGAATGAATAGACTTCCTGTGTCTTTATGTTAGAGGTCAAACCTTTGCAGTTATCAAATACACTACTCTTCTCTTCAAAACAAGAAGGATGTGGACTGAGTAACATATCTCACACCAACACTGATGAAACGTTGGAGAGTTCAAGTTTGTGTTTATTAAGAAAAACACACACACACAGGGAAGCCTTTATGACTGCACAGGTGATTTCCTAGTTAAAATAATTGCAACTATCAAAATATTGGACTTTTCTAACCTGAATTTACTAAAGTGGAAAACAAGGGCGTAGCCAGATACCTATTCTTGAGTGGACCTGAGCCTAAAGTGGATGGGCACAACACCACCCAGCATCTCTCTCTTCAAACACCCCACACCACCACCACCACCACCAGTGACCCAATCATTTCTCAATTCCACCCTTCCTTCCCTCCGTACCTTTTCAACCCTTCACTGCTTCTCTAGCAGTGAACAGAAACTCATACTCACTACTGGGTCATTCCATGTCAAGTAGCCTAATACTGAACATCATCCCCATTCGACCTCCTCCAAATTGAATAAAATTTTGTGTTGATGTTCCCTATAGCCTCAAATGAAACCATGTAAAATTTTTCAGCTGGATCTCTATTGGTTTGAGATTTAAGAAGCTGTCAAATGTAGGTCACTCTTGGAGTACTGTGCTCTGTGTAACACAAAATGGCAACTTTGTCCAGCCACTTCAGCCCAACAAAGCCTCCAAGAGAATTGAAATTTGAATACAACCCCTGGCATTAACTTCAAGTGCAAGGTTTGGAATGTAACATTAGTTTACCTCCCCTTTTATGCACCAGCAAAGTAGGCAAAAAATGTTATAAAAGAAATGTAATGCCTACTTCGACAACTCATTGCTCCTGACCTATATTTTGACTTGAGTCATAAGAGTACCAGCAGTCATGGAACATGATATGCCTGTAGGATTTGCATTAAGAGACTAGCAGTCAATTGGAAGCAAAGATATAGCTATACAAAGAAATGATATTAGTGTTTTAGACAAATTTTGGCCATTTTGGGGGTGCAAATATCTAACTGTACATTGTCCAATTTATTATTTTTTTTATATCACTTGAAAAAGTATCATTTTTGCTACAAAAGCCATTCTGTTTCATATTTGACCTGGCCTTGCTTTGGCAGGAAGTTAGGTCTCAAATGTATGCATTATTCACATATGTATACATGCAGTGGTAAAAAAGGACATCTTTGGCATTCTATTGTGTAATATGAAAATGAGCTAAAGGTGTGAAATTGTGTGGTGCGTCTAAGTTTCTTGGGCTTGCCACGCTAACTCAGGTTACGACATATACTCTTGTAAATGTCCCATCAAAATGGACAATAAAGCTGATAATCCTTCTTCATTTATTCAACCTGTTAACCTGCAGCCCTGCAAATATGTTGCTTAAAAGTATGACAATTATTGGTGGATTAGAAATATCTCTGAAATCTCCTCAGAACACAATGATGCTTTAATTAACTTTTTTGCATCCACAAGGTCCTGCTCAAGCCTTTCATTAGCACTTTAAAAAAAAATAAAAATAAAAATATCGTATAGGTTTCAGAGGAAGATATTTTTTGGGTTCTTGAAGCTCCAATGACAACCTCAACAGGAAAGTAACACAGCTAATCACGAACTGTGTTCTCCAATATTGACAACAAATTTAAGACAATGTACTCAAGCTAGATGCAAGATGAGCAGCATTTGAAGTAATAGTGAAACACAATTTATCTTTGAAATTGTTACTCTTTCCTCGCCATACTGTTCCTTTGATCGCATTAATTTTTTGTCCTAATAAAAAATTACAGTTATTAGAAAGCCACAAATTTCCAATTCAACGTTTCTCTCATTATTCCAGTGTCTGACTACATCTCCAAAATACTTTAACATTAAACGCAGGTTGAAACCTTGGTGTACTTTCAGGCCTATTTTAAGCTATTAGGACTAGTGGGTCAAAAATGTGGCTCAGTGAGTTTTGTAGCCAAAAACTTGCTCTTTCAAATGGTGCAAGAAAGAAAGATTGGAGGATGTACAGTTGCGATATATCCCAAAAACTAGGGAAACAAATACAATCTCGTAGCACACTTCTAAAATTAAATATGTAGTACTGTACATGCAAAAGAAACAAACTAGAAGTGGCTAATACTTCATATGTGTCACATAAAACTGTGGTTAACACAACCTTAAAAAATAAAATTTTGAAAGTATTTACAATTCAAAAGTCAGTGCGATGATTAGAGGAGAAAAATACAGACGTTCATCTGCTCAGGCTTGTCCCATGGTCTGACATCAAGTAATCTCCGAGCACTGAAGAAAAGGATTTGTCTCTGTTTCAGTTGCGATATATGACATTAAATATAGGCAAAAATTTGCATACTTTTTTTCATTAATCTTAAGATTTATCTCATATACGAAAAGTGTAGTGAGTCTAAAGGTTTATGGGACAGTAACAGACCTTATTCTCTTCCAGTTCCTAAAATCTGAACCCTATTGTGCTTTCTGTTCAGGAGCTAAGTTGTGTCAAATATTTGACTGTGCATTCCACGATAAACTTTTTCATCAACTTTGTGATCCCCAAAGCATGCACCAATGATCTGAGTGGTATATTTAGATTCAGCACAAAATGTTGTACTAGAAATATGACTTTTAGCTTGGTCAAGCAACTATCCTTTCCACAACCTGAACCAAAAGTTGACGTTTTTTCACGAACAAAAAAAATGGCCCCAATAACGAAGCTCCTAACTTTGGGAGAAGTTGAGATCCTGCTCTAAGACTTTGCACATATTGATTTCATGTCCTATTGTACTTCCAGTAAAAAATTCATCAACTTCTGAGATAGTCAAGTGGAGAGGCCTAGACCCCTTGACATGGAATGGCCCTACTCACATCAATCCAGAGCCTTCTCTCTGACCTGTTCCTGTCATTGTAGAAACAGGAAATTGCATCAGAGGGACGTCTCTGGGCTGGCACGAGCAGCAATTATGAGTTAGAAGCATAGAAACATGATGGGAGATAAAGACCAAATGGCCCATCCAGTCTGCCACTACACCCCTCAAAAGAAAAAAAAAAATACCAGCCATACCCCAGGGAGAAGTTCTCACTTTTTCACCATTAAAAATCAAGGTGAGATATTTAGTACTGCATGCAGATGTTGCTTATCTCTGGATATGAACAATGAGAAATTGGATCTCTTTTTTTGGGATCTGCCAGGTACTTGTGGCCTGGACTGGCCACCATCAGATGCAAATTCCTGGGCTTGAGGGACCTTGTCTGACTCTACCTGGCTTATCCTGTGTTCTTAAGAAGCCAGAGTTCAAATCCTGCTTCTCCTATTCACGTTCTTTGTGACACTGGGCAAATCACTCAAACCTCTCATGTGTATGCACTACAGATATCCTGAAACCCCAACAACTGAGTTGAAAACCACTAGCCTAAAGCACGATCGGGAAAGGTGGACTAAAAAACCAAGCATTTATAAATAAACAGAAAATTGTGAGTGTTGTGTTAGCCTACTTAAGATATGTGGAAGTAAGGTTCAACAACCAAGTTGCAATATATCTTTGATAAGCTTTTGAGAGCCATCAGCAAGGATTAATTCACGGAAACCCCCAAAATGTGCTATGTAATGAAAAATATAATAAAAGCATCAATTGTATGAAGTATAATTAAGACTGTATCAAATGTATGCTTACCACAATCATTTCAGAAGGTTCTAGCACAATACATTCACAGCCTCTCTTGCCACCAGACTGCTTGCCAAAACTGAAAAAGATGAAAATAAATGACATTTTAGCCATCTGAAAGCTATGAAGCATTGAACTGGCAATGGGACAGCTCAACAGATCAGATGAAAAAAAAACCTGATCTCTCTCATGCTGATTTCCAAACTCATCCTGAAGGCTCCCCAAGAGAGAAGTGAAGCCAAACCAATGGAAAAACAGGGTGAGAGGTAATTAAAGGACAGAATATAAAATAATTATCCCCCCCTTTTACAAAACTGCGCAAGAGGTTTTTAGCACCGGCGTTGAATATTCTGCGCTGATCTGATGGTCAAAGAGTTCCTAGGAGCATTCAGTGTGCCAACCGGTACTAAAAACCTCTTGCGCGGGGAGGGGGGAGATATTTGTATATATGCATTATACAGTTAAAGTACACAAAGTACAATATTGTTAAATGATAACACTTTTCTAGTATCAGAAAGCCAGCTAATAACAAATTATTACTTTTATAATATTAATAAAACATATTTCATTTAGAACATTCTACTGGATGTATTTATTCATTCATTCGCTTTTCTCTACCGTTCTCCCAGGGTTTACATAAATTTATTCAGGTACTCAAGCATTTCCCCCTGTCTGTCCTGGTGGGCTCACAATCTATCTAATGTACCTGGGGCAAGTCTGACAAAGATGGCAAAACATAATATTACAAAGCATGGTAAAAATACAATATGATAAAACATGATATGGTGAGACATCTAGAATTCTGGGTTTCATTCTGGATTCTTCACCCTCATTATCTAATCAAATTAATCATGTTACTAAAAAATGCTTTTTCAGTTTAAAGATGCTTAAAAGAGTACATCATCTTTTTTTTCAGCAACATTTTGCAGTTTTGGTCCAGGCCACTATTTTATCTCAGTTGGACTATGGCAACTCGCTTTACGTTTGTTTAAACAGGAGCACGATACAGGGGTTCAAAGAAGATTTGGATAGGTACCTGGAAGACAAAGGGATTGAGGAGTTCAGATAAGAGTAGAGGTAGATTATAGGGATGGGATTAGAGGTAAGTTACAAAATTAATCAGGGACCATTGTTCAGGCACTAGGCCTGATGGGCCGCCGCGGGAGCAGACCGCTGAGCAAGATGGACCTCTGGTCTGACTCAGTGGGGGCAACTTCTTCTTTCTTTCTTAAGTAAATATAATTTGAGGAGGCTACAACTTATCCAGAATATGGTGGCTAAACTGATATACGGTAAACACAAATATGATCATGTCACACCTTTAATGATTTCCTTCACTCGCCGGTGCTCTGGCTGCCCTCTCCTGTCTCCCCCCGCTAAGAAACGTTTGCGGTTTTTCAGCATTCGTGGGGGTTCCTGGAGCAGAACCCCCATGAATATCAGGGGGGAGTACTGTATTACAAAGCATGGCTAATATAGTATGCCACTCCCCAGGGATCACTAATAAGAGCACCAGGTGGTCCAGCCTCCTAATGCCACAATAAGAAAGAAAAAAATACCCAGCACCTCTTTCCTGAAGGATAGGTTCTTTTAAACCATGCTTTTTGAGGCAACATTGCAAGAGCACATTCCTGTTTGTAATGTTAAAATGTGATGTTCTTTTCAAATGTTTTCTTGGCAGAGGATCAAAGCTGCATTCATCTTACCCTACTGCATGACAGATCCCCAGTGATAATTCAAGGCACTGTGCCTGAATGGCTGATGTCAGACTGCCGTATCTTCTAAAAACACAAATCCCCTCAAATACACTGTGAATTGATCACTACAGAAAGCAGAGTCCCTGTGACATTTAACTGACATCAGCACTGCACCATTTCTGTGCATCAATCAATGGCGTCGTGAGGCATTAGGAATGCTTCGCTACTGCTAAAAACAAAAAGAAGTGGATACGTTAAACTCTTTCTTGTCAAAAGGCTTGATGGCACAAGATCAACAAAAATAGAAGCTGATGTGAAAAGAACCCAATAAGGTTTGTGTTTCGGGATACAGTGCCTTCCTCGGGAGTCCTGTTTCATCACTCACTTCTCTTTCTTCTCTCAAACTGCGTTCTCCTGGATGACATCATGGACAATGATCAGAAGTCAGGATAAACTTGCTGGAAGCGTCCAGCCACCCTCACAGCCTATTATCCAAAAACATCCTCTCTGATTTATTCATTACTTTTGGGTCATAGTCACTCCCCAAGGAATTTCAGCCTCTGGAACATCTTGCTTCTGACTTATTCACTGCCCAAAGGGGTTTTAATCTGTGTGTATGTTCCTCCTGTTGTCCTCTGCACTTAACATACAAAAACTGCATGCTTGCCATTTGTGGAGCTTACACATTGGTTTCATGACTGGCATAAGTGCTGGAATGCTGCCTAACTTTTAAGTGCATATTTAAGTGGATACACTTGTTTTCTATAAAGGAAAGCCGGCGTCTACATTCCTTCGTCTCTGGCCAAGTAAAAATCTTACCATTCCACTTCCTTAAGCCACTGGTGAACCTCTCAGATAAGAGCACCCTCTCCATGTCATGCCATGCTTTATACAAGTCTATCATTTAAAAGGCCATGTCCTCCAGTCCAGCAATTGAGGACAGCTCTGGTTCTGACTAATGGATCTTTGTAAACGTCAAAATGGCTGATACAAACATGCAATGCAATTCATTAAAAGGGAAAGACCCGACAGCTATAAAGCATAAAGACAAACCCTTCCCCACTGTTTTACTTCTCTAAGGTATTGTGATAATATTTTGAAGCCTTATTTGATATACATTGGATCATCATCTAAAAGCCAATAAAATGATGAAAGGAAGACAGACCATTCATTTTTTCCCACAAACCTATATCCCTGACTTATAGCAGGTGACGTCCTTTACTTCAAGCTGGATGAACACACGAGGCAAGAGCACTTGTGATGCTGTTCACATACAGGAATTAATATGGGAAATAAGGCTGAAATTACAACAATGGATCAGGAGATCTGCCTGCTGAGAAAGGAAATTACCTACAAAATCTTAGAAAACCTGTGATGCTAAGCAATACTCCTACCGTGTTTCCCTAAAAATAAGACACTGTCTTATTTTAATTTTGGGCCCAAAAAAGGCACTAGGTCTTATTTTCGGGGAGGTCTTATTTTTTTTTCATGTACAATGATCATCACTCATTTCCTCTCCTCCACCCCAATTCTTCCTATTTCCTTTCTCTCCCTCACATGTGCAGCATCTTTCCTCCCCTCTCACCAATCCCCTTGTGCAGTATCTTTCTATCCCTCCCCCTCCCTCCCATCCCCCTGTGCAGCGGTGGGTAACTGTCTACTGTGACATCAGCCAGAAAATTAGTAAGTTGAGATGGTCTGAAGAACACATATTTCTTATCTTCATATCTTACAATACATTTACATGGAAAACTAAGAAAAAATACTCCCCCTGAGTAACCCCTGATTTCTGAATAAGAAATTGCTTTTTATGATTTTGAGTTTCTCTGCTAACATCTGGGAAAACCTGTATTTTCAGGCCTAGAAACTCCTTAAATTCATTCCTAAAGTACATTCTCATTATCCAGTCCTTGTCTGGTAGTAATGACACAGATAATAGCAGCGTAGCAGGACTTGAGTGAGACACTGTTCTAATGCATAACAGTTAAGGTGTTTCATTTTTATTGTGTTGACAACATATCTATAATAAATGTTCTTCATGGGGCAGGAGCATAGTAAGATTGCTCCTGCCCCACTTCACCACTAGGTAAGGTTCGACGAGGTGAGGATGGGTCAAGATTTAGAAACTCACGACAAACTAAAGTCTCGAGTCCTAAACCCACCAATTTGGAGGGAGAGGTATTAATTGCCAATTATTGGTGCTGATTAAGCCTATTTATTATTCAGTTAAGTTGTGTGCGTACATTGGCTACTCTCACTGATGTATGCACACAGCTTTAGGCACCATTTCTAGAATTTGGGGGTTGCCTCAAATCCAGACCTTTAGTAAAAGGAGCTGTGAGTTTGGACAACTGAGATAAAAATAACTTGTGTTTTGCAGATTTTTACTTACACTTTCAGTAAGCTTAGTTGTAAGACAATCAAATCAGCAAATATTATGTAGAATGTAATGGAGACAGATCATATCACAGTAGAAATCATCAGTTGAAGCAGTTCGATACCAGAGCTTCAAGAGCCTGCCTTATTCAAATCTCCAATGATAGAACATTCTTTATGCAGATTACCTGGTTCTGATTGGACAGAATTTACCTCTCTGCTTTAGTTTAGAAACGTGAACACACACACACTGCAACCGACTATCCACCCACAAGAGTCTGCCTTATTCAAATCTCCAATGATCAGTGGAGTGATCAGTGGAGTGCCACAGGGCTCGGTCTTGGGTCCAATCCTATTTAATATCTATTTAATACCTGGCTCAGGGGCTTCGAGGGAAAATTACATTATTCGCCGATGACGCCAAACTATGCAACATAGTAGGCAACAGCACAGTGCCCGATTATATGACGCAGGATCTACTCTTACTGGATCATTGGTCCTCAACTTGGCAACTAAGTTTTAATGCCAAAAAGTGTAAGGTCATGCACCTTGGAGCAGAAATCCATGTAGAACTTACACCCTAAATGATGAGACCTTAGCAAGAACTGCAGCAGAACGGGACTTGGGAGTAATCATTAGTGAAGACATGAAGACTGCCAATCAAGTGGAGAAAGCTTCATCCAAGGCTAGACAAATGATGGGTTGTATCTGAAGAGGTTTCATCTGCCAGAAGCCCGAAGTTATAATGCCGTTATACAGATCCATGGTGAGACCTTATCTGGAATATTGTGTGCAATTCTGGAGACCACATTATCAAAAATTCTGGAGACCATATTATCAAAAAGTCGGTTCAGCGAATGGCGACCAGGATGGTCTCAGGACTCAAGGATCTCCTGTATGAGGAACGGCTGGGTAAGTTGCAGCTGTACTCACTCGAGGAACGTAGAGAGAGAGGAGACATGATTGAGACGTTCAAATTAGTCACGGGCCGTATTGAGGTAGAAGAGGATATCTTTTTTCTTAAAGGACCTACGGCGACAAGAGGACACCCATTGAAACTCAGGGGTGGGAGATTTCATAGTGACACCAGGAAGTATTTCTTCATCAAAAGGGTGGTTGATCATTGGAACAGTCTTCCACTGCAGATAATTGAGGCCAGCAGTGTGCTGGATTTCAAGAGAAAATGGGATAAGCATGAGGGATCACTTCAAGGAAGAAATTAGGGGGTGGGTAATTAGAGTGGATAGACTTGTTGGGCCGTGGCCCTTTTCTGCCGTCATCTTCTATGTTTCTATTCTTTATGCAGATTACCTGGTTCTGATTAGTCAGAACTTACCTCTCTGCTTTAGTTTCGAAATATGCACACACACACTGCAACCGACTATCCACCCACTCCACACCTGGACTAGCATATGATCTTGTGGGGTTAATAACAAAAAGCTGCTAACCCAGCAAAATGTCTTATCTAGAGGCAAAATCTTCTAATGCTGTGCACTAAAACCCAGAGCCTAGTGAGGAAAGAAAACTGATGCATCAACTAGACCTTATCCATTCCAGGTCTCTAGGTCTAATGTGACTAATTCAGTTCAAATTACTAACATTTCTATAACTGGGCATCAAAGTTAGACACCTAGATGCACAGAGCACTAATTCTGTAACAGCATCTGGGTGCCCAGGTTTGTTATAGAATGCTAGCGTAAATTTGTCTACAATTAGGCATGTCGATAGCAGGCATAAATGTGTACCCCCTTAAAGCAGCACTTTAGCACGTAACTTACAGCATTATGTTAGGTACATACCATGGTTTCCCTGAAAATGTGATTTTAAAGTACCAAATGCACGAAACCCCATGGAACTGTCACAGATGTAAATGACAAAGTCCAAACAGATTTTCAGCTGAAAGAGCAGTTTGAGTATGGACAGGTTATATTATATGAACAATATCTGAAGCACAATCAACATGCATAAAGCTATACAAATGGGTGGACAAGAGGTCCCTATGCTAGAGCACAATACAGGTGAAGTTTGAACTTTGGGTGATTTTTCCCAGCTAAGTTGTGGATAAAGGGAGAGTACTGCATCCAAATCTTGAAGCTCTTAAGCCTGCACCCAATACATTATACGGAAAAAAACTTTTTTACAGTGTTGATTGGAAAAGGTTTTGCTTCCGTATACACTATCAGAGTGAGCTTAGACCACAGATCACGAAGACAACAAGAAAGAGCCCCCACGGCCTGCAAACAGGCTGTGCCTTTATCAGCTCTAAGCAGGTATAGGCATCCAGGGTAATTGCCTCTTACAAGCAGCCTTCTTCTATCTTGATGCTTCAACTAAAGCTTTAAAACTTATTCAAAGACTTGTATTCAGAGGATGCACTGTCACCAGCCTTGTGTAACACAGATAAGTTAGGTGATAATAAAGTGATAGCTGACAGCCTTACTATGCTCTTTGTGACGTTCTTTAGAGTAAGGAACATCTGAAACAGCCAAACCTACGCAATATCCTCTTACAGAAGGATTTAGAAATACCCTGGGCTACCTTGCATTTTACTATTATTCCACTGGAATCTTTAAGCATCCCCAATTGAGACTGAAATTCCTGACACAATCTCTTTAATATCTTGATAAGGTAATCTGTTGGTTTTTTTTACCAAAATAGCACAACCTCAAGAGCATAGGATAACAAGTCCAAGTGTTACTCTTATGGGAGAAAAGACCTCAGTGTCTAATAGGGAAAATCAAAGCAACCCATATAGACAGGCTAGTTGCAAAAATCACTTGCAGCCAGCAGACACATCCTCGGTCCAAAACTCCCAAAAAGTTAAGGACACAATTTCACAGCAAATTTCAACAGTCTTAATTCTAAGTCTCAAAAAGTTTTCAAAAAAACACTTATCTGAAAATTGTTGTCTTCTCAATCAAATTGCAAACACAAGAACGTGATCCTGGAGCTTGGAAGCAGGAGAAAATCACTCCATAGGAGACAAACTCAGAGCATAGCAGCTACTAAATATCACCACTAGCATAATCCAACAGGGTTCCCTGTTTCGCTGGTGCACTTCTTCAGGGATTTGAGCATCGATTCACCCGCTTCAATTTCTGTCTGGACATGTTGATATTTTTTTTACTATAACAGTTTTAATGTGTATTAAAGCTGGTGATTCTACAAAAAATATTTACAGAACTGAAAGTCGGTGAAAAGAAGACAAGGATTTCCAAAGAGCAGTGAAGACTCTCCTTTTCTGTTTCAAACATGTTCACCCATGACTTTGGCCAAGACACTGTTTAATCTTTTGTTGCAGCTTCCTCTTCAAGGCCAAAAAATTTGCACAGATTTTACTTTTTTTTTTTTTTATTTTATCCTTATTAGAATTTCAATATTAATTCACAAAAATAATCTCTTTTTATAAGCAACTCAGTTAACTGGTTTAAATTTAAAATTATGCATGTAAATTTAAGCATGGAATCTGCGCCTAAAATTTACACTCAACACCAAAAAGGGGATACGGAAATGGTAGAGTCATGGACAGACTGGGGGCGTTTCTCAGGTACATACATAATTATAGAGTAAAGAGCATCTGCTCTTAATTTTAGGTGCAAGGTTTTGTAGCATGTTAGTGCAAATGGTTAGGCATGGCTCTTGGGTGTAAGCGTTATTCTGTAAACCAGGCAATGTTTATGCAATAGCACTTCGTGGGGAGGGTTTTAGCGCCGATTTGTAGGCACAACATAGAGAATTCAGTCCTAAAGGCAGTAAAGTTTGCTTATTTATAAGGACAAAAAAATAATGCGAGATTCATTGATTTTTATTTATTAAATTTTCTCAGAACAGTTTACATGAATTTAATCAGATACTCAAGCATTTTTCCCTGTCTGTCCAGGCGGGCTCACAATTCATCTAATGTACCTGGGGCAATGGGGGATTAAGTGACTTGTATCAAAAAATTATATATACAGGAAATAAGAGAAGAAAAAAATCTTTTCAAAAATACCTCTCCTTTGTGTACTTTAAATATAAACTTTATCAGGGATAAATGGCGGTGAAAAATCTTCTTCCCCACCTTGTCTCTAATGTGTTTTAGTGCATATAGTATTTCAAAAAGGGAAGGAGCCTCAGATCCCCGCGCACTGTGAAGTGAATTGCCCAGGGTCACAAGGAGAAGCGTGGGTTTGAACCCACAACCTCAAGAGTGCTGAGGCTTTAGTTTTATCCACTGTACCATACTAGAAATCAAAATGTAGTAAAGGTGAGCAAAGTATAACAATCAAGCCATTGTGACATCACTGGTGAGGTTGGCTCTTAGGCATTGGTGGAATGAGGCATTATGATGTCACAATACCAGCTACCACCTCTGGTTATAAGAGGCTGAAACGTTTCACACTATTTTATTTAATTTTCTATACTGTTCTCTCAGGGGACTCAGAATGGTTTACATGAATTTATTCAGGTACTCAAGCATTTTTCCCTGCCTGTCCCAGTGGGCTCACAATTCATCTAATATATCTGGGGCAATGGGGGATTAAGTGTTTAGCTCTGAGGAAGTTTTTTTATTTTAAAAACTTATCTAAAAATTATAAAATAATTAATTTTATAATTTATAATTTATAATTTGATTATGAAATTATAAAATTGATAGGGAGTTATAAAATTAACAAAAAAACCTAGGGAGGAGGAGGTTTTTGAGCCAATGAGGCAGGCTGGGAGTCTGAGGCTCTTTCCTCCTTTCCTTATGGTATCCTTTGAGCTGGATACAGTATGATAGCATAACATTATATTGAAAGTTAATTCCTTTTAATTAGGGAACAAGTGAATTTATCCCCTAGGTGTTTGGAGTATTGAATTGTTGGTTTCCTTGGAGTTGTGTGATTGTAGAGTGTTTCACTTGGTAATTAGGATTAAGTGATTTTCCCAGGATCACAAGGAGCAGCAAGGTTTGAACCCACAACCTCAGAGCGCTGAAGCTGTAGCTTTAACCACTGCGCCACACTCCTCTTGTTTTAGAGTCAGGCTAAATTGAGCACATTCATGTAATTTTTTATATATTATACATGTATATAGGAAACATGTGAGGTACTGGCCTGCTTACGTCATGCTTCCCTTGAAATCTTTACTTGGCTTTGAGGTAGATTATCTGAAGAAGGATCTTAAGGCAAGATACTTAAACATACTTTTCTCTGAGGCAAATTCAAATGGGATGCTTTCCAAGCCTTTAATCCTCAGCCTTCTCTATCAGAATAATCAACATAATAGATCCCCAAAGCAATACAGTAAAAGCATCATCTCTCTCTTTCCAACTCTTCAAAAAATAGGCTCACATACACTGAATTATACCATACCAACTTGCATAAAAATTAGCAGGTACACACATGCATGAAAGATTATAGGCAAACACTTAATGAAATAAAATTAATAAGCAGATAGAAAGCAAATTTAATTCCAGTGCTGGCCCGGATCTTCTCGCTGACGGCAGAATTGACATCGGGGGTAAGGCTTCTGGGCTGGCGGCATGCAATCACTGCACCCGCCTGGCCTTTCTCTTCCTCTACTTTCGGCGGCAGTGAAGTCCACCAGAAGCAGCAGCGGGTGAGGGGCGGGTGGTGGTCTAAATAAGGTAACCGGGGGGGAGGGGTAATTTGGGTATTTGCTCCATAGGATGCACCCTTTTTTCCACCCACTTTTTTGGGTGGAAAAAGTGCATCTTATGGAGTGAAAAATATGGTACCGCATTTGGAAATCCAAAGCCTACTAACAGTAAAATAATTCTCAGGTTCATACTGTTCTTACTGTTGAAGTCAGTAATATTTCCCATGCCATAGCCAATTGAACCTTTCCCATTTTAAACACCCTAAGTCAGGGGTGTCAAAGTCCCTCCTCGAGGGCCGTAATCCAGTTGGGTTTTCAGGATTTCCCCAATGAATATGCATGAGATCTATTTGCATGCACTGCTTTCATTGTATGCTAATAGATCTCATGCATATTCATTTAGGAAATCCTGAAAACCCGACTGGATTGCGACCCTCAAGGAGGGACTTTGACACCCCTGCCCTAAGCAGTCCCTTCCCCCCCTCCCAATGTAATGCTTAAAAGGAGAGGGAACTACCGCAAATATAACTTGAATTACTACCACATTCTCCAACAACAAAGATGCACCTACCTGCTAAGAAAAGCTACGTTACCTCCATGTTATATCTACACTGTAAACGCTACAATTTAGTCCATCCTATGTCCACTAAGTCTGTATGCTATGTCTTCACTGTAAATGCTGTAACCTAAACTCCCTTTGTCTATACTGTAAAGTCTGTATTTCTCAATAAAGTTTGTCCTACCCATACTATGAATGTACTCTTGTATCCCCGTTTTGTGCTCCTTTGGGAGGAAGGGCTAAATAATTGACTTAATTAATTAATTAAATTTTCTATACCGTTCTCCCAGGGGAGCTCAGAATGATTTCATGAATTTATTCTGGTCCTGAAGCATTTTCCCTGTCTGTCCCAGCAGGCTCATAATTTATCTATTCTAACTACTTTCACCAAATATAATATGCCCATTTAAAGAAAGAGGAAGGGAAAGGGGACTTGCATACTGCCTTTTTGTGGCTTTGGCATTCACTAGAGGATTAAGTGACATACTCAGGGTCACAAGAAGCAGTACTGGGATTTGATCTCACAACCTCTAGGTGCAGAGGCAGCAGCTCAACCAGTGAGCCACAGCCCTTCCTCCTTATCTGGGGCTTTTTTTTTTTTTTTTATTTCCATGGCACCCTAACTTGCCCTGCCCCACTGTGAAGCCTTCTATGCCAAGTTTTTGAAATCCTTCACAAGGCTTCATTTCCTATTTCTGAGAAATTCTAACAGTTCAGATTTCCATGAAACAGAAAGCAACTAAAGCAGCTGTATCAGATGAGATTCTTCAGAGTATTAATCTGCCTACTCATACTACTGCAACTAATCATTTCTATAAAGCTACTAGATATACACAGTACTGTACACATTATATGCAGGTACTTTCTCTGTCCCTAGTGGGGTCACAATCCAAATTTTTGTTATCTGGAGCAACGGAGGATTAAGTAACTTGCCTGAGGTCACAAGGAGCTGCACTGGGAACTGAACCCAGTTACCCAGGATCTCAGTCCAATGCACTAACCACTGGGTTACTCTTCCATTGCCTTCCCCTTTAGTCTTACTCTTAAATTTCCTTTCTGCTTCATGTGGATGCATTTCATTTCTTGCATATGTGCTCTTATTTTTGGTTAAATACAAGGATATGTACTGACCACACTTGCTGCTTTTATGAACCCCTTTTCCCAATTTCACTCTCTCATTCTAGAGCCTGCTTGAAATTCTAATGGGGCTGCATTCACTCTGTAGCCCTTCAATCTCTTTTATCTCCTCCCTTATGCTCCCTCCCATGAACTTCATTCATCAGGTAAGTCCCTCTTAGCCATACTCTTCTCCTCTACTGACAACTCCAAACTCCGTCTGCACCGTATGCCTGGGACAGGCTGCCAGAGACAACAATCATACTTCTTCTCTAGCAGTATTCAAATCCAAGCTAAAGTCCACTTTTTTGAAGCTGCTTTCAACTCTTAACTCTCAATCACTGTCAGATAGCTATACCCATTGTATTATTCCTTCTGCCAGAACTCCCCATTCTGAAATGTCCTATTTGTCCAAATTAGGATTGTAAACTCTTTTGAGCAGGGACCGTCTATTGAATATTAAATATACAGCGCTGCGTATGCCTTTCAGCACTATAGAAAAGATAAGTACTGTAGTAGGGTCCGCAGAACAGCTGCCCAATCCATTTAAGGTTCATAGCAATGGAAGTAGTTAAACAGAAGGTGCTCAAAGAACAACCATTAACACTGGCTTAATGTGTGCTTAATTTTTTTTTTTTTTTTTTAAATCAGAGGGAAAATGTTATTGTCTGAGCTGAGCAATCACCCAACTGGGTTTGCAAGATTTCCACAATGAATATGCATGAGCTCTCTTTACATACTATGAAAGCAGTACATGCAAAGTTATTTTATTTTATTTATTTAAAAACACTTTTATCCTGCATATAAAATCTATGCAGGTTACAAAAGTATATGCACCAATCAGTAAACAAACATAAAACACAATTTCTTAAACATCGCTAGAATCGTATTTAACATGACATAACTTTATTTTTCTATACCACTTCAGTCAAAAGAATTCTAGGCAGTTTACACAAAAGAGAAAAACTGGACAATCAGCGAAATACAAAATGGTAATAGTAATACAGCATATTAACTAAAAAGAAAGTAAAAAAAATTTAAGTTAATACAGTAACATTATTATACTGAGAATAAAATCTCAAATTAAGAGATAAATTTATCAAATAATACTGTCTTGATTTCTTTTCAAAAGGCGCCGTAGGACAGCATGGCTCCGCTAATAAAGTTACCCAACCAGGACTGTTTGCTTGCTTGAAATGCAAGTATCCTGTCTAAAAAAGACCTAAATTTACAGCCTAAAATCTTCGGGTATGCAAATAAGTTACAATTCCTGGTTATCCTCACGGGGTTATATAGCACAAAATGAGATAAGAAGTAGGTAGGGGCCAATCCCCAAACCAATGCAATGATCGACAATAGGGACTGATATGATCGCTTTTCTTCAGCCCAAATATCAGGCAAACGGCCGTATTCTGCACCCAAATAAACAATATTACAGTAGTCCAATATAGATAATACCAATGCCTGCACCAACAATCTAAAAGATAGCAAGAGAGCAAGACTAATGATTTAACAGCTCAATTGAACAGATCTCCAATTCCAAAAGCTTTCTGAAAAATATAAGCCTTCAACGACTTGCAAAAGAACAGCAGCACCAGAATCTGACAAATATTAATAGGTCCAGCAACACTAGAAATTCTCAAACATATTATAGTTTTGGCAACAGACTTCAATGAAGGAGTTCCCAACAAATGTTGCGACTCCAACCTAAGAGATCGAGAGGGCATGTATGTAGACACCAAAGCACTGATTGCCTTTGGCAGAACGTCTTGAATGGCTTTAAACACTAGTACCAGGATCTTGAATGGAATTCTCCAAGATACAAGTTTCAAGTTTTTATTTAAATTTTTTATACCTCTCAATCGAACTTCTGACAATAAAAAAGTTTTACAGCATTCAATAACAATATCACAGGTTAAACAACAATATAACAGGTTAAAACTTGACAAAAACTAACAACTGGGGGAGTAAGTGAAACAAAAAGACTCAAACTAAGACAAACGGGAACAGGAGGAAAAATATAATATTCAAAGAAAAGAGAACAAAAAAGGGACAAATGATAGGAAGGCATGTATGTTCCAACGGTAAGGATTTCGCCCTGATAAGGGCAGTTTAAATATCAAAAGCATCTTGAAATAGGAAAGTTTTTAGCTTAGTTTTGAAATGGGGTAGAGATGCTTCTTGGCGAAGATAGTTAGGGATGGAGTTCCAAAGAGAAGGTGCAGTCACAACAAAATTGTTATGATATAATTGTATTAATGTGCTTTTTTAGGAGGGAATTGTTAGGAGGTTTTGAGTCATAGAATGGAGGGCTTTTGATAAACAGTAAGGTATGAGAAGGCTGTTGATGAATTCAGGTTGATTACTTGAACGGGTTTTAAATGTAAATAGAAGGATTTTATAACTAATTCTGTATTCAACTGGTAGCCAATGTGCTTTGCGAAGAAGGTGGGAAAACATGATCGTATATTTTAGCATTCAATATAATTTTTATTACAGCGTTCTGCACGATTTGAAGGCGCCTAATTTCTTTTTTTGTTATGCCTTTAAAAAGGGTGTTGCAATAATCTATGCAGGAGAATACTAGACAGTAAATTAGAGTGTTTAAGGAGGAAAGTTCCAGGAGTTTGGCTAGAGATCTGATCATTCTTAGTCAATGGAAACAACGCTGAACTACAGTACTGATGTGACGTGATGATGGCCAATAATGGAGTTACATGCTCATAACGAGAAATGCCACCAATTACTCTCACCGCTTATTGTAGGAATCTTTGCAAACTTAGCTGGATTGTAGCCCTCCAGGACCTCGGTTGCCCACTCCTGAAATGTCATACAATTTGCTCCCCTACAAATGCCACTTTAAAGTTTGCTTTGAAAACCAGCCACCTTAGCAGTAGGTTACAGAGAAGCCACATCTGATTAATCAGTGCAGTGTAATGTGACCTGATGTTCTCTGCTAGCAAGCTACATGTTTATTTATTTGGGGAGGGGGTTTATTTTATTTTATAACCTGCAGCTTCCTCCTGTTCCTTTTGTTTCCAGCACAGCAGGAAGGCTTCAAGTCTTCCTTCACAACTACCCAAGGATGTTTCCCTTATTTTATAGCCCCTCAGTCACTTTAATGACATTCCTCATCCTCATCTTCTGGCCATACATCAACAACGGTCCTTCTGGAACTCTGCAATAACAGGCCCTAAAACCAGTCACTAGGTGTCACCATTGCACAATGACCGACTCACTCCCCAGTAAATCATGTGTGCAGCACTGCCACTGGGCCACCAGGTCCTGCATATATTTGTTCATTTTTATGCACTGTAAAACAATTCATCATCCCACACTAGTAAACAAAACTGAAAAAAGCAGACCCCTCTCCCGCATTTCCTTTTCAAACCTATTAGATGTTCTGCTCAACAATGACATAGGTTACAAAATGACCTTTTTTTTTTACTAGAGGAAGTCAGTGCTGCAGAACCCATCATGCCAGTGATTAAAGAGGATGGTGACCTGAATTTATAAACAATCCATGTTCAAACATCAAAAAACTTTTTTGAGGTTGTTTTTAAACTCCTAGTCCGCACTCGCTTGCAAAACGCCCATGCCCGAGAAACTTTCTAATCCCCTACTTGTCCTGTTTGATTAGACTGTAAGCTCTACTGAGCAGAGACTGTCTCTTGAATGTTTTAATGTACAACGCTGCATACGTCTAGCAGCACTATAAAAATAAGTAGTTGTAGTAAAACAAAATAAGGAAATAGATCATTTAAGAGATGAGTGCATTAGACTCCAGAAGGAGCAAATTAGAAAATGCAGACCTAGTGTGACACAATGGTGTGCTTCCCTTTCCTCCCCTGACTATATTAGAGAAGAAAAAAATGGAGGATCAATTCAAAAGCAAACTAAAATGCTACTTATTTAGAGATGCCTTCAATCTACCTCAATTAATAGTCAGGTTTGCTAGCTTTTCCTTCAAATTTTTCATTTCCATTTCCCATCCATACTGTTTTTTTCTTAAGTTTCTTCCTGTCCTATTATAAAAATGTATTTCTCCCCCTTTCGTCTCGGATCATGTAAATTGCGTTTGAGTTATTTTTATTATTTATTAATTCCCTTTTATTCCTTGTACATTGCTTAGGATTTGGATAGGCGATTTATCAAACTTTAATAAAAACTTGAAACTTTTCTGGTCCATAAATATGACAGCAGAAGTGGGGTTAAGCAGGCCCTGTTAAGTTGCACAGGGTTGTTCGTGAACACTCTTTACCCATGTCTAATGTGGCCATTTTTTTTTTTCCTCAAAATGGGACAGGACCCCCCACCCCCCGTTCAAAACGTTAAATATAGTGCAAAATATAGACAGCAGATATAAATTCTCAAAACTGACACATTTTGATCACTAAATTGAAAATAAAATCATTTTTCCTACCTTTGTTGCTGGTGATTTAATGAGTCTCTGGTTGTACTTCCTTCTGACTGTGCATCCTTTCTTTCATTTCTTTGTCTTTTTTTCTCTCCCCCTGCTCCCCCTTTCATTGTCTTTCTTTCTCTCTCCCTGCCCCCTTTCTTTCTTTGTCTTTCTTTCTCTCTTCCTGCCCCCCCCCCCAGCCATCGACTTCTCCAAGCCACCACCGCCAACACAACAACAGGTCAGGTGTGTGCAATAACTGTACAACCCCCCCCCCCCCTGACATCAGAGAGGAAGTTCTGGACCAGCAAGGCCAGCCAGCCTCTCCGACTTCAGAATTTTCTTTGGGGGATGGGAAATTTATGTTTGTTCTTTGTTTTATATGTTAAGCAACTAAAGGGTGATCAGAATAATATGTATGTAGCAAATGTGTAAACCGCATAATTCTATGCAGTATATAAATTGTTAAATATTGTATGTGTCTGCATTTTATAAGCCTCCTAGGAATAGGCGGATGAGAAATTTTTTAAATATATTAATTAACAGACAACAGGACAAGTAGGGGCTGCACCTCTAGCTCCTGAAATAATACAAGACCCTAGTGCTTAGGATATTTTTCTCCCCTTTAACTGTGATCATAAAAGAACTACAGAAGCCTGAAACCTTTCCTTCCCCTTTTCAAAAAAATACTCATATTTAAATTGTTGTTGTAACAATGCATTTCTTCATAAATCTCCTGGCCTTCTGGAATTTTTCTTTTTAAATTTCACTGTGTGAGAACAAATATTTGACTAAATTTACACAGGAAGAACAAACAATTCTAGACAGACTGCGCACCACCACCATGTGGTCAATGGATAAAACAGCAACAACAGTGACAAAAATTTCCCAATCAGTGTATGTAAAACGCAAGACAGAATTACACAAAAATGATTGAAAAGTCACCGACGCGAGAGCAGGAAGGCAAGTTTTCAACAATGAAACGCGTCATCTTAGCTCCGCGGAAACTAAGAAACTGAGGGACCGCACGCCTATGTCGGGTGGGAAGGCACTCACGCATGCGCGGTGTGGGCTAATCGCGAACTTTCTAAAACTTAAAGATGTGATTCACTTTTCAAGTGTCCGTACCGAGGCTCCGTCGGTGACGTCACCCATGTGTGAGAATACGCTGCCTGCTTGTTCTAGGATAAAAAAATAAAATCTGAGCTTTGCTGCAATCAAAGAACTTTGCTAATTTTCTATCACTCAATAACTATTACACACACACAATGAAATCCTTTCCTAGCACTGCCAAAGCCATTATTGAGTCAGAACGGTTAACATGAGGCTGGCACAGTGGCATAAATTCCACTCAAGCAGCTTCTACCACACAACAGAGATCCAGGGAAAGAATGGAACCACTTAAAGCTGTTTCCATATTTTCTGAAGTGGATCTCTCCCCCTACTCTAGGGCTCTTAATCTGAACTTACATAAAACATATGAATAGCCTTACTGGGTCAGACCAATGGTTCATCAAGCCCAGTAGCTCGTTCTCATGGAGGCAAATCCAGGTCCCTAGTACTTGGCTAAAACCCAATGAGTAGCAACATTCCATACAGATTCCCAAAGAATAGCAAGACTCTGGAATCCCAAAGAGCAACAAGACTCTAGAACCCCAAATAGTATGAACATTCCACGCTACCGATCCAGGGCAAGCCAGTGGGTGGAAGAGTCCACAGCTTTTGCATCAAAACCCAAAACAAAAATAGAAGAAAAGCAATAATGTCATATGTTTTTTTCTACTTCCTTTTTCATCAGCTCAGCCAGCGTTATCCATAGTTTTAACATTGAGGTTTCTTTATTCTGCGTTTGTGGCCCAATCATTCCCTCCAGTAATTAGCAGAATGAAACACACACCACCACTACCACCACCAATAACATTTCTCCTTTCTCTGGCTAACGTATGCTGAATTTTTGAGTTGCTAATGGTTGTTTTCTTTGGGCACCGCTGGACCCACCAGTGACGCCACTGACATCTTAGCTCAAAACTCACTCCAGCCAGGGAGAACATGGCCAGAACCACAGACGACTGTGCCATACTCAATGAAACAGCAGAAGGCTGAAGGAGCTGAACTCAAGCCACAAACCAGTTCTTGACTGAAGTAGAAAGAAATTACTCACAAATATATAACTACAAGACTTGTACCTTAGGTAACATACACATTTTATACATATGTATAAAATACCAGTTCTTAACCCATCACTTTGGGGGCCCATCCCAAGATCACTCAGTTTATTTATTAGATACTCCCCCGTTCTATGTAAGGGTGCTTAATTTACATGTCAACTGTGCATATAATTTTATAAAATACTGCCATCTTACAGATGCTCATGGCAATAGAGCATCTAAACAATATTCTGTAATCGCACACTAGACTGCCATAGCACATACATATCTTGATGTATTTTTTTACCACCTATTGTTTCTCCCCCTCCTGTTAGTCTTTCTTGGTTTTGTGACCCCCTCACCACTGCAAATGTTATTAGTTGTATGTGGAGATTATTTACTTTTTTTATATGTCATTTTAATCATTGTAAACAGTCTAGATAAAATTACTGATAGACGGTATATCAAAAGAACAATAAACTTGAAATTACATGCCACTTTCACGCGTAAGAGGACCGAGACTTGGGTGTGATGATCTTAAGGTGGCCAAAAAGGGTTGAAAAAGCAAGGGTAAAAAGATAGAAGGATGCTAGGGTGCATAGGGAGAGGTTTAGCCAGTAGGAAAAAGGAGATATTGATGCCCCTGTATAAGACTCTCACGAGACTAATTTAGAATATTGTGTATAATTCTGGAGGCCGCACCATCAAAAAAAGATATAAAAAGGATGGACTCGGTCCAGAGGAAGGCTACTAAAATGGCAAATGGTCTTCGTCATAAGGCATATGGGCACAGACTTAAAGATCTCAATCTGTATACGCTGGAGGAAAGGCGGGAGAGGAGAGATATGATAGAGATGTTTAAATACCTACGTAATTTAAATGTGCATGAGTCGAGTCTCTTTCATTTGAAAGGAAACTCTGCAATGAGAGGGCATAGGATGAAGTTAACATATGATAGGCTCCAGAATAATCTAATGAAATACATTTTACAGAAAGGGTGGTAGATGCATGGAACAGTCTCCCAGAAGAGGTGGTGGAGACAGAGACTGTGTCTGACTTCAACAGGGCCTAGGATAGGCACGTGGAATCTCTCGGAGAAAGAGATAATGGTTACTGTGGATGGGCAGACTAGATGAGCCATTTGGCCTTTAACTGCCATCATGTTTCTATGATTATTCTTTCCAAAAATACTAGGACTAGGGGGCATGTGCGGCGGCAGCGAAAAAGGCAAACAGAATGCTTGGAATGATTAAGAAGGGGATCATGAACAGATCAGAGAAGGTTATCATGCCGCTGTACCGGGCCATGGTACGCCCTCACCTGGAATACTGCGTCCAGCACTGGTCGCTGTACTTGAAGAAGGACACAGTACTACTTGAAAGGGTCCAGAGAAGAGCGACTAAAATGGTTAAGGGGCTGGAGGAGTTGTCGTACAGTGAGAGATTAGAGAAACTGGGCCTCTTTTCCCTTGAAAAGAGGAGACAGAGGGGACATGATTGAAATCTTCAAGATAATGAAGGGAATAGACTTAGTAGATAAAGACAGGTTGTTCACCCTCTCCAAGGTAGGGAGAACGAGAGGGCATTCACTAAAGTTAAAAGGGGATAGATTCCGTACAAACGTAAGGAAGTTCTTTTTCACCCAGAGAGTGGTGGAAAACAAACGCTCTTCTGGAGGCTATCATAGGGGAAAATACCATCCAGGGATTCAAGACAAAGTTAGACGAGTTCCTGCGGAACTGGAATGTACGCAGGGAGGGATAGTCTCGGTTAGGGCGCTGGTCTTTGACCTAGGGGCCACCGCGGGAGCAGACTGCTGGGCACGATGGACCACTGGTCTGACCCAGCAGCGGCAATTCTTATGTTCTTATGTTAATGAAGCTACTAAAAATATTTCTTCACACAATATGTAATTAAATTCTGGAATTTGTTACCAGAGAATGTGGTAAAATCAGTTAGTTTAAAAAAGGTTCGAATAATTTCCTAAAATTAGTCCATAGGCCATTATTGAGATGACTTGGGGAAATCCACCACTTATTCCTAGGACAAACAGCATAAAATGCACAGTTACATACTGTAACAGATGTTATCTGGGGACAGCAGGCAGATATTCTCACATGTGGGTGACATCCCTCCCACCTCCCCTGGTGGAACTGAGGAACCGCGAGCTGATGTAGGGCAGGTAGGCATTCATGCTTGCTCGGTGTGGGCAGTCTCAAAGCTTTGCAAAACTTATAGCGACAGTGCACTTTTCACTATTCATACTGGACTCCGTGGATGATGTCACCCACATTGTGAGAATATGCCGGCTGCTAGTCCTAGGATAACCTGCTTTACTACTTGGGATCTAGCTAGGTACTTGGGACCTGGGTTGGCCATTGTTGGAAACAGGATACTGGGCTTGATGGACCTTTGGTCTGTCCCAGTATGGTAATTCTTATGTTCTTATGTGAGCCAAGTCTAGGACAATCAAGCCATTGTGACATCAATGATGAGTTTGGCTCTTAGCCATTGGTGGAATGAGGCATTATGACGTCACAATCTCAGCTCTGGAATGTTGCTACTCTGGGTTTCTGCCAGAAAACAGGATACTGGGCTTGATGGACTTTCGGTCTATCCCAGTATGGCAATTCTTAAGTTTTTATTTTTTCTGTTGTTGGTAATTTGATTTTGTCCATCTTTCTTTGCTGCTCTCTCTTGCTGTCAAAGAATGTTTTCGTACAGTTCAGCTTATCTATTGCATTTTTAAAGAATTTCTGATACCAAGTTGCAAAGGCAGGATGAACGTGGCAAGGAATTTTTTTATAGATTTGCTAGTTGCCTTTTGTCAGAAACACAAGGTATTTTTGCCTGCCCTGCTGAAAAGAGTAAAAAATCTTCCAAACAACACTTAATGTCAGCCTGTGGCAATCACAGTGTCTCACATTTAAATGTTCTGAGCTTGCTCATTAACTGAGAACAGGAAATGATATGTTGGGTTCTACAGAATTAAATCTGGAATTCCCTGAGCCACTATTAAAGGCAGAAACTGATTTGATGGCTTTTCCACCTACGCTGCAAAGGCGCATGCTTTGCTCGCCCTTCTTGCTGGGTATCTCGGCCTTCTGTTATATCTGTGCAACATTTACATGACTTAACACTGCGAAAACAGAAATTTGAAAAACAAAACGTTCTGTTCTTGGGCTGTAGTCAAAGAATACCATACATAGACCCTGGGACATGCTTTGTAATGATGATCACTCCTGGACAGGAAGGGATGGGAAAGGAAGGGAATCTAATTATTAGATTCTTTTTTGATTGACAAAAACAGCTCTGAGCATCTGCTGGTGCAATGAACAGACTGTCTTCTGCCTAGCGTCAGAAGGTCCTGCCGTTAATCTGTCTCTTCTCCACCAAGAGCTGCTTGTACCATAAATAAGAGCTATAGATCACTCTGTCACTAATACAAGTGTTTTGATAAAGTAACACATTCCAACTCTAAACAGTTGGTTTGTTTTACTAGTTTCATCAACAGTAGACATCCATTTGCACCCAGGTTCCCAACAAAGCCGGTGACAAGGCCTATGTCTCTGTATCATTTCTAATATTATGTAAACTGCAATGATTCCTAGCTGACATTTGTGGGATACAAGAATCAATATGGTATGGTATGTTATTCTTGTAAATTTTTCAGGAAATCTATCACAGGGTGACAGCAGAGAGATAAGAGATTAGCATTTTCCCAGAATACATACACCGAGATAATCATGTTACTCATTAATTGTTGCCTTATAAAAACATTTTCTGCCAAGTCAGTATAATGGCTAATGCAGGGGTCGGCAACCTGAGGCTGGCAAACCACATGCGGCTCTTCTTGCATGTTTCTCTGGCTTTCTAGGCCCCGACCCTTTAATCTCCCTCCCAATCCCATGATCCCCCCTCCCCCCCGGGCCTACCGATGTATCTGCTGGTCCAGTGAGAGTCTCTGTGGCAAAAGCGCGACCCTCACGCTCATGCTTCCTCACGGCTGCCTTCTAAAATAGCTGCCGTGACCTCTCGCAGCTGCTTGCGGCATTTCCTGTAGTATCGCAAGCAGCTGCAAGAGGTCGCAGTAGCCATTTTAGGAGGCAGGAGGGCCGTGTTCCTGTCACAAAGACTCCTGCTGGACCAGCAGGTACTTCAGTAGGCTGGGAGGGATCGTGGGGTTGGGAGGGAGATAAAAAGAGAGTACTGGCCTGGAGAGGAGCGAAAACCTTGGTTATGCTTGGGAGGATGGGAACGAGACAGTAGGGTTGAGAGGTGCAGAGACCTGCAAGGGGGTGTAGAGAAGAGAAGCTACAACATGCGTTAACACTTTTACTGACACCAAATCATCTCATCACAAAGGGAAGATATGAGAGAGACGTTTAAATACCTACGTGATATAAATGTGCTTGAGTTGAGTCTCTTTCATTTGAAAGGAAGCTCTGTAATGAGAGGGCATAGGATGAAGTTAAGAGGCGTTAGGCTCAGGAGTAATCTAAGGAAATACTTTTTTTTACAGAAAGGGTGGTAGATGCGTGGAACAGTCTCCCGGTAGAGATGGTGGAGACAGACTGTGTCTGAATTCAAGAAAGCCTGGGACAGACATGTGGGATCTCTTAGAGAGAGGAAGAAATAATGGTTACTGTGGATGGACAGACTGGATGGGCCATTTGGCCTTTATCTGCCTTTATTTGGCCTTTATTTGTCTGCCTTTATTTTGCCTTTATCATGTTACAATTGTTTCTATAACCATAAAGTTCTATAACATCACAATGCAGGTGTAAAGAGCCTTAGAGGAGATAATGGATGCTGTGAATCAGTCATTTGACCTTTATCTGCCGTCATGTTTCTATTACTTCTCCTCTTATCCTGCAGGCAACAAACTGCACTGTTACAGAATTGATAGCAGCAGTTGAATAGGACGGTTGAATTTCTCTTCCCATTCTTATTTCTCTTTCCTTTTCTCTGCCCTAACTCCCGTGACACACTTTTCATTGGTGTTCTGCTGACTGAATTTTAATCTTTTTTACATCTGTTTTGAGATTACGGTGCTACTTCATTTGCTCTGAAGTGGGCTTTCTGAATGAAACTCTTATCACATTCTGAATATTGAGATGGTTTCCCTCCTGTATGTATCATTATGCTTTCTGAGTTTACTTGTTCAGTCCCCTGAAAAAGGCATTCCAGATAGCCGAAACTGGGATCCTAGTTGGGACTTTTACTCTGTGGTTTCATCAAGTAAATGTACTAGGACTTTTGTACTAATAAATGCACCTTTTAGTTGTTTTATGACATCTTGCTTGCCTTTCTTTGTTTAACCTATATTGAGGCAAGTCTTCTTCCTTTTTCTCGTCTGTTTATTTCTCAGCTTGAACAAGACCTAAGAGAGGAAAGAGAGACTTGCAGACACAAGAGGGTGCTCTCTCCACTGTAATTTGTGGTGTTCGGTAAGGAAAAAAATAAAAACCCAGCACTACTTTCTCCCTCAGTTTGCACACTGAGTATCATTCAGTGCATTAAGGAGGAAATTTTATAATGCGTGGGAGGAGGCGCCCAGTTTAAAGCACCTATGTTAAAGCCATTTTACTTGTCTTTATAAAATACTAATATGAGTGGCAGCTGCAGACATTTACACAAGCCTCAGAGCAGATGTAAATGTCTATCAATATATTCAAGGAAATTTATATTTTATAATTTGTGTGTAATTGCTTGCTCTTCCCAAACTCCACCCCATACATGCCCTTGAGCTAAGTATGCATCATCATTTTAAAGAACACACAAAAATGCTACCAAAGTGGATGTGTACTTTACCACTTAAAAAGTACACACCCAAAAATTACCCTGCACAGGGGTGAAGGTTCTTCTGCATGCAAATGCTGTTTTAGATACTTAAAAGGCCTTCTACAAAACTGTGATGTTATACACACACAAATACAATGTATAGTGTGTGCACTTTTAAATGGACCATGCACGGGCATTCTCAGGGGTACAGTTTATATGGCGTAGAAATAGAGCTGTGATGCACCTGCACTTTATACATGTAGAGCATACATATGCATTGATATCTACTCTGATGAAAGTGTAAATTTGTGTGCACATTGGCACACTACTTAAGATTGTTCCTTGAGCGTATTTTATAAAAGGCATATAGGCACCTTTATAAAATGTAGATAAATAAGCCCTTTCTTTATTATTACATTATTACAATTCTTATATCCTACTACTTCGTTAATTAGGTTCAGTGCAGGTTACACACAAGATGCTCTGGATAATACCAGGGAGATACAATAATATATATTAAGACCTTAAGAATAGCCTTACTAGGTCAGACCAATGGTCCATCAAGCACAGTAGCCAATCCCCAAAGAGTAGCAACATTCCATGCTACTAATCCAGGGCAAGCATTGGCTTCCCCCGTATCTTTCTCAATAACAGACTATGGATTTTTCCTCCAGGAAATTGTCCAAACCTTTCTTAAAACCAGCTATGCTATCTGCTCTTACCACAGCCTCTGGCAATGCATTCCAGAGCTTCACTATTCTGAGTGAAAAAATATTTCTTCCTATTGGTTTTAAAAGTATTTCTCTGTAACTTCATCAAGTGTCCCCTAGTCTTTGTAATTTTTGACAGAGTGAAAAATCGATCCACTTGTACCCATTCTACTCCACTCAGGATTTTGTAGACTTCAATCATATCACCCCCCTCAGCCGTCTCTTTTCCAAGCTGAAGAGACCTAATCTTTTTAGTCTTTCATCATACGAGAGGAGTTCCATCTCCTTTATAATCTTGGTCGCTCTTCTTTGAACTTTTTCTAGTGCCACTATATCTTTCTTGAGATAAGGAGACCAGAACTGAATGCAATACTCCAGGTTAGGTCACACCATGGAGCAATACAGGGGCATTATAACATTCTTAGTCTTGTTAACCATTCCTTTTTTAAAATAATTCCTAGCATCCTATTTGCTTTTTTGGCTGCCGTCACACATTGAGTGGAAGGTTTCATCATATTGTCTATGATGACATCCAGATCCTTTTCTTGGGTGCTAACCCCCAAGGTGAACCCTAACATCCAGTAACTGTGATTTGGGTTTATCCACATTAAATTTCATCTGCCACTTGGATGCCCAGTCTTCCAATTTCCTAAAGTCTGCCTTCAATTTTTCACAATTTGCATGCTTTTTAACAACTTTGAACAGTTTAGTGTCATCTGCAAATTTAATCACCTCACTCGGCGTTCCAATTTCCAGATCACTTATAAACAAGTTAAATAGCACCAGTCCCAGTACAGATTCCTGCGGTACCCTTTATCTTCACTATCTGCTAAAATCCTCAAAACACCACCCACACACCTTTACTAATCAAACATTTATAAAATAAAAAGGTTTATAGCACCTTTTTAAAAACACTATTATCAGATACAACACAAACAGCAGCTAACAATGCGTTCTAAATCCCGGCCCCTTGATATGATATATGGACAGAAAGAAAATTCTCTCAGGATTTAATTTTTGATGGACTAGGGAAGCCTAACATCATTTCATTTTGGAGACATTTATTGTCCCCTGATAAATGTTTGCATCATAGACTTTTATGCATTCTGGGCCAAACCATATAAAAATTTAAATATAATCATGCGAAGTTTAAATTTCATCCGTGCCTCCACTGACAGCCAATGTAACCTAACCAAAAGAGGACTAATACTTTTAGCAAACACATTTACTTATTAAACTGGCATCTTTGAGTTAGGGGGTAACTGAAATCTTGAAGGACTACAAATCGGTCAAGCTTTCAGAACAAACCTAATGAATTTTAATACTTGGTATACCAAAAACTATATAAGATAGGGTATTTAATAAATATTTCACTTCCCATTTCACCATTGAAATATACAAAAGAAAGCTACTTAATTGATTTCAACAAAAATTCTATCGATGTAATATAAGGTATGATAGAAAATAGATATTGTAAAGTATATTATATTGCTTAAGGAGAGTGTGTTGCGCAGTGGTTAAAGCTACAGCCTCAGTATCCTGAGGTTGTGAGTTCAAACCCACGCTGCTCCTTATGACCTTAATCCCTCCATTGCCCCAGGTATATTAGATTCGTGAGCCCACCAGGACAGACAGGGGAAATGCTTGAGTGCCTGAATAAATTCATGTAAACCGTTCTGAGCTCCCTGGGGAAAACGGTATAGAAAACTGAACAAATAAATAAGTATATGAATACAAGTAAATATAAGAATCAATATTTTAAACGGTATGGTAAACGGTACCCCTTCCAAAACGTCAGGTGTGATCAGTGGAGTGCCTCAAGGCTCGGTCTTGGGCCCGATTCTATTCAACTTATTCATAAGAGATATGACCCAAGGACTTAGAGGAAAGGTATCAATGTTCGCCGACGACGCCAAACTTTGCAACATAGTAGGTAAAAGCATTTTGCCTGATAATATGACGCAAGATCTACTACTGCTTGAACGGTGGTCAGCAACATGGCAACTAGGCTTCAATGCTAAAAAGTGTAAGGTAATGCACCTGGGTAAGAAAAACCCGCACAGAACTTACATACTAAATGGTGAGACCTTGGCCAGGACCACGACGCAACGTGATCTAGGGGTGATCATTAGTGATGACATGAAGGTTGCAAATCAAGTGGAGAAAGCTACCTCCAAGGCAAGGCAAATGATGGGTTGTATCCGTAGAGGTTTTGTCAGCAGGAGACCTGAAGCTATGATGCCGCTGTACAGGTCCATGGTGAGGCCTCACTTGGGAGTATTGCGTTCAATTCTGGAGACCACACTACCGGAAGGATGTGCAGAGAGTCGAGTTGGTTCAGCGAATGGCCACTAAGATGGTCTGGGGGCTCAAAGATCTCACGTATGAAGAAAGACTGAATAAACTGAGGCTGTAGTCACTTGAGGAACGAAGAGAGAGGGGTGATATGATTGAAACATTTAAGTACATCACGGGCCGTAACGAGTCGGAAGAAGATATCTTCTACCTCATGGGACCCTCGACCACCAGGGGGCATCCGCTGAAAATCAGGGGAGGGAAGTTCCATAGCGACTCCAGAAAATACTTCTTCACTGAAAGAGTGGTGGATCATTGGAACAAACTCCTACTGCAGGTGATTGAGGCCAACAGCGTGTCGGACTTTAAGAGAAGATGGGATATTCACAGGGGATCCCTAGGGGAGTGAAACCAGAGGGCGGGTATTTGGAATGGGCAGACTTGGTGGGCTATAGCCCTTTTCTGCCGTCTTTTTCTATGTTTCTAATATTTTAGGTGATATTACACTTCTCCCTCCGTATTTGCGGTTTCAGCACTCACGGTTTCGCTTATTCACTATTTTTCATCTTGTACGTGCACATTTAATTTTCCTTCCACCTCCCCTTTTGTTTGACAAGGCAGATTAGCGCAAGGAAATAAACAAAACTGGAAATTACAAAAGAAGCACGCCAAAGCCGCTCTTCTGGTTTTGCCTGCTCCGCAGCTCTAGCAGCGACGTAGGATTGACGTGCAGGGCGGGATTTGTAGCTCATGGGTCTTGGGGAAATGGCCTGGCGGCGCAGAGCTGTGCCTGTGGGCGGGACTGGAAATGCAGAGCGGAGACTATGGATGGGCTAAGAGAGCTCTCGGAACAGAAAAGATGCTATTCAGTGTTTGTGGGCAGGGCTTAGAAGCACGAGGCAGTCTTTGGGGTGGACTCCCCTTGGCCCTGGTTGTAGGCCAATGACTGCCAGTGCAGAAGCCGGGGCCAGGATGAGCCGCACTGAGCTCCCGATCCTGCACTGCCTCCTTTTCTATTGGGACCAGAGGTTCGGGGAGCTCGGAGTTTCAGTGCTTGCTTTCCTGGACAAGCTGGGGCAGTTTGCACGGTAAGTGATTCCTGATAGGGATGGTTTGGCCCTTCAGATGTAGTTATTCACGATTTCATTAGTAAAAACGCTGGCTGTTACAAAAAACCGCAAACAACAAAAAGTTATTTGCGGTTTTTCCATATTTGCGGCTATGTTCCGCCCGCATCCACCGCGAATACGGAGGGAGAAGTGTACACTCACCCTGAGGAACCCTGGTTTTTGTCTCCACTCTTGAAGATGCTTTTCAGCAAAACACAGTTTGGTGTTGAGCGGGGCTTGGATTTATTCATCCAGAAACACATGTTTGAAGTGGATTTGAACAAATTTTCAAAGGTCTTTTGACAAAGGTTGAACAATATCCATCTACAGAGCATATTTGGAAGAATAATACTTTTTAATCTGGACTCAGCGATCAGTGGATGATCAAGGACTGTACTAACTTAAGTATATTAAGATATTGTGGTTTTGTCAGGAGTGGGGAGGATTGTAGTGTACTAGGCATATGTATTTATCAATAAAAACAATAAATGATTTGGAATAATATATTTCATGACAGTTGAGTGAAATAATATCAGTAGAATTTTTGTTGAAATCAATTAAGTAGCTTTCTTTTGTATATCGCATTAATGAATTTTAATGCGATATATTTGTATTCATGTATTCTTTTCTATGCAAAACTTTCATGTATATTCATTAAGGATATCCTGAAAATCTGGTTGGTTTGAGGCATAAATATAATACTTAGTTCATCCAGTTATTAATTTAAAAATTTTTTAATCTGTATTTTTATTCATAGCGATGCATCACCTTTCTGGCTTGCAGACAATCATAGCCACATTTTTCATGCAATTATATTTCAACAGCTGGCTGTCACTACAGTATCAACAAGGCACAATATACTGTCACATTAATTTATAAATGTATACAGTAAAGAAATCAACACAGTGAGACTACAATGATTAATTCATCTCATGCTAGCACATGAGGAATTTTCTTGTCTAAGGAGCTAAATTTCAGAAAACATGACACTTGAAAGGGGGTGGAAGGATGGGGGGCATTGCAGCAGACAGTATGGGAGCAGGTACACTGAGTAACACTATGAGGCATGTTTACTAAAGTGCATTAAAAATCATGGCCACAACGCTCAAAAACTCCCTGTGGCAGTAAGTCTTTAAAGCACTCTTTACTTAAGACCCACCTTTTCTCCTTGGACCTATAACAAAATCCCAGGAGCCTACCTCCTATCCTTCATTCAATGTTCATGTCCTCAGTTCTTAATCTTGTTGTAAAATGCATTGAATCCTACCTGAAATTTGCGGTATAGAAGAAAAATGTATGGTATGGTACAGGCACGGAAAGCTGTTCTGCCGATGCACAAAAAGGTTCTCCGTTGCTGCTACCAATCATTAGAGCAGCCACCAAGAATTCTATGCTAATGCATTACAAGGAGTTTATTAGTATTATAATGCTAATGCTGATGGTGTCTCATATACTGCTGTATCTCCTACTGAATTCAAAGCGGTTTACAAAAGATTACAAAAATTTACAAAGGGTGATTAAGAACAAAAATACTGACACTCAAAGTTATAGGGAACTACTTAAAACCAAAAAGAGGAAATATTTTTTCACTCAGAGAATAGTTAATAATAATAATAATAATAACTTTATTTTTGTATACCGCAATACCAAAGCTCTGGAACACACTGCCACAGGTTGTGGTAACAGCGGATAGCGTAGCTGGTTTTAAGAAAGGTTTGGACAATTTCCTGGAGGAAAAGTCCACAGTCTGTTATTGAGAAGGACATGGGGAAAGCCACTGCTTGCCCTGGATCGGTAGCATGGAATGTTGCTACTCTTTGGGTTTTGGCTAGGTACTAATGACTTGGATTGGCCACCCTGAGAATAGGCTATTGGGCTTGATGGACTATTGGTCAAACCAAGTAAGGCTATTCTTATGTTCCTATATTGCTAAACATCATGGTTCGAGTGATAGGTTTTCAGTAATTTACAAAATTTGCAGTAGCTAGGTCTAGTTCTAATTACCTTTGGAAGATAATTCCAGATTTTAGCACCCAGGTACTGAAATGTGCGATCATGATGTCATTTACATTAGACAGATTTTAATGATATAAATGTAAGTAAGACTTTGCTCTTGTGAAGTCTCGTGGTATCTACATTATGAAGTTGAAGACAGCTTGCACTTAATGAGGATGAATTTTGGACAGCTTTTGCCTTTAAAATAATGTAAGCAAATCTGAATTTGATCCTATCTTGTATTGGTAACCAGTGCAGATCACATAGTTCAAGTGTTAGTCTGTCAAATCGTTTTAGCCCACTAATTAGTTTGGCTGCCATATTTTGCAAGAGCTGAATTTTCTTTGTGATGCCATCATATAATGAATTACAGTAGTCAATTAGAGACAATATAGCTTGAGATACTGTGCGAAAGCTAATGTAGTCTAAAGATATTTCAATTCTGGGATGCACTGGGAGGGGTCTAAGGCCCTGATTGGCTGAGCACCAAGAAGGGACTAGCCCGCCATTTTGAAAAGGCGGGCCCGAAGAAAAAGGGAGTAGGCTGAACATTTCTACAAAAAGGTACTCGGGGGGGGGGGGGGGGGGTTCCCAAGGCATATAGCCGGGCGGGGGGAGGCCCACTGGACTATCAGGTATATTTTGGTGTTGGAGGCTCTGTGGGAAGGGGATTGGTGGGGGGGTTGGGGTTTGTTTGTTTTTTAGTAGTTACAGCTCTTGTGCTCACATGCACAAAAACTGCACCCAAAAATAAAAAAACTGTTAATCATGGATTCCCTTGCCGGCTCAAAAGCAGGAGCTGCCAGGGGAAGCCATGATTCAGCTAAGCCTGCAGCCGCCCCTCTTCCCTTTCTCAGCTGCAGGCAGGAGATGGAGCTGTACTTAGCGATTAGTTTTTTGAGCAGGCACCAGTTCCTCCCCTCTTTTACTGGTGCTGCCCCACATGAATAGCATGCATATAATTTGCATGCTATTGTGCTGAGCATCGCCAGTAAAAAAATATATATATATATATTGCTCCCAACATGGTATTTAAGATCGTGTTGTCAGAGCTTTGAGCATTGGTGTCCATGAGTTTTTTAACTCCCGGTATGTTAGCGCAGGCCCTGCAAACAGGCAGGCAAATGTGGTGTGAACTTAATTCCACTGAGATGGCATTTACATCCGGGGCTTTCTAGGTCAGGAACACTCAAAAGTATTTGGTTCAACTTTCCCTTTTTAGCCACCCCCCCCCCCCTCACCCCATCTTCTCCCTGTCCTCTCTCAACTGGAAAGTTCAGCATTACAGGGGGAGCATTAATATCCATGTTGAGTAGTTTCATATCTCATATCTGGGGACTTGAAAGAGCAGAGACAAAGTGTTAATTCCTTCCCCCCACCAACACACACCTTAGAAGGGAAACTCAGATGAACTTCAAAAGTCAAAGGGCACATCACAGCATACAGGCCAGCTGCTTTTCTTGGTTTGACATTCCACGTTATCCTCAGGCTGTCAAAGTTCTGAAATGCGCTCAGACTCCTGCCACCTACAATTACGGCAGACTCCGTGCATTCAAGTGACAGCAGATGCAAAGGCCAGGAATATGAAGCAACTAAGACAGACTCTCACGAGCGCCGACCACCAAAAAGACTGAAATCACATGGACTATATCAAATTGCTACTAATAATCTACAAACCAGTCTCTACATACCTGCATTGAGGCAAAAACATGGAGTCTTTCATAAGCACAGAGCCGGAAAGCAGAATATACCAACATCTGGCAAGACTTTCAGAGCTACAGAAGAGAGAAATCAGATATCTCTATTTAGTAAATGAATTTAAACAACAATAACTCAAATTTTCATGCACAGAATGAAAAATATTACAGCAGTGATTTCAAAATTTAAGGGTCACTGTGGATCTAGCTGGTTACATTTTTAAATATCCTTTTAAAGTTTTCCTTAGAAAAACACGTAAACTGTTCTTAAGCTTGTTGTTTGCTATGAATTCAGAAAGCACAAAGTATATTGAGATATGGAACAATGATCACAATAATCATCCATTATTGTTTAGAGTCAGGAAACCGTACATGCTGTCTTGTGTACGCACTGGCCGAACACCACATTGGCAGATAAGTAGCTACGCTGCTCTGGCAATAGGGAAATGAGACATTTTCATCCTGCAAGCTTTGCATGAGAGCCCATGTTTTCCATTTATGTGCATCCAGCCCTAAAGCTGATGCATTTCTCAGTGTTTGTTTGAAGGAAAGACAGCAGCAATTCTGCCTTTATTGGACCCTGGAGGAACCAAAAAGAAGAATTGCATCCCCTTCTTTACTGGAGCCGATTCAGGATATTTTGTAATCTCTGTCTTTTTATCTTTTTAAATAAAGTTTTTCCTCATCATGAATTTGGTTAACATTACTGTACAGATGCTTACCAAAAAAGAACTTGATTGCCGATATATCTTTCATACCGTGCAGTTGCAGACATCAATCTGCGAGAAATAAACAGTTTTATTCACATCAGAAACTGTGTTTCTAGGACAGTAATGAAAAACCCCAAGCACAATCTATATAATGTCAAGTAAAAACTATTTTGCTGAACAATCAAAAGGAAATTCTGTTCTGTACATTTCAGATATAAAGCAGGGTCTTCAAGCATTACTCAAATGGCATTTTTTTCTCATTATATCAGTAGAAAACATGAAATAAAGTTTGAAATTGCTTCAACAAAAAACAATTGTCCATGGTTATACAGCATGCTAGAAACTGAATATGAATTAGTTTTAATTTTACAAAGAGGTAAAATTAGTAAATCATTACCAAAAGAAGTATTATGGCTGTCATCTTGCTCAGAGTTTTGAGGCTGCTTTTAACTCCTTACTTCTACTCAGGAAAGGGAAGGGGGGGCAGTCCACCCCAGGCACCATCATGTTGGGGGCACTGGCACCGCTCCTCCTCTCCGCCCCCCCCCCCCCACCTCTTCCCACTCCTCCCCCCCACTGCATGTGCATCCCCTTCCCCATACCTCTAGTTGTTCATCGCCACGATTAACAACTTCAACATGCTCCTTGCAACTGCGTCAGTTCCCGCTGATGTCACTTCCAGGTGCCATGCATAGGAAGTGACATCAGAGGGAGAAGATACGGCTGCAAGGAGCACATTGAACTTGTATCCTCTCCCTCTGATGTCACTTCCTATGCATGGCACCTGGAAGTGACATCAGCGGGAACTGACGCAGTTGCAAGGAGCTCGTTGAAGTTGTTAATCGTGGCGGTGAACAAGTAAATGTTGCACACCTGTAACAGGTGTTCTCCATGGACAGCAGGATACAACAGCCACACAAACCCTCCCATCCCTACCCTTGCTGAATTTATTAGTATTTAGTACTATTTATTTTCCTTTTAAGCTACAGTATTTAACTGAAGGTATAGTGAGTGTTCTGTTGCTATTAACTACGTATGGGTAGGGAACTAGAGCATGAGCTCTGAACTTTAAAAGTTCATTCTGAGCTCTTGGACAAGGGCCGCTAGGCAACATCAAATGTGACGTCACCCAGGTGTGGCTGTTGTATCCTGCTGTCCATGGAGAACACCTGTTACAGGTGTGCAAAATTTGCTTGTTCACCGCCACGATTAACATCTTCAACGTGCTCCTTGCAACTGCGTCAGTTCCCGCTGATGTCACTTCCAGGTGTCATGCATAGGAAGTGACATCAAAGGGAGAGGATAAGGTCATGAGGAGCATGTTGAAATTGTTTGTAGTGGTGTGCGCCCCCCCCCTTCCCTTCCCCTGTACCTCTAGTTGTTCACCTCCGTGACCAACAACTTCAACGTGCTCCTCACGACTGCATCCTCCCCCTCTGATGCCACTTCCTATGTGCAGCACCCGGAAGTGACATCAGCAGGAACTGACGCAATTGCAAGGAGCACGCTGAAGTTGTTACAGCGGTGAACAACTAGAGGTACGGGGGAAGGGAAGGGGGTACATGCCACTGCAGGGAAGGAGCGAAGACTAAGGAGGGCACCACCACTCCGGGCGCCTCTCATCCTCGCTAAGCCACTGCCTACTCATTTGTAAAGTACCCACATCTATTTTAATCATTCCACTTTTAAGCAATTCCCTAAGCCCTATTTGTTGTCTATTTTGATTAGATTGTAAGCTCTATCGAGCAGGGATCGTCTCTTCAATGTACAGCGCTGCTATGTTTAGCAGCACTATAGAAATGTGTAGTAGTAGTATTGTAAGAACAAGAGAATTTGTGTAAAAGCAAGAGATTTAGCCCATCTTGTTGATCAAAAACACAATTATTCAACCCAGGTTTGTATATCAAGGAGAAATATTTATTGTGGACATTGTTGCATGACTGGCTCAGTGGCAGAACTGCACCCTGCCATGCAAAGGACACAAGTTGACTCCTGGCTCAGATATTCTACCCCTTGGGGACAGAATATCTGACAAAGCCCCAATCATTATACAACAGCTCAACCACGAGACTAGATTTGAGACCCATGACTGCAGATTTACAGGATCTCAGGTACATGACTCCCTTCCCTCCCACAAAGCGAATAATTGCTCTAAAGTCCATCAGAATGAAACAAAAACAAAAAAAAATGAAAATGTAAAAATGATTCAGCATTCTGAATATAGATTGGGATGCCAGAACTCAGCCCTAGAACAACTGAGCTGGAAGTACAAACAGGAAAAACAATTGCCAGGTCATTCATTCATAGGGGAGAGTGTGGTGCAGTGGTTAAAGCTATAGCCTCAGCACCCTTAGGTTGTTGGTTCAAAGAACCCATGCCGCTCCTTCTGACCCTTAGCAAGTCACTTAATCACTCCACTGTCCCAGGTACATTAGACAGATTGTGAGCCTGCCAGGGCAGATAGGGAAAAATGCTTGAGTAACTGAATAAATTAATGTACACCATTCTGAGCTCCACTGAGAGAACAGTATAGAAAGTTGAATAGTGTGAAAAGTTTCAGCCTCTGATAATCAGAGCTGGTATTGTGACATCATAATGCCTTATTCCACCAATAAGAGCCAACCTCATCAGTGATGTCACAATGGCTTGACTGTCCTATACTTGGCTCACTTTTACTACATTTTGAATTCTAGAGTGGTACAGTGGTTAAAGCTACAGCCTCAGCACCCTGAGGTTGTGGTTCCAAACTTATACTGCTCCTTGTGACCCAGGGCAAGTCACTTAATCCCTCCACTGCCTCAGGTACATTAGATATATTGTGAACCTGCTGGGAAAGACAGGGAAAAATGCTTGAGTACCTGAACAAATTTATGTAAACTGTTCTGTTTCTGTTGTAAGGGTGTTTATGTAGAAGGGCTATGATAAGCCTGGAGTGATGCCTATCCATTTATTTATTCAGTTTTTTATACCATTCTCCTAGGGCAGGGGTGGGCAACTCGATGACCGGATTCCAGTCGGCTTTTCAGGATTTCCCCAATGAATATGCATAAGATCTAATCTAATCTAATCTAATCCTTAGGTTTGTATACCGCATCATCCCCACGTTCGTAGAGCTCGACGCGGTTTACAGTAGGAGAAATAGGAAGGAACTACAACAGAGGGTTAGAGGTAGAAGTGTGAAGAAAATTTAGAGGACTTGGGATGCCAAGATATAAGTTTCCTTGATTCCTAAGTTGGAGGGAGACTTACATTTTTTGAGAAAAGCCAGGTTTTCAGATGTTTGCGGAAAACTTGGAGAGAGCTCAAGTTCCGAAGAGGGGAGGTAAGGTTGTTCCAGAGCTCAGTGATTTTGAAGTGGAGGGAGGTCCCTAGCTTTCCTGTGTGGGAAATGCCTTTTAGCGAGGGGAAGGATAGTTTTAATTTGTGGGAGGATCTGGTGGTATTAGGGTTTGAGGAATTCCAAGAAAGAGGGATAAAGGGAGGGAGGATACCTTTTTGGATTTTGAAAGTTAAACAGGCGCATTTATAGTGGACCCTGGCGATTATCGGAAGCCAGTGGAGCTTGGCCAGGAGCGGGGAGACATGTCAAATTTACTTTTAGCGAAGATGAGCTTGGCCGCGGCATTCTGAATCCGTTGGAGTCTGTGGAGGTTTTTCTTAGTTAGGCTTAAGTAGATAGAGTTGCAATAGTCCAATCTGGAGAGGATGATGGATTGGACAAGGAGGGTAAAATGTTTTTGATGGAAGCAGGATCTAACTTTCCTCAGCATGTGAAGGCTGAAAAAGCATTTTTTTACCAAGGATTGGAGGTGGTCATTGAAGTACAATGTGGAATCAATGATGATGTCCAAGACCATGCTCGAGAATTCAAGCTGCTGAGAGGAGCCAGAGAGTAGTGGGATGGAGGTGGGTAGGTGATCTAGTTTTGGACCGAGCCAAAGAAGTCTTGTTTTGGACTCATTCAATTTCATTTGCACAGTGTGGGCCCAGGATTGTAGGCTCATTATACAAGAGGATATGTTCTGAGACAGGTCGGTGAGGTTCGAATCGGTCTCGAGGAGGACAAGGATCTATTTGCATGCACTGCTTTCAATGCATATTCATTGGGGAAATCCTGAAAACCTGACTGGATTCTGGCCCTCAAGGACCGGAGTTGCCCACCCCTGCCCTAGGACAACGGTATAAAAAACTGAATAAATAAATGGATAGGCATCACTCCAGGCTTATCATATCCCCTCTACATAAACACCCTTACTTTTCTCTGTCCCTGTTTTTTGGATTATTCGTATTTTTTCTTTGATTTCCCTTTTGTATTTTGTTAAAAATTTTCAATAAAATTTCATGGAAAAAAAAAAAAAAGATGAGTCTCAACTTGGTTTCAAGCAAGAACACACAGCTCCTTAAATAAATTTCATTGTGAAATGAGAATTCTCCTACCTCAGTTGATGCTCCCTGAGATGGGACAAGATGTCCATCCCATGAAGACAGCAATAAATAGTATGTAAATCCTGCAAAGAAAAAAAAATATAAAATTTATGAACAAAATGTTGAAATGCTTCCTATTCACCCTGGCACACAGAAAACTTAACTTCAGATTCTTAACATTTTTGTAGCCAATAAAACTTAATCTGACAATTTAGGGATCCTTTTACTAAACCCACATTAAGTGTTAACATATCGTTAACACATAGTGACAGGCAAACTAAGCCTTTTTTCTGAAGTTAGCTCATGTGACAGCTACTTTAAAAAAATATATTTTTACTGGGGTTGTGTCATGGGGGAGAATGGATATTAACCAGCAAGTGCTTTCATAGTAGCATGCTAACTGGTTAACACAGAGTTAACATAGGAGCACTTTACAACCTCAGATACAAGGGATCGGCAGAGGAGGTGCGAGGGCAGGGAGGGGGGACAGGGTACAGAGCCTGACGGCGGCGGCCTGAAATAATTCTGGGAGGCATGCGCTGGCCCAAATATAAACCGGGACCCCCATTTTTGGGCCCAAAAATCCCAGTTTATATTTGAGTATATACAATAAACCTTCTCTCAGATAAAATACAATAAACCCAGTAAAAACCTATAAATCCTGTTCTTTCCCTTTAAGTACTCAACCCCTTCCTTAGCTCGATCTTTGGTGGGGAGTCAGGGAACCCAACTTAAAACAAGCAAAAACAAGAAATCTCTCACAAGGACATATGTGTGTGTGTGTGTGAGGGGGGGGGGAATCCAGCATATACGGAAATCTTGAAAAGAAAAGCAGCATTTTCAGCAGGGGGGAGGTGTGACTATCTTATAGAAGTGTGAAAGCAATCAACATAGGAAATCAAAAAAAGGAAAGCTTCAATTACACCTGGTCCAAAATGTTAAGAACTGTGTCAACTGAAACAGTAAGCATCCCCTGCACCCACAATATGAACACAATGGGTTTAGGTTAGCAAAGATGCAGGCAGTGGCCTAGGTTCAAGGTGGAGGAGTGGCTTAGTGGTTACAACCCTAATGTTGAGAGTTTGATTCCCTGCAACTCTGGGCAAGTCACTTCATTGCCTTATGTAAACTGCTTTGATTGTGTAAACTACACAGAAAAAGTGGTGTATACCTTCCCCTTCAAAATGGTGCCTCCTCCATAAATATTTTGCTGAAAGCCCCTTGTTCCTACCTCTCCTGCAAAGCCTTAAACTTAGCAGAAGGTAGCCGTGAATTTCACAAAACTCACATTTAATAGAAAGATAGTGTTGCCACAGGACCTCCCGATATCTTTCTCCAATAAAATTAGCCTACTGCTCAGGAGCAATAAATGAGATGGCCCTGCTTACATAATCCTCTAGCAGCCTATTGAATAGATTGGAAGGTTCCACAGCAAATTTGTTAAAAGTAAAAAGTGCTCGTGTTCTGTCTCTGTCCTAGCAGTGTGGAGGGGTCGCTGGGCCCCCTTCTTGACTACCCTCCTCTCTCCATACTGTGGGGGGCTGTTCCAGCAGAATTTACACCACTAGCCACAGGGCTCACCAACCTTGACAGAAGTTAATTACAAATCAACTTCCTGACATCACAGAACCTTGCACTCTTCAATGCCTCCTCCTCAGAGTCATTCAATTTGGCAAATCTCTAGCCAGAATCTGGAAACATCTCCAGTATACAACAGGCTCAACACAAATTTTGGTCAGACAGCTTTCTGATTCATTGAAAAAACTATACGGGTGCTAGTTAAAAGATACATCCTTTTTTTTTAAAGGTTGCATTTCTTTGGTTGTCAACTTAAAGTGGTGCTAGAGAGTTTCTTTAAGTATATGGGATGTTTTATGCATATTCAGAAAATACTGTAAATACATATAAGTTTAACTGTTATCTGTAAAAAGCAAAAGAATGTCTTTGTCTAGATGAGACCTGCCTCTTAAAGTGACATACTAGCTGAACATTGGCAGACTGGAGTGACGTGTCACCAGTCATTGCAAGAGTACATAAGCAGGCCCCCCGTCTCTGATCAAGGGGAGGAGACCCCACTCTCCACAAGGACCAGTTAGTCCTTCGGAGAGACAACCCCCCCCCACACACACACACACACACAGAATGTTTTACAGAGTTGGCAATGCATGTAATGCATATAATTAATTGGCAATTTAATCAAGTTTAACTGGATATAAATTGAATATTATCTTGATTAAAATACATGTCTGTGTATGAGTTATTGGCATAGAATACCCTGTATGTTGGAATGCGGCGCAGCACATGCGTACTCAACCCTTGTCCATTAACAGTCAGCATATTTCATTAGTTCACCACCATCAGCACTTGTTTCCGGAACATGTTCAATTATCTTAGTCTAAGAACTTTCAAATAATATCATAAGAGAGTTGCCATACTTGGACAGATGTCTATCAAGACCAGTATCCTGCTTCCAACAATGGCCAATCCAGGTTACAAGTTACCTCACAAGATCCCAAAACAGTAAATATACATGGCAAAGTATTACACAATGCAATGCAAAGATATAAAATCCAGATCAGTAAATAGTAAGGAGAAGGAGAAACCTGTAGAAATAAGGTAGAGAAGGGGAATTATATATCATCACAAAACAGCTCACATCCCTGTTGGCTGACCCATGGGCCTACCTACTGCTTAAATTATTTTTTTTAAAAACCCTTCACTCCTTGCTACTGAGATTATTCTGCCAAGGGTGACAGATGGCCAGCCCACAAAAGTCAGAGGTGAAAAAATATAAGTTTTGCAGGACACAAACAGGTTCGATATTCTAGGTCAAAGCATGCAAGCTATGCACAGTAAATATCAGTTTATGGCCCTTGCCATTGTATAGTATATGTCTGAACTAGGCCTTTCTAACAGAAATGAATAAAATGGTGTGGTAGTTTTGCCAGTCCACTTTTAAAAGTAATATATAAATAAATAAGAAATAAAATGAAATAAGATAATACCTTTTTTATTGGACTAATCAAAAAGCACAGTTACTTACCGTAACAGGTGTTATCCAGGGACAGCAGGCATATATTCTCACATGTGGGTGATGTCATCTACGGAGCCCCAGCGCGGACAGCTTTTCAAGCAAACTTGATTGAAGTTTCAAGTTTGCTATGCTGCACTACGCATGTGCATGCCTTCTTGCCCACTAGAGGGCGCATCCCCACCTCGTGGTCCTCAGTTCCATAGCCAGCAAAGAAGCCATCCCCGGGGAGGAGGGCGGGTTGTGAGAATATATGCCTGCTGTCCCTGGATAACACCTGTTACGGTAAGTAACTGTGCTTTATCCCAGGACAAGCAGGCATGATATTCTCACATGTGGGTGACCTCCAAGCCAACCAAAAAAGGGCAGGTGGGAGGATGGCAATTTAGGAAAACAGATTACGCAAAACCGACTGGCCAAACCGGCCGTCGCTTCTGGACAACGTATCCAGACAGTAGTGGGAGGTGAAAGTATGAACCGAAGACCAAGTGGCAGCCTTACAGATGTCCTCCACCGGAGTAGACCGGAGGAAAGTGACAGAAGCTGCCATCGCTCAGACTTTATGTCCCGTAACCCGACCATGCAGCGCGAGACCAGCCTGAGCGTAGCAAAAAGAAATACAAGCAGCCAACCAGTTAGACAAGGTGCGCTTGGAAACAGGACGTCCTAACCGATTAGGGTCGAAGGACAAAAATAATTGAGGAACCTTCCGATGAGACTGAGTGCGTTGAAGATAAAAAGCCAACGCCCTCTTACAGTCAAGCATGTGGAGCGCCACCTCGCCAGGATGCGAATGGGGCTTCGGAAAGAACACCGGAAGAACAATGGACTGATTGAGGTGGAAATCAGACACAACTTTAGGTAAAAACTTTGGATGGGTGCGAAGAACCACCTTGTCATGATGGAACACAGTAAAAGGCGGGTCCGCAACCAAAGCCTGCAACTCACTAACTCGCCTAGCTGAGGTAAGTGCAATCAGAAAAATCACCTTCCAAGTGAGAAACTTAAGATGAGATTTGTCAATAGGCTCAAAAGGAGGCTTCATCAACTGAGCCAAAACCACATTAAGATCCCAAACTACAGGAGGGGGTTTCAGAGGGGGATGAACATTCACCAGACCCCGCATGAAACGAGTCACCAGAGGATGAAGAGAGAGAGACCGACCCTCAAGATGCCGATGGAACGCCGCAACAGCACTAAGATGAACACGAATGGAAGTCGTCTTCAGCCCAGACTTGGACAAATGTAACAAATATTCCAGAACCGAAGACACCGGAGCCGAACTCAGATCCAGACGGTACGAGGAACACCAGGATGAAAATCTGGTCCACTTCTGGGAATAACAAAGCCGAGTCGAGACCTTGCGCGAGGCTTCCAAAACCTCCCTGACAGACTGCGAAACAGAAACCGAAATCAAGGGGAAAGGAACCAAGCCATCAGATGTAAGGACTGAAGATTGGGATGCAACAGCGAACCCCGACTCTGAGACAGCAGAGAGGGAAAGACAGGCAGAAGCAGAGGCTCCCTGACACTGAGTTGAAGGAGCAGGGAGAACCAGTGCTGACGAGGCCAACGAGGCGCAATGAGAATCATAGTGGCTCTGGACGATTTGAGATGAACCAGCGTCCTCAAGATCAGAGGGAAAGGAGGAAACGCATAAAGGAACCTCCCTCCCCAGTCGAGAAGAAAGGCATCGGCCTCTAGACGGTCCGGGGAGTACATCCGAGAACAATAGAGGGGCAGTTTGTGAGTCTCCGGGGAGGCAAACAGATCCACCTGAGGAGTCCCCCAGCGGTCGAAAACCTCGTGCAGAACTCGGGAGTTTAGTGACCACTAGTGCGGCTGGAGAAGACGACTGAGTTTGTCGGCCAGACAATTCTTCTCTCCCTGAATGTAAACCGCCCGCAGGAAGATGTTCTGGGAGACCGCCCATTCCCAAAGGCGCAGGGCTTCCCGGCACAGGGGCCAGGAGCCCGTCCCCCCTTGCTTGTTCACATAGTACATTGCCACCTTGTTGTCCGTCCGCACGAGGACTACCTGATCGTGCAGCAGGTGGCAAAAAGCTCGAGCGGCCAGAAAAATGGCACGAAGCTCCAACACATTGATGTGACAAAGACGGTCCTCCGCTGACCATAGACCTCGAGTCCGCAGACCGTCGAGATGAGCCCCACACGCGTACTCCGAGGAGTCCGTGGTCAGGACCTTGCGATGCGGAGGGATGAGAAAGAGCAAACCCCCGGAAAGATTGGAAGAGGTGGTCCACCAACGGAGCGAGCATCTCAAGGAAGGAGTCACTGTTACAGGAAAGGACAGCGGGTCCCGATCTTGACGCCACTGGGAGGCCAAGGTCCACTGAGGGAGTCTCAGGTGCAATCGGGCGAACGGTGTGACATGAACCGTCGACGCCATGTGGCCAAGTAGAATCATCAGACGGTGTGCCGAGACGGAGCGCTGCAGCGAAATCTGACGGCACAGTTGAAGTAGAGCCTCTGCCCTCGGAGGGGGGAGGAACGCACGAAGGTGAACTGTGTCCAGCACGGCCCCGATAAACTGAAGGGATTGAGCAGGGCACAGCTGCGATTTGGGAAAGTTCACTTCGAACCCCAGACGTTGAAGGAAGATGATAGTCTGTTGGGTCACTAAGATAACCCCCTCCCTGGATGATGCCTTGATCAGCCAATCGTCCAGGTAGGGAAAGACCTGTAGCCCCTGAGATCTTAGGGCAGCCGCGACTACCACCATACACTTCGTGAAGACTCGAGGCGACGACGCCAGCCCGAAAGGGAGGACCCGATACTGAAGGTGCAACTCCCCCTCCTGGAACCGTAAGAACTTGCGGAAGGCGGGATGCACCGGAACATGAGTATACGCTTCCTTCAAGTTTAGGGAGCACATCCAATCCCCGTCCTGCAACAGAGGGTAGAGAACCGGAAGCGACAACATACGGAACTTCTCTCGGACCAGGAACTTGTTGAGCTTCCGGAGGTCCAAAATGGGGCGTAAGTCCCCGGTCTTCTTTGGGACCAAAAAGTAACGGGAGTAAAACCCCCGCCCCCGTTGGTTTGGGGGGACCGGCTCCACCGTCCGAAGGCTCAACAAGGCCCTGGCCTCCGAGAGGAGAAGAGGAAGCTGGGCTCGACTGTAAGGAGAGGCCCCTGGCGGTTGTTCCAGTGGCGTGGTTGAGAAGTTCAGCGAGTAACTCTCGGAGATGAGACGGAGCACCCAAGCGTCTGACGTGATCATAGCCCAGGCCGAATGAAAGGCCCGCAGCCGGCCCCCGATGGGCAGGGGGTCCGGCGAAAGTGCGGAGGGGGCCCGCCCCCATCCGCTCATCACGTCAAAAAGACGGCGCCGGCTTAGACGCCCCTTGCACCTGAGGTTTTTGTTGGCCCGCTCTGCCCTGCTGCTGGGGGCGCCAGGGCGGGGGCCTAGAGAATGCCGGTGTAGACTTTTGAGGGTATCGCCGCGGTGGAGGTCTAAACGGCTTCTGCGGCGGCACCCGGGGTTTAGGACGGACCAAGGAGGCGATGGAGCGCTCATGTTCGGACAGGCGTTTGGTCGCCGCCTCCAGGGACTCATCGAACAATTCCGATCCAACACATGGCAGATTAGCCAGGCGCTCCTGCAAGTTCGGGTCCATATCAACCGTCCGGAGCCAAACGAGACGGCGCATCACTACTGCAAAGGCGGAGACCCTGGAGGCCAACTCAAATGCGTTGTAAATGGCATGAAAAAGGTATAGACGCAGCTGTGACAAGTTGGCCATAAAAGTACCAAAGTCCCCCTTATGGGAATCCGGCATGACCCCATGATAACGGGGTAACGCCTTCACCATCTGCCTCAGATAGGATGAAAAAGTGAACGCATAATTTAGGACCCTGGCCGCCATCATGGAATTGGAGTAGAGGCGGCGACCAAACTTGTCCATGGTCCGCCCTTCCCGTCCGGGAGGCACCGCAGCCGAGACCCTAGAAGGCTGAGACTTTTTTAACGCCGACTCCACCAGCTACGACTGGTGAGACAGTTGCGCTTTCTCGAAGCCCTTGCACGGGATGGTACGGTACTTCGACTCCATCTTTGATGGAACCGCTGTGACTGTAAGAGGGGAGTCCAAATTTCTCAGGAAGGTCTGATGGAGGACTTTATTGAGAGGCAGACGAGGAGTCTCCCTCAGGGGAGAAGGCAAATCCTGCTCCTCCAAAAATTCCTTCGTATATTGAGAACCGTATACCAGATCCAGGTCCAAAGCCCTCCCCATATCAAGCACAAATCTTGAAAAGGAGGAGGGTTTGGAAGGCGGGGAGGGAGATCGAGAAGCCCGCACCGCCAAAAAAGAAGGGGAAGCCTCACGGGAATACCGAGGTTCCCTACCAGTGCCAGACCCCGACCCGAGGGCGAGGAGCCCCGGGAGGACCTCGACGAGGAAGAAGTGGAAGAGATCCTCCTAACCCTACGCACCTTGTCCCGCGGCCGCACACTCCGCTCAGGCTGGTCAACCGAGGTCGAGGGCAAGGTCGGGGTCGAGACCGGAATCACCCCGGGGCCCGAAGTCGAGGGAACCGAGACCGAGACCGCCGAAGCAATGAGTGCACGGAGTAAATCCTGAAAAACAGGAACTCCCATCATAGCCAGTAGATCCGGGGCCGGCGGGTGCTCCCTCGAGGGCGACCTCGGTCTCGAGTATTCCTGCGGGGCACCCGACTTCGATGCTCGGGGCGGGGCCGAGGACGACCCACCCGCCCCCGTCGATGAGCCCGAGGATGGCTTCTTCGAGGCTGGAACAGAAGAAGGAAGTGAGGACTTACCCACCGTCGACTTCGGGGTCGAGGACGCAGGCTTAGACGAAGCGGGCTGTCGGGGCGAGGTCGAGGGAGTCGAGGTCAAGGCCGGGGCCGAAGCCGAGGCCGACGTCGAGGCCTTCCCCGCCGCGGGGTCCACAGCAAAGAGCTCCGCCATTCGGGCACGACGGCGGCGGAGAGCTCTCGTCTGAAACGTCGAGCACCTGGTACAGGGGTCAGTCGGGTGCTCAGGACCTAGACACAATAAGCACCACCGGTGGGGATCGGTAATTGAAAGCAACCGATCGCACCGGGTGCACTTTTTAAAGCCCGTCAAGGGACGGGACATGAACTCAAAAATGGCCGGGAACGAACGAGGTCCCGCGGCCGCGGCTACCGGGAGCCCCCGGAGCCGAACAAACAACTTTTTTTTTTTTTCGACGATAACTAATACACGAACGAATGAAAACAACAAATCAAGCACAGCGACCGAGAAAACACTCCCAGCCGCGGTGTCAGAAGGCAAAAGATATAGAGCACAATTTCCACAGGGCTTCTGGCTCCGCGGAAAAAACTGAACTGAGGACCACGAGGTGGGGATGCGCCCTCTAGTGGGCAAGAAGGCATGCACATGCATGGTGCAGCATAGCAAACTTGAAACTTCAATCAAGTTTGCTTGAAAAGCTGTCCGTGCTGGGGCTCCGTACATGACGTCACCCACATGTGAGAATATCATGCCTGCTTGTCCTGGGATAAATGTACTTAGTCAATCTTAAAAAAAAAAAAAAAAAGTTATCAACTTATTTGTTTTCTATCTATATATTACCTCTAACAGAAATGAAATATGTTCACCATAGAAAGTTTCTCAAAGCATGCCATCCAAAACAATGCTAACATGGGAAAGGAAAATTAAAAATTAATTTTATCCCATCACAGGCTGGACATGCAAAAGATGGAGTAACCCGATTATGCATTTATTCTCTAATCAATGGATGCTTTCAAGCTGTAAAACGAAAGATTACGTGAGAACTTCTTGAGCTAACAGATGACTCTAAAATGAAGTTTAAAAGAAATGAAGCAACACAAAATGTGTATAAAAATAATGTTCTAAAATAAATTTCCATGGTTACTTTGGTCAGCTGCTTTGGTTGATATCTCTAGGGTCTTCCTCTTCCTTCCAGCATTGGCTCCACCCCTCCTCACGTCGTCCATCAATCCTACCCTGGTCCTCCACCCAGAAAAATTTGTGAATGGTCTCTTTATGATGAATTTCTGACTCACCAGAAGATCTGTGTCACCTCCCCACCATATCTTCAGTTTCAGGTCCAATACATTACACATATGGAACAAAAACATTAGCCTTAATGTAGAAGCCAACAGTGTCTGATGTACATTAGGATAAGAACCAGCAAACTTGTTAATTAACAGCTTGAAAAGAAACTACCCCCCCTCCCTGCTTTTACAAAGCTGCACTAGCGGCTGCGGTAACTGCCCCAAGCTCATATGGATTTAAAGGGCTTCGGGGCTTTTGCTGCACGGCTTTGTAAAATAAGGGGTAGGTGATCTATACTGTGTTACAATCCTGATGTACTATAAGAAGGGGTATGCTATTTAAAAGTGTTACTGTGAAGGGAAAATATTCTGTAAACCAGTAAAGTCAGAAGTAGTAATGAAACATGGGGAGAGAGTAAGGGAGATGTTTGAAGGAAAGAGTGCAATAGAGGGGAAAAAAAACAACCCTCCCCTTATACCTTTTACACACCCGTGGCCTGGTTTTTGCTTCCTAGACTAGAGATTGTCAATTAGTGCATACAGCTACATGTCACATCTGCATACTTGATCATAAACTGAAATAGGCTTTTATAAGTGAAAGAGAAAGGAAGAGCCTTAGAAAGAGTTTCATAATTAATTTTTTAAAAAATTCAGAAAAATTAACAAGGGGATCCTTAGACCTGCTGATAGGTTCTTCAGTGAGTTTTATTATTTGTAAAATAGAATTTCAATATTTGTATTTTTTACTGTATTATTGTATTTCGCTGATTGTCCAACTCTTTTTAATGTAAACCACCTAGAACTTTTGATTATGACGGTATAAAGGAATAAAGTTATTATTATTAAAGTTATTATTCAATTCCCAGGCACATGGGGAGGAGATCCCTAGGGCTTTGCTGTTCTCGATACCCCAGGGAGTAGACGGGAAGGGAAAGAAGTGGAGAATCACTAAATGGCAGGAAGTGTGCTGTTCACACACTTTTCTGTGAATTATAGCCATCTCCCTCTCCTGTCTATCCAGCCCCCTTTCCTCTTCCCCGCTCGCTTCACGTTGCAGAATCACTGCACCCTCCCTGTTCTGCCCCCATAGTTGAGCATTGCAATACTATATAAATTAAAGCTAGCATCTACTTCCTGGTAAGACTTATCTGTTTTCACAAGTCTTTCTTCATTATATGTGAGCCATTTCCTCCAGTTGCTGAGAAACCTGCCAGGTTCTGTCTTCAGCTCCCCAAGCACATGCTTTGACTCTGTTGGTCATTTCCTGAACCCACTAATCTTATGGGTATTCTCTGCACCCCTCCGTGAACAGCAGAATTCTTCATCTTGAGATCAAGAGCAAGCTGCCCCCAACTCTCTTCGGGGGGGGGGGGGGAGGGAACATCCTCTTTCACCACAAAGCGATCAATATCCTTTGAGAAGAGGCTTTTTTAAAAAAATTTTTACAAGATCAAGATCTTTCCTGCACTGAGCTCTATATCTGTCCAGTCACCTTTTTCACTGAAGTTTAATTTCAACTTCCGCAATAATTTAGAAACCATCTCTCCAGATGGGCAGAATTCTTCATTTTCAACTATTTACAAGCCTAAATTTATCTGTTTTACTTATCTGTAATAGATAGTTAGAAGTTACAGTACTACATCCATCTTCCTTTAAGGTTAAACTTGGTTTAACTGGCTTTTTAATAATGCACAGAAAAGGGTGTGAACAACTGCCCTTTAGTGATTCTCCACTTCTTTCCCCTCCCCTCTACTCCCTGGGGTATCGAGAACAGCAAAGCCCTAGGATCTCTTCCCCATGTGCCTGGGCATTTAAGAACCTCTCAGCAGGTCCAAGGACTCCCCTGTTAATTTTTCTGAATTTTTTTTTTATTTTAATTATGAAACCTTTTCCAAGGCTCTTCCTTTCTCTCTCGCCTAATGAAAGCCTATTTCAGTTTATGTTCAAGAATGCAGATGACATGTATTCTAATGCCTGTAGCTGCATTCTTTCCAAACAGGTGGCAGTCTGACAAGTTTGATCTAAGTTATGCAAACAGATAAGTATTTTGCACTTTGTTTTATATGCCTAATATACTCTGAGAACAGATTAAGGGAGGTAATTTTTTTTCTTCCTTCAGCTGGCACAAAGTTATGTTACCTACACCCAGTGCATGCAGTTGTATAATGAAAATTTACTGTAGCTATTCTTTACACCAGACCCATTTGCATCCCATAAGAACCAAAGCTCCACACCCATGTTAAAGACAAGGATTATGGAATTTCAGTTAATACTAAAAGCTATAGAGTCACATACTAGCCACAGTGACTTTAACAGAATAACCACGCCCTGCAGTCTGGATAAAACTCGTTGAATCTGAGTTTGCATCTTTGGCTATAGTTTTAGTAGAGGAAGCAATCCCCCCAATCCCCCAAAAAAGTTAAGCATTGATTTTAGAGGAAGCTAAACTCTGGGCCTCAGAATAATTAATACAGTATATAAACATGTCAGGATCAGCGTCACAAGGGATAGCCAACAGTCACACCAAACCAACACATACTATCCAACTGCTTTCTGGTGTACGGGATGCTATTTTGAGTACTTCTTCTGATGTACTCCATCTTCAACCTGTTGACGGCAACGGGCGACTTCAAAACTTTTCGAAAAGAAATCAAAACCCTACTTTTCAAAAAATTTATCCAGATATCTTAACCCAATCCTTCCCCCTCCCCCTAGATAAATTATCCCCCAAAGCCTCCACTTAAATAATCTCTTCCTCCCCAAAACACCAACCAAGTATTCAGATCCCTGAAATGTAACGTGAAAAGAATTATACAGAAGTTATCTACCCATCTGCCAGAAAATAATTCTCTCAAAACTTAATATAATTGGATGAACTTGGCACAAGGAACAAACAGATAAACAAGCAAGTTTGAAAGTGGACCAGATTAACATAACAACTAGATTGATTTCCCAAAAGGGGAAAGCATGTTTTCCTGCAGGGGACCCCAGGAATGGAATCGGCTACCTTTGTGCATTAGAAAGCAATGCGATTTTGATGTTTTTAAGAAGTTATTGAACACACCAGTGTCAAAACGCCAATAACAAAAAAAAAAGAAGTTATTGAAGACATCTATTTTGTAACATGAAATATGGGCATTAAGGCATTTGCAATTGTGTAAGCACTGGTCGCTTATTTGTGTTTTATATGGTTTTTTTTATTATGTGAGATGCCTTGGGAAAGGCGGGTTATAAATAAAACAAAAAAAGGGTCAAATACAAAAGCGTCTCTCCACTCCTGAAGGAGTTACACTGGCTCCCCGTGAAGAGAACAGTACAAGACAGCATGGGGATAACTCCACAGGACTTAGCGCAGACATTACAGTTATGCACGCCTTCCTCAATGCAACGGTACAAACTAGCCTCACAATGCAGGTTAAAAAGCCTTAGCCAATAGGGAGAGGAGGAGATGGTGGATGGGCAGACTGAATGGGCCATTTGCCCCCCCCCCTATCTACTATAATGTTTCTATGTTCAGTAAATAAGAAGATGGGAAAATATAGAACACAGAAGCCTAAAAACACTGGCAAGTCAGTTCATGGCCAATGAATGAAGCAATTGGAAAGACTATTCATATGAAGATGTGACACCCACAAGAATAACCCCCCTACCCATGATAATCACCAAGGAACAAAGACTAGCCTGCAGAAGCTTATCTGTAGATGTTTGTTCATGGAACACATTAGCAAGTGAAATAGGCACATAAGCAGAGCAAACACACAAAGAACAAATCTCATCACAAATCAGATTCTGAAAGCAAGCAATCCTATGCACTAATCAATATATCTTAGGACATATTTAGCACAGCATGCAGATAACATGGCCCTGCTAGGTTACCATTTCTGCAACTAAGATAATAAGTTTCTAATATTGAAGGATCCAAGTGGAGCAGGAGGGTAGCTGAAAACTGAGGCAAAAAGAGTCACAATTTTTCTTATAAAATCACTTCATACTTCCAAAATATACATATCACTGCTTTAACAATACATACAGAGAATCAGTACAGATGTGTGTTTTAATGGCTCTTCAGGAAGAGGCATACTGCCAAAATCTAGTGCTATACACCCCATGAAAGTTACTGAAGGAGTTTAGGATTCTCTGAGGGGTCAGAGTATGCAGGGGCAAATCTTGCACTGGGTCTACAAAGCCCCACAATGCAGGGGGAAAACAATCATCCGTGCAGACATGTTACATACTTTGGTGGAGCATTTCAGCTAAAGTCAGCAAAAGTTAACATGTTTCACTAAAAGGTGACCAGAGAACTTAGAGTAATTCTGCCTTACTACCATAAGTTAAAATTGAACAATCCTTTTCTAAATTGGAAACCCACCTGAAAACATTTTATTTTGAACTGAGGGTTTCAATGTACTGAATGCTCTAAGTCAGGAGTGTCAAAGTCCCTCCTTGAGGGCCGCAATCCAGTCATGTTTTCAGGATTTCCCCAATGAATATGCATGAGATCTATTAGCATACAATGAAAGCAGTGCATACAAATAGATCTCATGCATATTCATTGGGGCCCTCGAGGAGGGACCATGACACCCCTGCTCTAAGTAGTTTCCTTTCCTCTTTCTTGCCCTCCTCCTCCTCCCCCCCCCCCTTTTTTTTTTTTTACTTCCTCCTCCTTGTCTCCCTAGCCCTGCCCTCTGTGACTAATTACTTTAAAGTATGAATGGATGGTTTTCTATTCTTTAATTTTATGGAGTTCTGCTCCCATAAGAAATACTTCAGCCTAACAAAACTAACTTCTCAAAGAATAATAGCAAGCTCTAGGACCCACCAGGGCCCACAGTGGTACAGGGCTGATGACGATCTACTGCCCACAAGGGGACTGCCTTTTTGCTCTTCTGACCTGGAAGTGATATCATTATGAGTTCAGCCATCTGACTTCGGAAAGCACTAGAATCAAGCAACATCCTAAAGGGAACAGAGGAATGAAACAACTAGCAGCCGAGGTGGAAATAAGTTCTTACTTCCAGGCCAGGTGGTCCAGTATAAGACACTGTCCAAAAAGAGACCATCTTTTCACTTTTTCAAGCCTACAGGAAACATCAGGGATAAAGCTGGTTGCTGCAAAGGAATGCAGTAGCTAGAGCAGTGGTTCACAACCCTGTCATGGAGGACCACCAGCCAGTAGGGTTTTTGAGATAGTCCTAATGAATATGAATGAGAAAGATTTGCATATAATGGAGGTGACTGGCATGCAAGTCTGCTCCATGCATATTCATTAGAGCCAGAATACTCTGGAGAGCAGAGAGGACAAGAAACATCCACAGCACTGTCCTGCTGAAACCGGAAACAGTGGAACATTTTTATTGCTTTTAAAAAGCTTAAAACTTTATTTCTGCAGTATTATGAAGCATAATAGTAAAGCAAAGCTGATTGTATTATGAATTTTCTTAGAAGGACAGTATTTGACTGATTTATGTTAGTTCTGTTATGTATGTCTACTTGATATACTGTGAATGTTTTATTTTTGTGAATTGCTTAAGATTGTTAGATTTGTGGTCTATAAATACTGTAAATAAAAAAAATCTACACAAAACCTCAAAATCACTTCCCCTTTCCTCTTATCCCTGACATCAGAGCCACAAACAGAAAAATAAGAATAGCTGGAAAAGGCAAGGCAGCATTAAGACAAGACAGCGGCTCAGACATATACCCAAATTAATGATCTGGGAATAGTTTATACAATAATATCAGACCAGTGGCTCTGTGGTAGTGTTGTGCATTGTCTCATAGAAAGATCTATGTTTGATTCCTGGTTCTAATTTTTCTGGACTGGATGGGTTTAGATTACTTCAAAGATAGCATTCCATAATTGCAGGATTATAAAAGGCCCCACAGTGATGGCCCCTACCCATGGGATGTCACTATAGTGACCGATTTCAAAAGAAGTGGAAGGACACACAATTGCACAATCGTCAGGTTAGATCCTGGTCTCAGTTAGTGCCAGCAGGTGGAGAGTTCGAGAGATAAATAGGTCATGGATGATGGTAAGCTTGTTGGAGACAGACTGGATATTCTACAGGGCACATGAGAAAGGCAGAGAGGAGAGGGGAAGAGAGGACCAAAAATAAGATTGGTTACATTATGGTATGACCTACATGAGTAGTATGAGGATTGTTTGGGCTTGATGTTCCCAGCAGAGAGAAAGAGGAAGAATAAGAATATTGATGCGTGTAGGAGAGGCATATTGGGGGTGGGGGGGTCATGTCGTGATCGAAATGCACATAGGAAGAGTGTGGCTGGCAGGATGAGAGACAGAGAGAAAGTGTTGAAGCTGTAGGGCTGAGAAGACAGTGGAAGACAGAAGGGAGAGTGAGGTGGTGAATTCAAAGAGTGAGTGACATGGTGGGTGGGGGGGGGTGAAGTGGGGTGAAGAGAGAAATTGGGAAAAATCAATATTAGGAGGAGGAGGAGGTGGTGCACAGAAGTGATGGGGAGCTAGTGTCATAGGGTGAAGGTGAGAAGTAGCTTAGAACAGACTTACCAGGGAGAGGTCACGCACAAGAGGCAAGGTTATATGAAAAATGAGAGCAAGAAAATAGGGTTTAAGAATGGGTACAAATAAATGGGAAGGAAGTGAGGGAGTGAATGGGTGCTAATGAGCAGGTGACAGGTTTTGTGCCAAACAGACTTCAAAGAGACAGGGGAAGATCTTGGGGAATCTGTTTATCTTTATATCTGTACAGTTTTTTGGTTTTTTTTTATTAACTAGACAATACTAGGAAATATTCTTTGTTTAATCAGGTAACTCAGCTGCAAGCATGTCGTCTGAAATACTTGGACCACTGTCTTTTGTGGAAACTTACAGTGCAAGAAGACATGAGTGAGCAGAAGTTGAGGTTCTGCTTTTTTTTTTTTGTCATCTTCTGGAATTGTGTGGATTTGTGTATTCTGATAGCTTGTGAGTGCTGCTAAGAACCTATGGGCTAGATTCACTAAGGACACTGATCGTGCCCTGACCACTTTGCAACCCGATTTTCCTCCAACCCGATTCACTAACCTTTGTGCCGATCATCCTCCGATCCAATCCATGCATGCAAATGAGGAGAAACAGCATGTTAAGTAGGCAGGCAGCGATTCACTAAAAAAACTGGAACACCGACTGGGCTGGCCGATCAAGAAACTGCTGGGGACCAGTCGCTGACGTCCTTTCCGACTGCATCTCCTGCTCTCTGCCCCGATCGCCACCCTGCTTCTGCCCCAATTCTGCTGCTCTCCTGCTCTCCTTGCCTTCCCCTGCAGTGCGAGCCCATGGTTTTAACCCACGAGTTTAAAGCGGGCTAAAACCACAGGCTCGCAAAGTAGTAAAAAAAGTTTAATAAAAAGTCACTGGTCTGTGCATGCATCGGGATCGCTATTCAGCGATCTGTGCAGTCGATTGGGGGCGTGATTCCGATCATCCCCATTTGCATGAGGACGCGTCGTGAATCTGCCCCCGGCCATGGATTGGTAAGGGTTTAGTGAATCTGACCCTATGTCCTACAGCTTTTCAGTGTAACCTCCTAACAATCTTCTGACAACCAGAAAATGAAAAAGAGAACACCCCTAACCACCACAAAAGGCTGTCCTTTCCTCTCCCCCAACTCCAAGTCATGAATCACAGAGATTGGCTGGAAGCCCAACAGACTTAGAAATGTTGAAAAAATATATGTTGGCTCCAGTAGATAATTAAGGCTTCTTCTGGATTCCAAATTTGCTGACTCGTGCTGAGCCTTTAAGCAGACCATTTGAGAAGCACCATCTCCTCAATAAGGGACAATCCAAGTTACATTATTTCTGCTCCAATAAAACATGGATTTTCCAGTATGACTGTAAAGGCAGACCAACAAACCATTACTTCTGCTCAGAGCCTCACTGACTCTCGCTGCAGCATTTAGGAGCCAGCTCCTTGCAGGATAAACAGTAGGCCTGAGGCATTAAATCTACCACCCAGCTGCATAGTCATAAACAGAAAATTCCACCATCAAGTCCAAGAAAGAAATGTGCAAAATGTCTCCAAAATAAATTTCTGGAAATTTTTTTAAGCTGCTCTGTTTTATTTTACAATAAGACAGGGTCGCTGAAATTAAAAGAAAAAAAAAAAGGTTTGGACAAGTTCCTGGAGGAAAAGTCCATAATCTGCTATTGAGACAGACAGGGGGGAAGCCCACTGGTTACCCTAGTAGCTGGTTTTAAAAAAGGCTTGGATAAGCTCCTGGAGGAAAAGTCCATAATCTGCTGTTGAGACCGACATGGAGGAAGCCACTGCTTGCCCTGGATCAGTGGCATGGAATGCTGCTACTATTTGGGTTTTTGCCAGGTACTAGTGACTTGGATTGGCCTCAGTGAAGACAGGATACTGGGCTAGTTGGACCATTGGTCTGACCCAGTTCTTATGATGTGAACAAGTCTTCAGACTGTTGGAGAACAGTAATGTAATTTTAGCATATTTTGTTGCATATTTCTCTTTTTCAGCTCTTGTAAGGGATTATTAGTGGTTTTCTTTGTTTATTAAAGCAACAAAAATAAAAAAACTTTTGCTGAATGGAAGAAGCTGAAATTGTTTTTCTTTTCAACATTGTGAATAACAGTGTTATGTTCTGCTGCCTCATAAGTTTGTGTGTTTTTATTTCCTTCTTCATGTCGCCATCTGAATAAAAATTTCTTCGTACAATAGACTCTCAGTTATATGGAGTGAGAGAGCTGTAAAAACACTGAAGGCAGCAAGAGCTCAGTGAACCGAATTGCTTGATTCTTTCCGACATCAATTTCTTGTTCACGCAGTGACTGGGGCAACTGTACGACTCAAACGTCACAGTCTGATAGGAGGAATCTGGGATAAAGTCCTCTTTCTACTTGGGTCAAAATACAGTACAATGTACTGGGGTCCAACAGGGGTAGGAAGGAATTTCAGGAAAAACCTTAAGCATACTTTAGGGAGGAAGGAGAACAAACCGTGCAAGTCTGCCCAGTACTGAGGCCAGTACTGGGCAGACTTGCACGGTTTATGTCTGTATATGGCCGTTTGGTGGAGGATGGGCTGTGGAGGGCTTCAATGGCTGGGAGGGTGTAGATGGGCTGGAGTAAGTCTTAACAGAGATTTCGGCAGTAGGAACCCAAGCACAGTACCGGGTAAAGCTTTGGATTCTTGCCCAGAAATAGCTAAGAAGAAAAATTTAAAAATTTAAAAATTTAAATTGAATCAGGTTGGGCAGACTGGATGGACCATTCGGGTCTTTATCTGCCGTCATCTACTATGTTACTATGAGGATGAGGGTATAAAAACATGAAAGGAAAAAAAATCTTAACAATTTTGGAAATAATTACCCATAACAGAAGTAGTCAAGATAATAAAATAACCATGAATTCTGTGTTCCATCTCACAGATTAAAAATAGAGGGAAAAAGTCCAGGGCAGCAGAGAGTTGGGGAAGAGAGCAGAAGATGATCAGCCAACCCAGTCGGTGTTCCAGTTTTGGGTTTAGTGACTTGCTGCCTGCCTACTTTGCATCCCATTTCCCCTCATTTGCATGATCGGCCATGAAGTTAGCCCTACGTTGAGGTAGCGGGAGAGAGAGAGAAACCCACCTCTCTAAACAACAATAAAAGTGACAATAACAGTGAGAACTTTCTACCTGTTATATCAAGCTTTCCTTTCCACACAAAAATGCAAAATAAGTTACTTATATTTACCAACCTATCAGTGTAAATTAGAGAATGACACAGGGACAAATTTGTCCCCATCCCCGGAGGTTCAATTTCCCTGTCCCATTCCTATAAGCTCTGCCTTAACCACACAAGCCTCAAACACTTATGACTTGTGCAAATGAGGACAGAGCTTGCAGGAATGGGGCAGGGGCAGGAAAAGAAGTTGCCGGAAAGGGACAATGAGTTCCCGCAGGGACGGGGAAAAATTTGTCCCCATGTCATTCTCTCGTGTAAATCTGAAGTTTGCTGCAATATTATTTCACCTTTACGACGGAACAAAGACATGATTTGCACTGGCCTGAACCCAGCGAAGGATTAACCTTTTGAAAGGCTGAAGAGAAACAAGCATAGTGTGTTAAGTGCCAAGATACATCTAATGCAGCTTAAAATGGTATACTAAGGGACGCTTTCAGGCATCCTTCAGTAACTGCCAAATCAGAATGTAGTTCTTTTTGGAGGGGCATGTCTGGGTATAAAGAGTGGGTACTGTTGTGCACTAACTGGCTAGCACAGGACTGAACTGTAGACGGCAGCAGTCAATTGGGACGAATGTTTTTAGACAAAACCCAGGCGAGGAAGGTCACCTACATTGTAGGCATCTGTCGCAGGTCTACCCACTCTGGACTCTCTCTAGACTACCTGTATGTTTTTGAAGATGCAGCTTCCAGAACTGGATATTGTTTTTCTATTGGTTATCTCTATGCACCTTAGCATCGCGATAAGCTGTGGGCCAGTGCCGTAATCACACTTTCTACTATCTATTCTAGATCATCCCTATTGTTGATTCACATCAGTTTATTACCATCCACTATAGAGAGCCCCACAGATTCTGCATCTCTCTAAATCAGGGGTGTCAAAGTCCCTCCTCGAGGACCGCAATCCAGTCAGGTTTTCAGGATTTCCCCAATGAATATGCATGAGATCTAGTACTATTACAAATGAAAGAGTACGCATCTTCTGGTACAACAGTAATTTCTCAAGTTACTCATTTTCAGAAGAAACAATCAATTTGTAAAGCCTCTGCTTTCATTTTTTTTTTGTGGCAGATGGTTGCAGATAGAGCCCTAGGCATGCATGCATTTTCCTTTGCTCTGCTGACCTCAACCAATCTGTACGCATATAGCAGCTGTGTTTATCCATATGGCTCTGAAGACCACCAAAAACCACCAAGGGGACGTGTCTACGAAGAAATTAGTGTACAATAGACTAGTCAAAGATCTTTTTAGGAAACTGTATTAAACTGGAAAGTTGGGCAGCCATACTTTGAAAATTTTTTCACTAACCCCTCCCCATCTTTTTACAAAACCGTAGCACGGTTTTTAGCGCCAGCCACAGCGGTAGCTGCTCCGACGCAGCCGATGGTAAAAACCACACTATGGTTTTTAAAAAGGATGGGGGGTAATTTTGGTAAAAACTAGAAAATGACAGGTCAAATTTTCCCTCGTCCCTGCAGGAATTCAATTTCCCCATCCCCGCAAGTTTTGTCACTGTCCCTACCCCATGCCTGTAAACTCTGCCTTAACCGCACAAGCCTCGAACACTTATGAGTTTAAAGTGTTTGAGGCTTGTGCAGATGAAAACAGAGCTTGCAGGAATGGGGCAGGGACAGGAAAAGAACTCACCGGGATGGGAAAATGAGTTCCCACGGGGAAGTGGAAAATTTTGTCCCCGTGTCATTTTCTAGTAAAAACCACAACCACAGGGAGGAGGAGGAAGTCTGCCCTACATCCCCTGCAGGTATACCTCCAAACCCCCTAAAATCTTTCCCTTATTTTCTCCTTGTATAGCCCACAGTACCCCCCTCTGCTAGAACCTGACTCCCTCCACTCTCACATACACCTCTACCTCTCCCCCCCTTCCTCCTCAAAGACTCTCTTTGTTTTCACTCCTAGTTAGGGACACCAACAGGTCAAGTTTTTATAATATCCCTAATGAATATGCATGACGGAGATTTACATGCCTACTATCCCCATTGCATGTAATACTCTTATGCATATTCATTAAGGATAACCTGACTCAATGGCTGTCCTTGAGGACTGGGAGTAAAGAAGACCAAGGCCATAGATATACACGAACAACCCCACCCTCGTCACCCTACCAAAAATAGTTTCACCACTCCCTACCAATTGCCCCACAAGGGTCAACAGAAGGACAAGAAAATGTGATATGTCAAGCTACACTTTCACTTTCCAACTTGGTTTTTATGATTTTATTATTATTTGCACTTCACCTTTAATCCACTTGAAGAATGCCCAAGAAACTGCAAACTATTTCAACACAGGTAAACAGGAAAATTAGTCACAAGTTGGGTTAGCAACCAACAGAAACCTATGCCTAGAGATTGAGAATCTTAATTACTTCAAGAGCGGACCTCACATACAGTATTATATATAGATGAACACCACTTTCCCATGATAAACTTACCTCTGATGCACCAAGACTTTTTTTTTGACATGGGAAAAAAATCAATGGTAAGACTGCTATGCTAAAATCGCTATATAGCATGGTGGTTCTAGCAGTATAACTTCAATAGCGGTTTTCTTTTTATAGTTTCATAAAGCAAACAGAGAAGCAAACAACTGAGAAAAGTCTCTTCATCTAGACAAGCGTTATGTCGTTGTTTCTAAGCAATTTTTGTTTTGTTTTGTATTGCTTTGTCTTCACCAAGTCAATTCTGGTGATTAAGAGCTGTGCTTTAGTTTCCAGGCACCTTGATTTTTTCTGGACATCTTAACAACTGCTCCCTCTGTTTAACTTGCATCTCTCCCCAGTTTTCTTCCTTCACACATTTATTCTAATCTGAAGTTAAAATAAACTACCCCTTCTCTTTTCCAAAGAACCATGTCAAAAACCCATTCCAGAAGATAAAACACCATCTAACAGCAGTACAAAGCAGATACCACAAGAGTTTCCTTCCTAGCTCAAGATTTAAACATTTAAGGATGGTTCTAACAAATGTCCGCAAGCTTCCTAAAATGCAAAATCAAGTATTTCTCAAGCCTATATCTATAGTCTTGGATAAAGCGGCAACAACATGATAAGAGGGGCTTGAGAAACTAAAGCAAAAGTTGGTGGGGGGTGTCATCTCTAGGCAGGCAATAACCCTGCAATAAAAGTATTTTGTACAATTATTTAAACAAATGAAATACATTGACAATTTCTACTGTATGGAATGCACCAAACATCCCTTACAGCCACGTTTCTCAACCAGTGATATAAATATAGGGCTGCCAGATTTTTCCTTTCAGAAAATCTGGACCCCTAGCCCCGCTCTTAGGCCCGCCTAGTTAAGCCCACCACCGCCCTAATACCACCCTAGCCCTGTCCCCACTACCTGCTCTTGTCGGGCAGGGAGGAAGTCCACGCATACATGCACGTGCATGCAATGTCCAGCCGAGCATGCGTGGACTTCCTCCCTGTCCGACACAGCTTTTCAAACCCCGGACAAAGAGCCGTGTTCTGAAAAGCCGTCTGGACCCCCAGACATGTCCTCAAAAGGAGGACATGTCCAGGGAAATCCGGACATCTAGGCACCCTATATAAAAAGGTACTTGCTAGCATTTCCTCCCCCATTACTGGTGCCCTCTGTCTTCCTGCAGGTTAAAGTGAGGCCCGAATGCACTAAAAATGGTCACTCAAACTGAGTGGGTGTCACTGTGGGTCGATTCATTGTCAAATTTTAAAACAGCAATCAATTTTCCAACGACTTTGTATACAAATTAGTTTTTGCAGAGCTCTGTCGTAAACCAACTGACACATGCGAAAAGCTGGAAGGGGAAATCCCAAAGCAGCTTCCTGCCGCTCAGCTGTTTGGGGAAGACTTTTTTTGATCTCCCACTAAATTAACCTTAACATGCTAATATAATTTTGAAAGTTTTCTGTAATATCACTGTCTGTATACAGTCTCTTCCTCTGTAAACCGCTCTGAACTATTTGTGGTATTGCAGTATATAAAAATAAAGTTGTTATTTTATTTTTTAATGGGCATGGATGTTGTGCGTGTGTAACACACGCACAGTATTTGTCCCCTTAAACAAACAAAAAAATTTGTGGCCCCCCTTGATGACTGCTCTCCTTCCCCCCAAAAAACAAAAACAAAAAAAGAGAGAGGCAGGAGGGATGCCTCCTGCCTTGGCCACCCAGACCCCTCCATGAAGATCGTGTGACAGACACACATCCCCTGCAAAGATTCTTGGCAGGAAGGATGCTCACTCCCTCCTACCTCTGCCACTTGGCTCCACTTTGCTCCCATACCTTAAAAAGAATATGACAATAGGAGGTATGCCCAGTTCCTCCTGCCTGCAGGCCCGCCTCTTCAAAATGGAGGCCTTCCCCTTCCTGGTGCAGCCTGTAATCCTTCCTGCCTGCAAGCCTGCCTCTTCAAAATGGAGGCCTTCCTTTTCCTGTGCATCTCTAAGGCCCTGATTGGCTCAGGTGCTTAAGGACCCTTCCGGAGGTGGGGCCCTAGGCCAAGACAGGAGTGGGCATCCCCCCTGCTGAGGATCTACCCGAGGGGGGTCCGGGATCTTTGAGGGAGGGGGGAGTGTGGAAGGGTCCAGTTCGCCAGGTTCTGCGTTACATACAAATCCAACTTAAGAACAGTTTTAAAAACATAACTCATTCTTAACCAAAGGACAGCCTGTACCCGATTATTAAGTGGTGCCAGAACTCCAATACCACCACTACCCTGTAGAGGAGGCTCTTGACACCCCACCAACCAAGACTACTAACCTGGTCCAGAGAGATGTTTAGCAGTGCCCTGCTCCTCCAATATTGTTTTGCAAGACCCCACGGACCATTTTACATGTTAATGACACAAGAGGCAGCAACAAATGTAACACAATAAATGATGGCAAATAAAGGCTCACGTGGTCCATCCAGTCTCATTCCAAAGAGGGGCCAGGGGTGGGGGAATCAGGGAGGAAATTAGGGGATCAAAAGGGTCATCTGACAAAGTGCTGCACTTCAGCACTGAGCTGCAGTAAGTGAATTTTACTGCAAGGCAGAGGAGCACCAAAACCTGCCATAATCAGTGCTCTAATATGGTTTCCACAACCCTGACCACATGCATGGCTTAGCTCTCCAGCTTTAAGCTGCAGAGTGCAGAAAGGAACTCCAGTGCAAGCCTTGCGAGACTTCCTGCACCATGCAGCAGCGGGAGCAACTTGAAGGGGAGGGGAAGAGTGGTGACAACTCCAAGGGGGTGAGTACCAGAAACCTGCACATACAGAGAATCGGACATACTCACATCAACATGCCGTTTATGGCAAAATCTGAACTCCATTCTGGGAATTTTCTTGCCAGATGCTCTGCCTGAACTCAACCACCACACCTACATCTCCCCCACTGAAATCATATAAAAGCTTCACTGTTTCACTACAATGCTCTCTTCTTTCTCCCACACACGCACACACACAAATTGTCACATTACCAAGAAATGCACAGGGAATGTTTACACATGACATCATGCACACACAAATATTTCACACAATCAGCTAATTATAAATGTATCTTTATAACGAAATAAGAAAGTTTAGCTGGTGCTAAATGGAATAAAACAGCATTGCCAGATGAAGAACTTATCACAACCCCAGGGAAAATGCCACTCTTTTCCCTTCTATTAAGGTAAAAGGAGAAGGGGTGAAGTCTTTCCTCTAACAACCTGTGTACACTTGTCCCTCCGTATTCGCGGGGAATGCGGGTGGACCATAGGCGCGAATACGGAAAAACCACGAATAACTTTTTTAATGTTATTCGCGGTTTTTGGGAAAAGCCTTCCGTTTTTATTGGAATCGCGAATAACTTTTCTACAGTGATTTCAGGGCAGGCATGCTGGGAAGAAGCCTTTCTCTCTATGGATCCTGGGAGATAGCGTTTTTCTCAGTGCACACTGGGAAGCATCGAAGCAGCGAATTTGTGGGAGAAAGCATGGTAGCAGCGATTTTCAGAGTGAATGGTAAGCGATACACTTTATCGGTACAGTAAAAGGAAAAAGAACTTTAATGATGATGTAATTTTGGGGTGCAGAGGCAGCTTCCGAAAAATCACAAATAAGCAAATCCACAGAAACGGAAATCGCGGATACGAAGGGAGAAGTGTATGTAGGCATCTTCCTGCTGGTGACTAATGAAGTATTGGAATGATTTCTGTAGTATCATTCCCACCTAGATTTTAAAAAAATAAAAAAAGCGAAAACACCCCCCCCCAAGCTTTATAATTGATGTTTAGTTACATGAAGAAAAGACTAACTTTTCAAAGTAGAAATACCCTCTTTCCATAGTTTAAAATAAATGATGGCCTAGTTCTAAAAAGTCTGAAATCTATACGTTTGCACCACATATGCATTACACTTCCTCCTCCAAATTCATGGGGATTAGGCAGGGCTGTGGAGTCAGAGTCGAAGACATTTTGAGTACCTGGAATTAGAGTTGTGGGTACCAGAAACCGAGGAGTTGGAGTAGAAGGATTTATTTACCAATTCCACAGCCCTACCAGGGCTGTGGAGTCAGAGTTGTAGACATTTTGGGTACCTGGAGTCAGGAGTCGTGGGTACCAGAAACTGAGGAGTCTGAGTCGAAGGATTTATCTACTGACTCTACAGCCCTGGAGTTAGGTCCCCCTCCAAATTCACAGGGGTTAGAGGCAGAGATGATCTGCAAATATGGAAAAATCGTGACTAAATTTAGGGCCAACTGACCCACCCCCACTTCCCTCCCACCTCCTGAACCTCTCCACACCTTAACTGGTGGTCTAGCGGTGAAGTGGGGCAGAAGCGATCTCCCTATGCTCCTGCCCCGTGCAGAGCTGTGAACAAAAATGGCCGTAATCTACTTCTGTATTCTGCCATGAAAACTTTGATATCATTATCAATTCGCTAGGACTCAAGCATAACTCAATGGCATCTATTTTAGTGGTCAGTACAGAGGACCAAAACCAAGAAAAGCAGAGAAATCTCCATTCATAAGCAATTTCTAGCAACATTACAAAAGACTCTCTAGACTGTTTACATATTAAAACAACAAAAAAATCAAGATACACAAAATAAGCAACATAGATCAACCCAAAACTGGAGAGGAAAAGCATCAAAATCATGAAAGGTCAGCATTCATGACTTATAAACACTGCCACATCATACTTAGGTTTATAAATGTCTAAGGGCAAGATTTATTAAAAGGTGCTGTTACCATCTGCTAACACCAGATTAACATTTATTTACAGCAGGTTCTGTTTCCTGCAGGAGGACCATCATTAATAACATATTAAACAACAGTGCAGGCTAATGTGGAGAACCTTTTTGGGTTTTTTTTTAGAATATTGAAATATTTAATTAATTTAAACACAGGCTGAAAAACGCATCTGAGTCATAGACTTTCATATAGAAGAGGGCAGGCTGGAGAAGGGAAGATCAGAAAAAGATTCTACAGAAAGTGTCCCGTCAGGAAAGGGAGAATATGGAAAGACTGAAAAAAAAAAAATAATTTAAGGACAGCCCTTCCATTTCCATGTTAGATTCTAGATGGCAGTTATGCGTATAACTACAATTTTAGAATTTGTACTCATCCCAGCACCTAAATTTAGGTGACTTTCTGAGAATTACCCACTAGTTGTGAAGGTCATTCCAAAAAACTTTATGCTACCTTCCTGAAAATACTTTTATGTTTGATTGAGAGTAGTTTTGAATCGTTGCCTTGCTGAAATGTCTGGCCTCTTTTCAGCTTCATTTCTTCACTGACAGAGAGACATTAACTTCTCCAATATGTTAATCTTTGAACACATTCTTCCTTTCAACTGTACAATATTTCCTGTGCCACTGGCCGCCACAAACCCCCAAAGCATGATAGAACTATCCCATTTTTAACGGTTCACCAGGTGTTCTTTTCTTCAAATCCTTCACCCCTTGTTCTCAAAATATTTTGTATGGTTGCAGCCCATCAGTTCAACTTTTGTTTCATTAGTACTTTGCTCCAAAATGTTTCACACAAAGTTTTCTTTGTGTACTTCAGACAATGACTTTTGTGATGAGGTAGCGTGGTGGAGTTTCCTTCTGGCAGACCACTGTTATTGAACACCAGTGTTTCTCAACCCGCAGTACACATACCCTAGGGGGTATGCGGGCTGCCTGTTGGGGGTACACAGGCTGACCACCATCCGCCTGGGATCTACCCCCTGCCTGCCCCCCTCCCTGCTGAAGCCACTGCCGTCGATTCCTCCCTGCCACCCGACACGCTCCATCCATCCATCTCCTGTAACTCTGTGCCCGGACAGGCCAGGCACGTGCACCCCCATGTCTTCCCTGGACTTTTCCTCCAGGACATTGTCCAAACCTTTCTTAAAACCAGCTACGCTATCCGCTCTTACCACAACCTCTGGCAATGCGTTCTAGAGCTTAACTATTCTCAGAGTGAAAATTTTTTCCTCCTATTGGTTTTAAAAGTATTTCCCTGTAACTTCATTGAGTGTCCCCTAGTCCTTGTAATTTTTGATGGAGTGAAAAATCAATCCACTTGTACCCGTTCTACTCCACTCAGGATTTTGTAGACTTCAATCCTATTTCCCCTCAGCCGTCTCTTTTTTAAGCTGAAGAGCCCTAACCTTTTTAGTCTTTCCTCATACGAGAGGAGTTCCATTCCCTTTATCATCTTGGTCATATCTCTTTGTACAATAGTGCCATGGCACAGTTTGCAATACACTGACTTAACTTCATTGCATGCTCCCCTAGTCCTAGTAGTATTTTTTGGAAAGAGTAAATAAGCGATTTCACATCTACCTGTTCCATTCCACTTAGTATTTTAAAGAACTCATCATATTATTGGTTGTTTTCCAAATCTGTACTGTTTTCGAGCATTTATATTAGATTTTTCTTGGTTTTCCACATCTTGCCTTGACCAATAGATTCATTTAACTGCTAAAAAACAGAAATGTCTCTAGCCGCTGAAATTACAGCAGTTTTTATTTACAGAGGGATTTTTTTTTTTCCCCCTTTACAGATTCAAAAAAAGAACACCATGCACTGGAGGTACAAAAATTTAGACCCCTTTGCAGTCGATTCACTACTATTTATTTTTCAATTTGTTAATAAGTATACTCATAATAACACTTCTAACCTCTCAGGACCGTGATTGTTCTGTTTACCTTCAATAATCATGACTTTCTCTAATGAACTTGCTGAACATTTGAAAAAGTAAAGAATATAAAAAGCTCTTAAATATATTCAGCTAACAATTATGTATTAAAATTTGCTGAACAATATTGTGTATATCCTATTCTTTGCCCATACAATTTGTTACATTATACTTATGTTTATATATTGCCTCCCTGAAACGAAAACTCATCCTAAGGCATGCTTGTTGCAGTTTTCTATGTCTCACCATGTCAGGGAAGGTAGAACAGAAGTTTCAGCCATCAGGCCATAGCTTTCTTCAGGGTGTACCATGTAATGCAGCAGTCTCAAACACGCGGCCCCCCCAGGGACTATTTTGCGGCCCGCGATCTGTCCTCGCCTAAAGCAGGGGTCCCCAATCTGCTTCCCTTCCCACTGCTCTCCCCCAAGCCGCCGCAATCGGAGAACAGGCCGCCACCACCACAATTGGGGAACAGGCCAGCGCCAAGGTCTTAACTCTCCCTGCTTATCTTCTCCAGCTCGGAGCCGACCAATTCTTGAAACCCGATGTCAATTCTAACATCGGGGAGGAAGTTCCGGGCCAGCCAATCGCTGCCTGGCTGGCCCGGAAATTCCTCCCTGACGTTAGAATTGACGTCGGGTGGCGTGAATTGGTCGGCCCCGTGCTGGGGAAGATAAGCAGGGAGAGTTAAGACCTAGGCGCTGGCCTGTTCCCCGATTGTGGCGGCGGCAGCCTGTTCCCTGATTGCGGCGGTGGCGGCCTGTTCCCAAATGGTGGTGGCTTGGGGGAGGGCAGGGAGATAGAAAGAAAGAAGGGAAACGGGACACAGACAGAAAGGGGCATGGAGAGAGAAATACAGAAAGAAAAGGGGCACGGAGAGAGAGAGAAAGACAGACATATAGAAAGAATGGAGGCATGGATAGAGAGAGAGAGAAAGAAAGAAGGAGGCAGGTGAAAGAAATAAAAAGTTGGGGGAGGGAAAGAGACAGATGCCAGACCAGGGGGAAGGAAGGAAGGAGGGAGGGAGGGAGAGAAAGGAAAGAAAGAGATGTCAAACCATGGAAATAGGGACAGAAGAAGAGAGAGATAGAAGGGAAGGGAAGACATGGAAATGTAGATTTTGAAAAGAATGCAGAAAAATTGAATATTAATGCCAAGATGGATGCAAGGCAGAAAATGAAGACGGAGAGAAAACCAGTCAAAGGACAAGAAGACCCTGGAAACATAGTTAAATGCACAGAAAAATAAAGTCACCAGACAACAAAGGTAGGGAAAATGATTTTATTTTCAATATAGCGATTGAAATGTGTCAGTTTTGAGAAAGGAAAGATATTAAACTTTAAATGAAAAAAAGTTAATGACAATTTTGCATAAGGTAAAACTCTTTATAGTTTATAAATCTTTCCTTTAACTGTTAAAGGAAAGATTTATAAACTATAAAGAGTTTTACCTCATGCAAAGTTGTCATTTCTTTAATAAGACATTAACTATTTTTTCTGCGGCCCTCCAAGTACCTACAAATCCAAAATGTGGCCCCACTAAGGGTTTGAGTTTGAGACCACTGATGTAGTGGGTCCTCAAACCTGATTGGTTGGGGCTTGAGATGATTGAAGCAGGAAAGTCCGTTGGTCATAAATTTGAATTTTGGCAGGAAAGTATAAAGTGGCCTTAACACGCCCTTATGAAAGTTTTTCCCCCATGTGATAAGGCCATTTTTAAATTGCAGCCATAAATATGGCATTTTTCCATTTTTTGTATTAATGACTATGTGCTAAAAAGTTGCCATTAGCTTGTAGTAGTAAAAAAAAAAAAATTAGCTCATGAGCACTTCCTGCCATCCATTTTGTAGGCAGTAAGGTCTCGCACAATATTTCTGCACCAATGGTGCAAGGTAATATTGCTGCGCTGATTAGCACAAGAACACCCACGCTCTATCCCCCAGAAAAATTAAAAATTTTTATTATAGTTAGCAAATGAAAATTTGGCTGATACCATAGGACATCCGAGCGTATCCAATGGTATGCCATTTTAAGCTGTGTTAAATGTGCCTTAGCGCTTATTAGAGCTTAGTAAAAGGGCCCTTAAGAGATTCATTGGAACACACAATTTGACCAACGCTGACTAAGCCTTTACATTTATCTCCAGAACTAATGCAATCAGGGCACCAGGGAGTTGACAAGGAAGGGTAATCAGAGTGATATGCACAGCTGATCAGTCCAAATTTTAAAAGTAGCAGCGTTTCAGATTTGAGATTCCACAGAAAAACAAAGTATCTTACTCCTAGATTCATTCACAGGGTATCAATGCTGATCTATCATAGGCCAAGGTATTCTTTATAACTTGTTTATCAACTTAAAAATTCCCACGTCTCCAACAGTACGGATACATTGGACTGAAACCCCTGTATGATCTCATACAGAGACATGCAGATGTGTCAAACTTTATAAAACCCCAAAAAGAAGCCACCAGAAACCAAGGAGCATGAAGAAGAAATAGTGAGCACAGACATTACACAGGAATGCTGGACACATACCACATACATTACATCATTTAAAAAAAACAAACCTGCACAAATTAATCTCATCCTATTAATAAAATAAAAGGAGCCCATCTCTTCATTACCACCCCCTTATAGGAAATGAGCATGGAGCATTTGGTCTTGGAAAGCTCTGAATCACAAGACCCACCGAACAAATCGTTTGAGCAGATGAGCAGTTCAAGTCATTCACCCATTCCCAGTTTTCAGAGACAAGACAACGCTTGCAAAAATCTTTCCAGCCCATTTCCTGTGGTGAAATAATCCTACTCACCCATCCCAGCTGCAAGGGGTCGGGTAGATATTTGAGAATTACAATTGCCAGGAGGAAGGAAGCAAGTTTCTTTGTGCCAGGAAACAGGGGCTCTGCTAACAGGTTAGCTTCTAAAAATCAAATCCAATTTCCATGCTCGCAAACCTAAAAAGCCTATTGTTCAGCTTTTGGAAATCAATATAAAATCAGGGCTGTGGAGTCAGTACGCCAAAACTTTGACTCCTGCTGATATTAGGTTTTACATCTTTTTATTTTGGATTTAGAATGCTGATAAATATAACATTCATCAGTACTTTAGATCCAAGACAAAAATATAGGACCTTTTTACTAAGCCATGATAGAGGTTTCTACCACGGTCCGGGGTGCTAAATGCTCTGACGCTCATAGGCAATTTATGAGCATCGGAGCATTTAGCACTCTGGGCCGGACTACAAACCTCTAGTAGTAAAAGGAGGGAAAAGAGAAGCATAAAATGATAAACTTACCACAAATTGTAACGTTGAAAGTTTTATTCTGAAGCTGGAATTGGTACATTTTTACCAACTGGCTGTATCCAAAATTGCTTCCAACTCAGACTCCACAACCTTATATAAAATTATTCCAGTTTTTAATGACAATTTATTTTTTATATTCTGCCATAAGCCCAAAGGTTATTAAAGTGATGTAAGTTCAGGTACAACAGTATTAAAAGAGGAAGTATAATTTCTGAAGGCACTCAATATACACCCTGTGACAAGTTATTTTATTAATATAAGATGGTTAATATACTTGGTGTGTTGCATTATTTGAATAAAACTCACCTAGCAAGTCCTGTGCTGGGCACAAAAATACTCTACTTCCAATTGTTATCTATATTTTTACATTGCTTCTAATCAGGAGGAAAAGACCTCAGCAGCTGAATGTGCCTCTAAAGAGGCATCACAGCCTCACAAACTGCTCACTATCTTTGGTCATAAAACTCCTCTCCTTCCTGATTTTTTAACTGAACAATTTATTTATTTATTCATTCAATTTTCTATATCGTTCTCCCAGAGCAGCTCAGAACGGTTTACATGAATTTATTTAGGTACTCAAGCATTTTTCCCTGTCAGAAACAATCTATCTAATGTACCTGGTAATGGGGGGATTAAGTGACTTGCCCAGGATCACAAAGAGCAGCGTGGGATTTAAACCCACAACCTAGTTCTAACCACTGCGCCACTCAAGAAATCAAAATGTAGTAAAAGTGAGCCAAGTATAAGACAATCAAGCCATTGTGGCATTACTGATGAGGTTGGCTTTTAGACATTGGTGGAATGAGGCATTATGACATCACAATACCAGCTCTTGTCATCAGAGACTGAAACTTTTCACACTATTTATTTATTCAATTTTCTATACTGTTCTCCCAGGGGGAGTTCAGAACGATTTACATGAATTTATTCAGGTACTCAAGCATTTTCCCCAGCTTGTCCTGGTGGATTCACAATCCATCTAATGTACAAGGGCCAATGTGGGGATTAAGTGACTTGCCCAGGGTCACAAGGAGCAGCATGGGTTTGAACACACCTCAGGGTGCTGAGGCTGTAGCTTTAACCACTGCGCCACACTCTCCCCTGTACCACAATTTCCTTATATTCTTCACTCTTTCTTTAAAATATTGATGTTTTAAATATGTTTTTCCAGGGTCAAAAAGGGTATAGTGGAGCTGCGGAAGAAGTCATCGGCAGCAGGAGGGCAATTGTTGGCAGGTCCTGAAGAAGCCAGTTGGCAAAACGGACAGTTCTACAGAGCCTTGATAAGCACGCCAGATTTAGAATTTAAAAAAAAAAAAAAAAAATCTGTGTGTTTTAAAGAAGTACTTTATTTAAGAACATATAAAAATAAGGAAATTATTTAATTAAACAAACAGGAAGGAGGGAGGTTATGACCAATGATGGTGAGCAGTTTGTGAAGCTGTGATGCCTCTTTAGATGCACATTCAGCCACTGAGATATTTTCCCGATTAGAAGTGATGCAAAAATGTCGATAAGTAGAGTATTTTTGTGCTCAGCATAATACTTGCTAGGTGAGATTGGTATATTACAAAAATATGTTTAAAAAGAATTTGTAAAAAACAGAAAATAAAATTACTTTTTAGATTAAAACTTAGTCACATCTAGTATGCGCTATAAAAATCATAACAATGGCTTGCCAGAATATGAAATAGATATCCACCTTAATTTGCAATGCACAAGCTTGGACTGTATTAAATTAAAGCCGATCTTGTCTAATTACAGCTTCAGATTTGCTCAAAATCATCCTAAATGGTGGCAAGGGAAAACGGAGGTGGGATGCACAGGTTTGATCTAAGTATTTCACCAAGCCTGCCCCAGAGGAACATTTAACCAGTCTGGTTATTAGGACATAGTACCTGCAATCCAGGAAAGCAGAGCTGATTAGGCCCAGCTTTAGAGTAGGGCTGAGCTGGAAAACTTTGTTTCAGCTATTACACACACACACAAACACCTCTACTGAACCTTCAAAAGATGACAAATTTGTTTCACTACCAAAAGTTGTCTTTATTTAATTGAGGCTCATCACTACTTTCTTTGGGCATTGTTCCAGCAGACCTCTTGGCAGGATCTTTGCAGCAGAGGCTGGTCCCAGCTATGGATTCAGAAGCACTACCTCCAAAGAATGTTGGCCCAGGTCAAACTACTTAACCCAACCAGGGAGACAGCCTGCCATCCATCTCACTACCATTTACTAAGATTGCAGCCAGAAATAACCTAACACTTTCGCCATAGAAACAGACAATAGATAATTAGGTGAAAGGGAAGTCCATGCTCAGATTTCAAGGTCAACTGTCCAGCAAGAAGACACTAAAATCACTCTGGTGGCTGAAGGAAAAGTTTAACCCAAAGCACATGGTAAAACAACTTACGGTAGCTCAATAGCTGAAAAAGGAATAGTGATATCCTGAACCCCTTTTCCATGTTTGGAATACAGAGGGGCTTTATTATATTACATTAGAGATTGCTATTCCGCCATTACCTTGCGGTTCAAGGCGGATTACAAAAGAGTTATAGAAGAGCTTCTCTGTGGGTACTGACACAAGTGGATTAAAATGATGCTCTGGGAAGCAGGACTGCAAGGCTTTTTAATAAAATAATTCCTCAGTACGCTTAGGCCTAAAATGGCCAGCAGAAAAAAAAGGCCTCTGTATGAATCTCTGGGGGAGACCTAATTTACAGTACCATGTACAAAAAGATATGATTAGGATAACCACCCTCTTCCGCTTTGACTAAGCCATAGTAGAGGTTTCTACTGCGACCCAGAGCATTAAATGCTCCGATGTTCATAGAATTCCTAGGAACGTCCGAGCATTTAGCACCCTGGGCCGCGGTAGAAACCTCTACTGCAGTTTAGTAAGAGAGGGCCAAAATTATTCCAGAGGGTGGCTACTAAATGCTCAGTGGTTTTATCACAGAGCATGTGAGAACAGACTTTTTAAAAATCTTAATATGTACACTTTGAAAGAAAAGCAGAACAGAACAAACAGCAGACCAACGGATATAAAAATTTAATGCAAGGACTTTAATTCAAGAGATAATCATATGTGGTCTGACTTGGGTCACATGTCACCGTGAGGCTGCGACAGCGGAAACAAACTAGAGAGGAACAATAAAAAAAGCATGCTTCTCTCTAGATTAACAATGCAGATAAACTAGCAGCCCAAATCTTCCAGAATTCGTCCAGCAAATTAAAAAAATAATTCCCTACAGTAAGGATGGCGGATGCATGGAACTGTCTCCCAGTGGAGGTGGTAGAGACAAAAAAAACACATTTGAACACCAGAAAACATGGGACAAAAACATAGGATTTCTAAGGGAGAGGAAGGAAGGAAGGAAGGGACAGTATATAGCAGGGATGGATAGAACATATGTTCTTCATCTGTTGTCATTTTCTATGTATTTATATTTTTCATTCATAGACTTAATATAGTGTGTAGTTAGAAATCTGAAAACAGCATACGAGGTCTGTTCAAAAAGTTCCAGGACTGATTTTATAAAATTGTATTAAACAATCTTACAATTTATTCCATTGGGTCACCTTTAAAATACTCCCCTTTCCTACATATACACTTTTTACAATGTTGTTTCCACTTCTGGAAACAGTCCTTAAACGCATCTTTAGGAATCGCCAAAAGTTGCTGCATCCAATTTTGCTTTATGTCTTCAATAGTGTCGAATCACTTTCCTTTCAGTGTGGATTTAAGTTTAGGATCAAGAAGTCGTCGTGTTTTTTTGCACAAAATTTGGGAATATTGACACATTCAAAACAACTTACAGACTCAAGACATGTTCCCCATAAGCCACTTTCAACATTCAAATTTTCCTGTATCTGCTTTAAGCTGATATCGGGATTATCTCCAGCTTACCTTTTTCCTCATTTTGTATTGCATAGACCATCAAGAGAAACTAGAAACTTCTACTAATTTGCTTATCCAAAAATTAATGGATGTAGATATATGACCTTCTTCGATAGGACCCTGGCATTTCAAGCTGGTAGGCAACAATCTTGGTTAGGTAAATGTATTCAGCAAGCTATGTTATCCTATTGCAGTTTTTGGAAATTAGTTAAGACCACTTTGTTTGATAAGTTTATTACTTAGTGAGTTTTATTATTGAAATTCTATTTTACAGATATTTGTATTTTTTACTGTATTATTGTATTTCGCTGATTGTCCAGCTCTTTTTAGTGTAAACCGCCTAGAACTTTTGGTTATGGCGGTATAAAAGAATAAAGTTATTATTATTATAAGTTTCTGCCACAGTCTTACCCAACTTAAAACAGAACTTCACGCTGTAGCATTGCTCATATGATGAAAAATAGCCGATAACAAAAACACACTTCACAAAAACTGCTGTAGCTCGGAGATGAAAACAGGTATCAATAAAAGGAAAAAAGGAGGTTGCGTGTGAGGTTTCAAGCTACTCAGCGCCCCCAAAACAACCTGCTCTACCTTTTTTTCCCCCTGATAAGGACCAGATTATCTTTTGTAATCCTCTTTAGCTCTTTTGTAATCTGTCTTAAACCACAAGGTAATGGTGGAATATAAATCCCTAATGTAATGTAGTGTGTCTCAAAAAAACTTCCCATTGTCCTGGAACTTTTTGCACAGACTTTGTACATTTAGAGTTTCCATGAGCCCACAAAATTCCATATATCCAAGTGTACTAGCAGGGCAACCATGCTATGGTATTCCTCCTTTGCTCTAGTTTCAGTGTGATAAGGAGGTTAATTTCTACAGTTATCTTTTCCATGTGCTTATTTAATTTGAAATTGTATTTTTCACTATATGCTACAGAGAACTAGGACTATACTGCTGACCATCCTGTCTTGGCCTATGGACACTTGAATAGTCAAATAGCATCCTGGGGTAACCTTAGGTAATGTGAAAGGATAAATTCTCCCTAGACAAGAAAAAGCAATTAGGCTCAGTAAAGGCCTGCCCTCTTTCTTTGAAGTGTAAAGGTACAAGACGTTTTACAAGAAAACTGAACTATTAACAACCTTATCTGGAAAATCCAGTGGGGTTTTTTGTTGGTTTTTTTTTTTACTTTTTTAAAGATTAAAAAAAACCCCAACAAAAAAACTGAGATTAATATTAATCCTAGGAAACTCAAACAAGCCCACATTAAGGGAGAAATTCAGACTTTAGGTAATATAAGATCTGTACATTTGTACTTGGAGCAAGATAAACAAAAAGTACAAAACTCTTCCTAGAATAACAAACAAATTCACAGTTTAAGCCTTCCAGTGGTGTATTTTTACATTAACTCCAAACAAAAGTCATAAATCCACTACTTTTAAGTTTCATGTAATTTCAAAAAACTGCTCAAGTTGCAAAGGGTCCCAAAAAATATAATCCAGTGTTTTATATGTTAGTTTTAAAACATTTCTCCTAATTTAAATACCAGTACTTAAAAACAATCCCAGAGCATGAGCACACATCTCAAAACAAAGGTTTGCAATTCAGAAAACTAAACCAGTTCCTTTCACACCCAACATTTTTCAGCCACGGTAGGCACGGGGTGCTCTTGTCATTCTGCCGTTATACCAAAAGCGCCTGGCACAGAGATAAATAACTGAAGTCGTTCCAAACCCTCCAAGCAGCTTCTTTCTTGTCCCACCCCACCAAAACTTAAGTGAACTATGAACATTTTTCCTGTTTCACGCTTCCAGAGAGGCACTGGGTAGTCTCTCAAAGAGCCACAGCATAACCCTATAAGGAGTCTTAAAATTTGTAGAAGTTATACAGGAGAGGGGAAAATAACATGGAGGCATTAACACACCCCAAATTTACAAGTAAGAGAACAGGAAGCCAACATCAGTGGAAAGGAAGTTACAAGAAAATGGGTCAATGCAAACTCAAGTGTAACTTATTTAACCCTGTGGAACCTATATAAACTTGTGTTTACATAAGAGTATGGGCTAGAACAGTGGTTCTTAATCCTGAGCTGGGGGACCCCTAGTCAATTAATTTTCATGATATTTCTAAAAAATATGCAAGAGAAATTTGCATGCCTACTATCTCCATTATAGGCGACTTCCTCTCATGCATACTCATTAAGGATATCCTGAAAACTGACTGGTGATTGCCAGGACAGGTTTGAGAACCCAATGATCTAGAACAGGGGTAGGCAATTCCAGTCCTTGAGAACCACAGACAGGTCAGGTTTTCAGGATATCCACAATAAATCTGCATGAGATAAATTTGCATCTCAAGGAGGCAGTGCAGGCAAATCCATCTCGTATATATATTTTATCCAATATGTTTCTCATAGATTGTAAGCTCATCTGAGCAGGGACCGTCTCTTGCTGTTTAATGTACAGAGCTGCAGGCATCTGGTAACACTATAGAAATAATAAATAATAGTAGTAGCAACTGTAGTAGTAGACTTCTCCAGGAACTTGTCCAAATCTTTTTTTAAAACCAGCTATGTTAACCACTCCTACCATGTCTCCTGGCAATGCGTTCCAGAATGTAACTAAAATATTTCCTCCTATTGGTTTTAAAATATCTCACTGTAACTTCATTGAATGTCCCCTCTCTTATTTTTTGTTGGAGTAAAAAAAAATCAAGTCACTTGAACCCACTCAGGATTTTGTAGACTTCAATCTTATCGTCCCTCAGCCGTCTCTTTTCTAAGATGAAGAGCCGTAACAAAAGGAATTCCATCCCCTTGGTCGTTCTTCTTTGAACCTTTTCTAGTTCCGCTTTATCTTTTTTCAGATAAGGCGACCAAAATTGAACACAATATGCAAGGTGAAGTCACACCATGAAGTGATACAGAGGAACTTGGTCCAGAGCAGTTCAAGGACCTGAAAGAGCCATATCAGTTCCATGAATAAATGGATCATAGTCCTGTGAAGTCTCAAGAATCGTACACTGACCAGTAGCAGGGTTCTGAGAACAGCATCATTTCAGAGGGTACCCCCAACTCTCAATGGTCCCAGAAAGAGACAGAAGTGTCTGTGAAATCATCAGAAAAGAAGAAAATCTATAAAAAGTAACCATCCTAGGCAGAGGAGAAAAGCTGGGGCAATGTACCCTGTCTGTGTCACAGCCAGGACTCAGAAGTGCAAGATCCCTGTGCAGGAGTTTGCTAACAAATCAAAAGCTAAACAAACACCGACAACTTGTGAATATCTGGAGACTCTTAAGGAACACTGGCTTGATATTTCTGCCCTGCCCATTACCAACTTGTCAAACACTGAATGCCCAACCACTAGAGGCGACTTACTACTTTGGAGTAAGCCTATTATAAACACAAATACTGGCAAATCAGATTAAAAATCATTTCAGGCAATTTGCAATTCACTTTTAATTATCAAGTCATTATGTGCCACAACTCTGACCTATTACCACCCAAATCTCCTTAAAACATAAATACTAAATTAAAATAGTCAATTTTCTGTGTAATCAATGTAGTTTTGCAATGGTTCAATTATATTGTACAGAATGGAATAAAGAGCTAGTTCTTGTGCTACTTCTGTGCATTGTGAGATGACAACAGGAAACTCTGCTAAGGTACCAAGACAAAAACCTATGAAATGTTAATGTATCCATAAATATCATAATAAAAGCACAAAAGACAAAAGAAGTAATTGGAAGATCACACTTGAGTCAAAGAACAGTAACGGTCGTCAAAATACTAGACATGAAAATCCTTCAAACCAGAAATTGAAAATAAGCAGGAAACTAATACCCTTCCCCCCCCCTTTTATGAAGCCTCATTAGGCTTTTTTTTATCACCAGCCATGGTGGTATTAGCTCCAACGCTCAAAGGAATTCTATAAGCACTGGAGCTAATACTGCCGCTGCTGGAGATATAAAAGCCTAACGTAGCTTTGTAAATGGGGTGGGGGGGGATTAAATTATTTTCCAAAAAAGGGGGAATGAAAACTAAGATATCCCAATATCCTGAAAATTCAGTATTAAAAAATTTGAAAGAACTTCAAAACTAATATATAATAAGACCTATTCACATGGGATCTCTAAGGGAGTAAAATCAGAGGGGCGGGAATTTGGAATGGGCAGACTTGGTGGGCTATAGCCCTTTTCTGCCGTCTTTTCTATGTTTCTATGTTTCTATGTTTAATCTAGAGTAGAAGCAAGTGAGAATCACACAGTTGATTAACACAACTTCCAGGGTGTGGCAGGAGACCAGGTCTACCGGGTTCCAGTCCTTGATATCCATGGGGCAGGGCAGGTTTTCAGGATATCCACAATGATGATTGAGAAATTTGCATACACTGCCTACTAGGTATGCAAAATCTCTCATCCATATTCATTGTGGATATCCTGAAAACCTGGCCTGCCTGTAGATCTGAAGGACTGGAATCGAGTAGCCCTGCACTAGACGCATTCAGGGATCTTCTATCTACAATATATCATCTACATCAGTATTTCTCAACTCAGTCCTGGAGTAACCCCTTGCCAGTCAGGTTTTCAGGATATCCACAAGGAATATGTATAAACTTGATTTGCAAACACCGCCTCTGTTATATGCAAATTTATTTCACGTATATTCATTGTGGTTATCCTGAAAAACTGACAGGCAAAGGGGTGCTCCAGGACCGAGTTGAGAAACACTGATCCACACGGCCTAACAATATAAAGAATGTGCAGAACCTTATGAGAAGTTTCAACAGAGAGATGCATAAGGATGGCAGATGAATGGCAGTCTCCCAATGGAGATGATGGAAGCAAAATTAATATGAAATTTAAGAAAGCTACTGGCAGAGCTACACTGGCTGCCAATGAAAAAAAGAATACAGTTTAAAATCAATTGTACAAGAACTCCAATGGGTTAATATCTGATAGCAAGGTCACAAGCGCCTTCTCTAGTTCAAGAACAATACAATGCTTAGGTTGACTTTTTCTTACTTTACACGAGTCCAACTATATAAAATCAGGACAGGCGGTGTCTTCCCAATGTGAAAAGTGCCAACCTGATCCTAAATACTTTGTTCATGCTTTTTGGAGCCTTCCCGTGATTAAGATATGCTGGAGGTGGGCAATTCACTATTTGGAACATTTGGTGGGACACTCTATTCCTTTTCCTCCTGTAGGTTTTCTTTTGGACAACTATGAGAACTTCCAATTGCCGGCAAGATATAGGAGGCTTTTAACCAAAAAGGCTGGTTTATTAGCTAAAAAGGTTATTTTGGGCGAATGGACCTCGGCCAATTCCCTGTCAATTGGGCGTGGTGAAATAGCTTATATGCTCCTCGAGAGAGGTCGAGTGTGAGATTCTTTTTGATGCTTCCTGTGCTCTTTCCAGTTCTCCCCGGTTTTGTCCTTTTTCCATATCAAGCTCTATATTCATTTATAGTTCAAGACTTTCACTGTAACTGTGATGTATGTATATCCATGAATCTTATTGTAAACTGCAATGAATCCTTGATGAAGTTTGTGGGATATATGAAATTGAGTGCTATGGTATAGTAAGAAAACTGGCAAAGGAAGAGATGATCCCTAGGTCTGAGGAAATGATGTTGGGGCAGGATATCAAATAAGCAGGGCTGGCTCAGTATTAGGCAAGACTAGGTGGTTGCCTAGGGAAGCAGCTTTTTTTTTTTTTTTGGGGGGGGGGCAAAGAGCTGTTGCAAACAAAGCAAAACAATATATCCCGACAGCCACAAACATTCCTAAAAACCACTAGCCTATACTTTTATGCAAAGGGAAAATGAAAATTTCCTAGGTAAATGATTTTTGGGAAATGCCCTTGTTAAGCATATATTAAAGTTTAATATTTAAATGTACGACATTCAATTATACAACTGGGAAGTGCTTAAAAGTCTTGAAATTAATCAAAGGGTGCACACCTAGGCCCTGCAAGTATTGCAGCAAGAAAGCAAGAATGGTACACTAGATTAGATGGTCTCTGATCTTTATGTTGTGTCATATTCTGCTTGGTTTAAATTTTATTTAATTTCCAGGATAAGGAGAGGAATGGAATAATAGTGCAAGCAAATATTTACCTATTTCCAAATTATTGTCCCTACCATCTCAATATACAGTGCACCAGGTACATGCTTCCCATAGCTTTGAAGTAAAATGATTAACTCATACAGGCCTGATTAAACACCTTCCTACCTCAGAATTGGTAAATATGCACTACAGTATTTCCAAAATATTCAACCAAATCAACCCATGAGCTGTCTCTGCACTTTTTATGCCCTGCTTTGAATCAATTTTAAATTTTGCACTTAGTCATCAAATACAGGAAAGAGGCAGCTTCCAAGTAATCTTGAACTTGCCCTTCAGCTTCACTGACTAATGCATGAGTGTGTACATGAAGAACAACTCTGACTATAAATCATGAATACAAATTAAAATTCTTGTTAAACATTATTTTTCTAAATCTGATTAATTTTCTGTTATATTTACAGAACTTCATGGCTCAAACATAAGGAAGCTACAGGACTTTTTCAAACTAAAAAAAAAAAAAGTGCACAAATCAGGCCTGAGTCACCAGTGATCCCCACTCCCCATCCTAGATCTTTCAGACACCATTAGTGCAAACTCCTGTAAAATGTTTCAGATGGAAACAATTTAATGTGAGAGCAGAGCAATTACCGTATTTTCTCGCATATAACGCGCGCGCTATACGTGGTTTTTACGTACCGCGCATACCCTTGCACGTTAAACGCGTGAGCGCGTTGTACAAAATTTTTTTTACATAGTTCCCCCCCCCGACGTCCGATTCACCCCCTCCCCCGCAGGACCGCTCGCACCCCCACCCTGAAGGACCGCTCGCACGCACCCGCACCCCCACCCTGAAGGACCGCTCACACCCCCACAGCCTCCCGACCCCCCCCCCCATCATGTAGAAGCTCCTACCGGTGTCCTGCTACTTCCTCTTGGCGGTCCCGACACCCGACACGATCGGGGCAAGAGGGAGCTCAAGCCCTCTTGCCCCAGCCAACCGCGGCACCCCCGACACGATCGGGGCAAGAGGGAGCTCAAGCCCTCTTGCCCCCCCCCCCCGACACGATCGGGGCAAAAGGGAGCCCAAGCCCTCTTGCCCCGCCGACTCCCCAACAATATTGGGCCAGGAGGGAGCCCAAGTCCTCCTGGCCCTGGCGACCCCCCCCCCCCCCGCTAGTTGTTCGGGCCAGGAGGGAGCCCAAACCCTCCTGGCCACAGCGACCCCCCCTACCCCCACCCCGCACTACATTACGGGCAGGAGGGATCCTAGGCCCTCCTGCCCTCGACGCAAAACCCCTCCCCCCAACGACCGCCCCCCCAAGAGCCTCCGGCCGCCCCCCCAGCCGACCCGCGACCCCCCTGGCCGACCCCCACGACACCCCCACCCCCCTTCCCCGTACCTTTGTGTAGTTGGCCGGACAGACGGGAGTCAAACTCGCCTGTCCGGCAGGCAGCCAACGACGGAATGAGGCCAGATTGGCCCATCCGTCCCAAAGCTCCGCCTACTGGTGGGGCCTAAGGCGCCTGGGCCAATCAGAATATGCCCGGGAGCCTTAGGTCCCACCTGGGGGCGGGGCCTGAGGCACATGGGCCCAACCAGACCATGTGCCCAAGGCCCCGCCCCCAGGAGGGACCTAAGGCTACCGGGCCTATTCTGATTGGCCCAGGCGCCTTAGGCCCCACCAATAGGCGGAGCTTTGGGACGGATGGGCCAATCCGGCCTCATTCCGTCGTTGGCTGCCTGCCGGACAGGCGAGTTTGGCTCCCATCTGTCTGGCCAACTACACAAAGGTACGGGGAAGGAGGGTGGGGGTGTCGTGGGGGTCGGCCAGGGGGGGCGCGGGTCGGCTGGGGGGGGCGATCGGAGGTTCTTGGGGGGGCGGTCGTTGGGGGGAGGGGGGTTTGCGTCGAGGGCAGGAGGGCCTGGGATCCCTCCTGCCCGTAATTTAGTGCGGGGTGGTGGTAGGGGGTCGCCGTGGCCAGGAGGGTTTGGGCTCCCTCCTGGCCGAACAACTAGCGGGGGGGGGTCACCAGGGCCAGGAGGACTTGGGCTCCCTCCTGGCCCGATATTGTCGGGGAGTTGGGGAGTCGGCGGGGCAAGAGGGCTTGGGCTCCCTTTTGCCCCGATCGTGTCGGGGAGTCGGGGGGGCAAGAGGGCTTGAGCTCCCTCTTGCCCCGATCGTGTCGGGGGTCCTGCGGTTGGCTGGGGCAAGAGGGCTTGAGCTCCCTCTTGCCCCGATCGTGTCGGGGGTGCCGTGGTTGGCTGGGGCAAGAGGGCTTGAGCTCCCTCTTGCCCCGATCGTGTCGGGGGTGTCGCGGTTGGCTGGGGCAAGAGGGCTTGAGCTCCTTCTTGCCTCGATCGTGTCAGGGGTGCCGCGGTTGGCTGGGGCAAGAGGGCTTGAGCTCCCTCTTGCCTCGATCGTGTCGGGGAGTCGGGACCGCCAAGAGGAAGCAGCAGGACACCGGTAGGAGCTTCTACATGATGGGGGGGGGGGTCGGGAGGCTGTGGGGGGTGCGAGTGGTCCTTCAGGGTGGGGGTGCGGGTGGGAATGCGTGCGAGCGGTCCTTCGGGGTGGGGGTGCGTGCGAGCGGTTCTTCGGGGTGGGGGTGCGAGCGGTCCTGCGGGGGGGGGGGGGGTGAATCGGATGTCGGGGGGGCATCAGGCTTTCAAGGTGGGGACAGGACTTCAAGGGGAGAGGAGAGTCGGGGCAGGCGAAAGGAGAGTCTTGGTGGCCAGAGGAGAGTCGGGCAGCATGCGCGGTATACGGGTGTGTATGGTATATAAAAATTTCTGTACATAAATTTGTGTTTTTCGCGTGCTATACCCGTGTGCGCGTTTTACACGGGTGCGCGTTATCTACGTGAAAATACGGTAGACAAAAATGTTCTTACTAGATCTGAATGGAGGCAGCACACTCCTACATAAGTCCCACATGCACAAAGCTATGAATGCCTTTTATTCAGAAAATGAGTACTGAAGAACTTATAAACTACTGTAGTTTTCATCTGTCCCTTTGGAGAATGACCAAACCCTTTTGACATTAAAAAAAATGCAGAAACAGCTCATGGATCTAAGACTATATAACCCAGGATCAGAACGCTAAAACAAAAACAAGATTATTGGAGCTGGGAGAGGGCAAGAAACTTCACAGTTTATCCGTGTTATTTATCTTAAGCAGCAAACTAATCTTGGGAGTGTTTGCCTTGAAAACACACAGACATCTTTCTTATGTTTGGATTAGAAGATTTGGCTACTGCTCTCGGAAAATACAATTTCTGAAACAGTTACACACGGACCTCCGCAAAGTCAGCTTTAAGCAAATGTTTTATACCCACAATGAGGTTTGTATAATGCTATTAAATATGTAGATAGCTATAGCGCAGGGTTTTTCTCTTCTCTTCTCGCTCTTTTCTTTGATTTTTAGGCTGTCGTCAACAACAAAATAAAAGTTCATAGCCCCAGTACAAACTGGCCAAACCTGTGGTCAAGGGCCCTAAAGAAGTCGCATCCCACACGGAATAACAGCATCACAAAGTTTTGCAAAGTCCTCAGAAGTGCCAGTCGTTAGCCAAGTGTTTTCAATGGCTAAAGAAGCCTTGTCGGCACTGCCCTCGACATAAGACCTGCTTTACTCCATAAACCATTTTTTTTGTTGTTGTTGTTCAATGTTTTCATTGTTTTATAGTAGTAAATGATTGGAAACATCCTGACAAACTCTCATTTGCTGCATGGTGGAATCTTGCCTGCAATCTTGTACAATATGAGGGCATAGCTGCCAAAAGGATGCATAGACTCCATAAACCATTTTAACATTTTTTTATGTTATAACATTTTTATTGAAGGAATCAAATAAATATACAATAATTTGATACAATTAAATTCATAATAAAACATTTGCATACATATTTTATCATTCCTCCAAAATATATATACCCAATCTATTTTTTTTTTTTTTTTTTTGCTTTCTTAATGCTCCGTGCTCATGAACTATTAATTTAATACTTAAAACTTATCGTGGTGGTGGTGGTGGTGGTGTCCCCCCCCCCGGTCTAGGAAGTGGTGGTGGTGTTGTCCCCCCCCCCCCCCGTCTAGGAAGTGGTAGTGGTGGTGTTGTCCCCCCCCCCGTCTTGGTGGTGGTGGTGGTGTGTCCCCCCCCCCGTTTTGGTGGTGGTGGTGTCCCCCCCCCCGACTTGGTGGTGGTGGTGTGTGTCCCCCCCCCCGTCGTGGTGGTGGTGGTGTGTCCCGTCCCCGTCCCCCGTCTTGGTGGTGGTGGTGTGTCCCGTCCCCCCCCCGTCTTGGTGGTGGTGGTGGTGGTGGTGTGGTGTGTTCTCCCCCCCTCCCCCCCTGTCTTAGTGGTGGTGGTGGTGGTGGTGGTGGTGTGTTCTCCCCCCCCCCCGTCTTGGTGGTGGTGGTGTGTTCTCCCCCCTCCCCCCCCCGTGTTGCATGCACTCACTGCACATTTCCTAAATCCTGGGTTTTCAGCGCGCGCTCCGCAGACTCTATTAGGGCTTTCACGTGAATTACGCACCGCCATAGTTTTGAAGCTGCCGAGCGCACAATCCCAGACGGGGCTGAAGTTTCGAACTTTTTCCTGCCAAATGAAGCGCAAAGCGGGAGCCGCCTTACCTCCGGGGTCCTTTCCGAGGGACGTTTCTTCAGAGCCTCTTTCAACTTCGGATCCACCACCGAGGTCATCATCGTCGCCCCGCGCGCGCGAGCGAGCTCACGAGGAGGAGAACGCGGGCTCGCGCCCAGCGCCCGCCAAAGCCCCCCGACCGCCGTCAGCCCCGAGCGCGGGACAGTCGCAGAAGCCGCCGCCCCCTCCCCCGGAGGACCGACGAGCGCACGCAGCCGGGGGCGAAGCAGCGAGCGAGCCGGAAACCAGATCTCCTCATGCCGGCTCCGCGTTCAACTCCGCCGGCGGACCGGGACAGGGCGGGGGAGTCACGGCAGCAGCCCGTGGCCACGCCGCGCGCCCCGTCCCCCTCCCGCAGACGGGAGGAAAGAGCGCCGGCAGCTCATGCTCCGCCCCTCCAACTCTCCAAAACTAACCCGAGCAAGAAAAACAGACAAAAAAGAAACGGTTCCGAGAACCCCGCACAGTTGGTTGGTCCCAACCGGCAACACCGCGCGAGACGAGGGAGAGCAGGGCACATGCGCGCGCGGCTGCCACGGCCAGTAGCGCAACTCCTCGCGCGCGCCCCACCAGAGGGAAAAAAAAATATACGGGATCCCTCTTTCCCCCACCCTCCTCCTCCTCCTCCTGCCCACGAAAGCTCGCGAGACTTCTGCAGCAAGCGGCGCGTTCGGCACTACGTCCGTCTCTTGGCGCGTCGGTTGCCGGGAGAGAGCGAGCGTTTACTGGTCAGTTTCGGGAAGTCCGGCGTACGGGGAGGAGGAACGCGGTATCAACCGTTCCTGCCTTCAGTTCTGTTGGTTTGGACTTTTTTGGTGCGTTTTGGTTTGTTTGGTTTTTTTAAAACACCGGCCGCTAAGAATTCTGGGGACTGTAGTTTTTCTTTTTGACATAAATCCGGTACAGAATAAGGTTGAAAACTATCTGTGAGCTAAGTTTAACAAGCTTGGAACGGCCCATTTTGACCGGTTGCAGCCGGTTTTGCACGTACCTTACCTTGTGCACGTAAGAAACCTAATCAGCTCTAATAATTGGTAAGTAACACCTTGGCCCAGACTAGTGGGAGCTGAGCGCATCCTAGACAGACTTATAGGGTCTGTGTCCCACCCAGGACTAGAGACAAGTAATTGTAATGATTCATCATAAATCTTATTGTTAAATTAATCCCGCTTGACATTTGCAGGGTATGGCCTAGATTCACTAACCTGCCCAATCTGTGTGCAGGCCAACTAATTCTCATCCTCATACAAATGGGGGCGATCCTCCCACCAACTGCACGGATTGCTGGAGAGTGATCCTTGAGCATGAGCGGATCATCTTCTTTGCCTGCAATGGAAGAGCTGGAAACTTTTTTTTTTTTAATAGCTGGAAACTTTCACAAGCCCATGGTTTTAACCCACGGGTTAAAACCACATTCACAGAAACTAACCAATAACTTCTGAATCTGAACTCAAAGATGGGCGTACAGAGAATACTTAAATGCACTGCCATCATCATGCACTCTCTCACTCCCACCAAAAATACATATCTTTCTATGTAAGCAATAGGCCATAACACACCTTGCATTAGCATGAATGTGTCACTACTATCATCCTTAGGGTACTACACAGAATATTGAATAATCCTCTTAATTCTACAGCTGCTAACACTTTAGTTATCTTTTCAGTGAGAGTCTATTGCCTGCAACTCTACAAAACATTCTCTGCACATCAAGGTATAATCTACAAGAGGATTTATTATGTTGACTTTTGAAAGCATCAGATTTGTTTCCTACTTGGATACATTTTTGTTGATTTCAAGATTAGCATTCAAAAAATACTTTCTATTAACCCCTCCCCCCCCCCCCCAACACATACACAAGTAAAACAATGGGTGTATTTTACCCAAACTGAATAGAGAAGTTAATAGAAACACGGAATGCAATACACATAGTTTTGTTTTCTGAAAAGGAGATAAATACTCAGAAGAAGAAAAAAAAAAAACAGGTACTTTTTATGCAGGTTTCAAAGGGGAAGTACAGAAATACTTCCCTTTGTGCAATAATGTACAAAAACCCCATGAAAAAATGTGCCCCAGACTACTTGCAAGTGTTTGAACTCTGCCTATCCATAAACATTTCTGTTGATACATCAAGCATTGAAACAATAGGCACCTCGATATTTGTTCAGGGTGCTAACTTTATCAGCCAGGGTGTAGGTTAAGATCCTATGGAATAGGCCTTTTAGTCATTCCAATTGCTGGTCATGGATGTTGGAATCAGCTTTAAGAATGCTGTCTGATGATACTTGTATTTTTAAAAGGCAGCTGAAAGCTTTCTGGCATGAGAGCATATGGAGTAAGTAAGTACTTGATACTGTTTAGTCTTAAATGATGCTACATACTTGATTGCTAGTAGAAGACCGGGTATGTTGCCATACGGGTACGAGATAAAGAAATTGCTATGTATTGTTTTTGTGGTTATGATCATGTGTTTTATTGTATCTAGTTATAGGTGGGTTATAAATGTAGCAAACAGTAAATTAATTTACCAATCAGGTCTATACACCTACTATTTACAAAGACAAACTGCAGACCTCAAAGCATACCCTAAAGAAAGACACGGCATGATAGCTGAAACGTCAGTTTCTACCTGACAGGATGCAGCGAGACCCAGAGAGAACATGTAAATTGACAGCCTGATACCAAACTGGAACAGTTTCGATATTTTGCAATTAAACACAGCACACCTGAACATCCTTTGTAAATTTCAGAGGTCAGAACACATACCGAGATTGGAATCCAATACAAATAATTGCTACGTGATTAACTACATAGCTACACTATGGACTTTGGCACTGTGAGACTCAAAGATGGAGGGGAGGAATAGATAGAGGCTGACCATGATGAAGCAGAATTGCTCAACAAATATTTTTGTTCTCTGTTAACAAAGAACAAATACAAACAGGCATAGAGGTGAGGTATACCAACAAGTTTCATAAGACTGTGTCTGGGAGGACCTAGTTAAATGAAAGAAAGCAATGAGACCAGATAGAGTATTCAATTCATGGATACTGAAAAAAACTTGGGGAAGAATTTTTCAATACTTGGTATCCAGAGTGGTCTGGAGACAATCAGATGTGCTTTTTCTGCTATGACCATCGTAGCAGCCATGGAGAACCCTTTTCTGTATTGGCAGGAGAGTTTCCTGAAGAAAGCATGGGAAAACCACAAAAGATCTCTAAGAGGGAGGAAGGGATTGTAGAGCTTAATAGTTGATGTGGATTAACAGAGCTGGTATGTCATATGGCCTTTACCTACTGCCATTTTTAAAGTTGTAATAATGCTGTTTGCTCTAGAATGAACCTGTGTTATTGAAGCATATTGTACTGTTTAAAGGTTATATAAAATGGTACTTCTCTTCTCATCACTCATATCACTACTTCATGGAACAAGACTTCACCCAACTACTCTATGCCTTTGTCCTTACACGCCTGGATTACTGCAATGCTTTATTCATTAGTCTTACAGCAAAAAAAAACAAAAAACACCAAACGACTACAGTAAGTTTGAAATGCAGCAATAAGTCTACTGAAAAACCTACAAGTCCATGACCCAGTCTCTCCAGCACTGATATTGGCCCACTGGCTACCCATAACCAAACGCTGCATTTTCAAAGGCCTAGTGTTGTCATATAAATCCCTCCACAAAATGACACCCAAATACTTCTCAGACAAGCTTCCTCTCTCCACCCCAAAGAGAACGCTATGCTCCCAAGATGAAATAAGCCTACATACACCATCAGGACACTCCCTCCAACTCCAGACAGCCTGGAAATGTTCCTTTTCCCATTTTTTACCAAACCTCTGGAACAGCCTACTTCCTTTCAGAGCTTATAAAGGACTTCTTAACTTTAGGAAAGCTGTAAAAAAAAAAATACCTTTTTGCCTAGTCACTCCCTCAACCCCATCAGTAAGTAATCCTATATGAAGATATATTACCACACACTGTATGTAAATCCTATATTGTAACACTGAATGTAAATTGTAACCCATTCTGAACTCTTTGGGCAGGACAGGATATAAGTCTAGATAAATAAATATAAAACAGGCCCTTCTCCATTATGGATTCTTATGATTCTCACAGTAACTTTCTGTTAAAGTTACACCCTTTAAAATCAGAGCACTGATCAAGGAAGGAAGGGTTGCTTGAAGTAGTGTGAACTTTAAGTTTTAAGTAATGAGATCTTGTACTTGCCCCACCCAAGCATGAGTATTCCTGTTTTACTTCAGAAAACAGGAGACAGCACAATTAAACCATTGATAGGCTCTGCCTAAATGTACAAGTTACAGAGAGTTCTGGTGTTTGCTGTGAATGAATAGCCAAGGACATGAACACAAGAGGGAGTCTATTTTTAAAACACACTTATACATCAAATAGGAAGAGGTTTTTCCCAAGATAATGCCCAAAGCTTGTCTCATATTTACAAATCCAAGTACCTACACTAAAGGATAGGAAAAGATTCTGGACAGACTGAATTCCACTGGGATCTTTTTTTTACCCTTACCCATAAAATGTGCTTTCTTGCAATTCCATTTTTAGGTGCTGACCTCTATGCTTTAAGTTAGGGTCAACAGGGAAAAAGCCATATGGTGGCCAAGCTTTATCTGATGGTGTCGGATTTTCAGCAGTTGTATGTTCCACCAAAAGGTGGACTCAACGGGTGGCATAGATCCCTAAATGAACCTCCCTGCCTAGTGTAGGAGGGGTGATATTAAAGGGTAGTCAGGACAGTAAAGTGTACTTGTTCAAGTGGCCATTTGAAGCTTTGGCTCTAGGAACTAAAGCAGGGATCTCAAAGTCCCTCCTTAAGGGCTGCAATTCAGTCGGGTTTTCAGGATTTCCCCAATGAATATGCATTGAAAGCAGTGCATGCACATAGATCTCATGCATATTCATTGGGGAAATCCTGAAAACCCGACTGGATTGCCGCCCTCAAGGAGGGACTTTGAGACCCCTGAACGAGGATCCTCTGTGGAGTAAATTGTATAGTGGATGCTCTGTATGATGAATTCAGAGTTATGAGCAAGGTTTCAGCCTATGCTATCTTGATCAGAGAGTGGGCAGGTGACTCTGCCTCTAAAGCTAGGCTAAACAGGCTTCCTTTCAGGGGCAGATGCTCTTTGGCAAGGACAGACCATCGAGCAGACTTTCTGGACTGCTCGAAATTCAAGACAGGGCAGTTTTCGAGGCTCTCAAAGATTCTGTCCTTATGCGGAAGGCCAAGTGATGCAGAAGTCCTTTCAGGGACCACATCAGAGGTTCAATGGGGGCAGGAGACAGCAAGCCTCAAGGCTCTTCACTCTCCACCACCATATCTCCCTCTCATCCTTTTCTCCCCCATGCATCTTTACTTCAATCCTGTCTCGACAAATATGTAGGGTTTAGTTTGCTTTTAATATCAATAGATGCTGCAGGACTTTGAGATGGAACTTAAATCAGCAGGACAGTGGCATCATCTGCTCATTTGATTCTAACCCCAGATCTAGAATTCCTTAAGGTTAAAGGCATATAAATAGATCGATCTAAGAGGTAGCATATGTAATTTAATTGTGAAAACTCTACCAGACTGTGTAATGTCTTTTCACTTTTGTGTTTGAGCACCACCTAGTGGATTCACTTAAATGTTATACAGTTTCCCATCCTACAGGTACTAGAACAGTGGTCTCAAACACAACCCCTTTGCAGGGCCACATTTTGGGATTTGTAGGTACTTGGAGGGCCTCAAAAAAATAGTTAATATCTTATTAAAGAAATGACAATTTTGCATGAGGTAAAACTCTTTATAATTTATAAATCTTTCCGTTTAGCTAAGTCTTAATAATAATATTGTCACATATCTAAAAAGACATATGATCAAGAAACTGTTTTATTTGACTTTTGTGATTATAATAAACATACCGAGGGCCTCAAAATATACCTGGTGGGCCACATGTGGCCCCCGGGCAGCGAGTTTGAGACCACTGTACTAGAACAAAGAACTGCTGAGTAACTTTTAGGAAATTAAATGGATTATAACTCATGTTTGTGTTCTCTGCAATGGCTCCCAGGTTTTTTGGTTTTTTTTTTTAGAAATGTAAGGTACTTTTTTTTATATATAGATACTGCAACTTATTTTCTCAGTTAAAATGTTAAAACTCCTGACTCAGAAATATCAGTAAATTTAAATTCATTAAAAAAGAATTTGAATAGAATAGTCTGCCATTGGAAATCAGGCTTGCATATACTTCATTGGTAAATATGTGTATGTAAATCTGTACTCTACCTGGAACTGGCAATAGCATAGATTATAAATATTTTAAATAATTATTGTCTGGATTCAGTCAAATTTTTTTTATTGGAGTGCTTTCCAATTTAGTTGACTTTTTTTGCAATTTATGTAAAACGACTATGGAGTCCTTTTACTAAACTGCAATAAGAGCTTGTGGGCACTTACAGCACGTTAAAAGGGCATACCGCAGGGTGTGCACTGCTGACCCTATCTGCACACGTACACCACATTTGTATGAGGTATTGCCACTCACTAATTAATGCATTAGTGTGTGGGCCCTTACTGCCTATAAAATAGGCGTCTAAGAGCTCACACAATAACATTGTTTAATTATCCTGCACCAATAGCAAGATTAGTGTGAGACCATTAATTAGGAAAACAAGAATATTGGCCATTTTCTGGCCATGGCACAAGTGACCTTAAGTACACAGGAAAGCCATGTATTAATTGTGTCCTAAGGTAACTTTAGTAAAAGGTCCCAGTATAAAAACAAATGACTCCCAAGTTAGGTGCCTATTCTTGTCCTTTAGCTTCAGTTTTCTGCTGAAAATTCACTAAATGTAGGCTTCCCATTCATTTACCTAGATTTATGACCTTAATTTTGGTGCTGAAAGGCTTTGCTAAGCTAACTTTATTCCCACCCATTTGGGGACATTCCAGTAAGTATTTGACAATTAATTTTAAGTGCATGTTTTAAAATTTAACATCAAGTTAACTCTTTCCATGCAACACAAATGATCGTATTCATATTGCATGCAATTAGGACTGCCAGAAACTGTAGTGAACACATGGACAACCAGAGCTGGATTTATCCGACATGTAAAGTAATAATTAGAAATTCTAACACCCACCGACACATTAGGAACCTGGGAGGCAGATATTTAAGGCAACCGATACACTAATACCAGTAGTTTATATTATTACAAAACTTTGCAGTGAAGGATGGGATGCTGGGAACCAACTAAAGGGTCCTTTTTACTAAGCACTACTGTGCACCTATCGCAGGATGTGGTCAAGGTCCTGCAGTGATTTCCTAATCTGTGTTTAGGAACCACATACTATTTTTTTTGTTTGTTTTTTCACAGGATGGTCTGAAAAATTGAAGAACTAAGGCCAGTACTGGGCAGACTTACACAGTCTGTCCCATATATGGCAATTCAGTTTAGGATGGACCGGGGAGGGCTTCAACAGGAACTCCAGTAATCTGGAGCATGAGGGTGGTGCTGGGCAAACTTTTATGGTCTGTATCACACAAACGATGAGATGGTTTGGACAGATTGTGATTCGGGTTAATTTTCCCAATGTGCATCACTTTGCATTTGTCCATATTAAGTTTCATCTGCTACTTGGATGCCCAGTCTTCCAATTTCCTTAGGTCCGCCTGCAATTTTTCATAATCCGCATGCGTTCTAACAACTTTGAACAGTTTAGTGGCATCTGCAGATTTAATCACCTCACTCGTCGACTGCTGCTGGCTGAATACCACTCCCTTTCTTTTACTTTACAATTGTTTAATTCTTGTTATTGGTTGCATCATTGCTTCCCCCCCCCCCTTAGGTGGTGGTTATTCCCCTGATGCATTTTGTATATTTACTCCCTCTTACTAAGGCACACTAAATATTAGCATGCACTAAATGCTAATGTGTCCATAGAATATAATGTATATAGATGAAAAACAGATCTCCAAAAAGAATTTAGATTGAAATTCACATACACTCAGAATTGTGTAATTTGGCCAACAGCCTGAGCTCCTATAGCCTAACTAGACAGTTTGCTTATTCATATGTGTGTTTTCTCAAAAAAATTCACAAATGGCAAAAAGAAAACTTTCACTTAGCTTTTGGGATGGTAACAGTTCCCTACATGGGCCATGTTTCGAAAATCTTTATCAAGGAACCCAAAAGTAAGAGTTGGTAACTGAAATTGCCAAGCCAGTCAAAAGCGTGCTATTCTAAAAAATAAAGAGCCGTGCTTAAAACTTACTACAATATTGTATACAAGGTTGCAACAGTGTGCAATTGTGAAAGGCATTTAAAGGCAACAAAGAGAAGGTACCTGTCATTTGTAGCTCTTGTAAGATGAGGGCTGCTTAATTGCATTACTGCTATCTTTGTGTGACGGTTAAAAAAAGGACGCCATAGATTTTAAAAGAGGATGTGATGACATCATCCCGCTGAAGACAGAACAGCTGAGAACGACGTCCTAGCAGAACGAGGAAGGCGGGAATTATAAAAATGCCTGCAATTCTAACTCGCTATTGAGACCTCCAGGATGTAAAGTATGTAATTTGAAAATAAAGCACTCTTCACGTGTCCACAGTACATGGGCTAAATCACCTCCCTTGTGCAGTAGGGTACATCTATAATAGAGAAGTGAAGATCATCAGTTGCATGCTGATTGTCTGTCCAGTGTTGAACCAATGGGGCATCCATTTTGCTGGTGCAGATTTTGCTTAAATGTTCCGCGAGCCTCAATTTTATGCTTTGCGTGGTCTGTCCAATATAATGTAAGGAGCAGGGGCATTGGATGATATATATAACCCCTTGGGTATTGTAATTGGCTTTCTTCTTAATCCAACTAGGTAGCAAGTTGGGCTAATTTAGTGCTGTATTGATAGTACTTACAGCAGCCACAGCACAACTGTATCGCGTTATCTCTAACAAGGTACTGTTTTAAATTTGAACCTTTAGAGAACATAAGAATTGCCACTGCTAGGTCAGACTAGTGGTCCATCATGCCCAGCAGTCCGCTCACGCGGCAGCCCTCTGGTCAAAGAACAGTGCCCTAACTGAGACTAGCCCTATCAGCGTATGTTCTTGTTCAGCAGGAACTTGTCTAACTTTGTCTTGAATCCCTGGAGAGTGTTTTCCCCTATGACAGACTCCGGAAGAGCGATCCAGTTTTCTACCACTCTCTTGCTGAAGAAGAACTTCCTTACATTTGTACGGAATCTATCCCCTTTCAACTTTAGAGAGTGCCCTCTTGTTCTCCCTACCTTGGAGAGGGTGAACAACCTGTCCTTTTCTACTAAGTCTATCCCCTTCAGTACCTTGAATGTTTTGATCATGTCCCCTCTCAATCTCCTCTGTTCGAGAGGGAAGAGGCCCAGTTTCTCTAATCTTTCGCTGTACGGCAGCTCCTCCAGCCCCTTAACCATCTTAGTCACTCTTCTCTGGACCCTTTCGAGTAGTACCATGTCCTTCTTCATGTACAGCGACTAGTGCTGTATGCAGTACTCCAGGTGAGGGCGCACCATGGCCCGGTACAGTGGCATGATAACCTTCTCCGATCTGTTTGTGATCTCCTTCTTTATCATTCTGTTCGCCCTTTTCACCACTGCTGCACATTGCTCGGACGGCTTCATCGACTTGTCAATCAGAATTCCTAAGTCCCTTTCCTGGGAGGTCTCTCCAAGTACTGCCCCGGACATCCTGTATTCGTGCATGAGATTTTTGTTACCGACATGCATCACTTTACACTTGTCCACGTTAGACTTCATCTGCCACACAGAACAGTATTGCATGATACTGCAATGTTTTTTTGATGATGTGTTTGATATTGAAAGCATGATGTGAAGAAACACACAGACAATAGATGGTTCTTGTTCTGTTGAGGTTGTAAAAGAGCTGATCGGTTGGCACTTGATGCTCGTTTATACGCTTTTTAAACAACTGTTCCAGGGTAGCCTCTATCTGAGAGCCTGTTTGTCATGTCCTGTGCTTTTTCAGTGAAGTCTTCCCTGAACGAGCATAGTCTTTTAAGCCTCAAAAATTGTCCAGTCGGTTTGTTGTCTCTTAAATGTTTGGGGTGGAAACTGTCATATTGTAACAGATTATTTCTGTCAGTTTGCTTCTTATATATGGTAGTGGAAAAATAACTATTATTAAGGGTGATCAACAAATCTAAGAATGGAATCTGCTTATGATGAATTTGTGCTGTAAACTGTTGATCCAGCTCAGGAACACATCTAATTCTGGTTGAGAGCCTGTCCAAACTGCAGTATCTTTTCTAACACGTTTTTGAAATGATCATATGGGTACAAAAATTGATTTTCAAAATTGGCCACATAGAGGCACGCTATTGAGGGAGCCATCTTATCCCCCTTTATTTGGACATAAAAATCTGGTCCAAATTTGAAATAATTTTTGCTTAAGGCTATCTGTGCCAATTGAGTAAAAAAATTGATTCTGTTGTCAGACATGTCCATACATTGAGGATGAGTTCTAATGATTGTAACTGCAGCTCTCCAAGGAATGTTTATATATAACGCAGATATGTCTAAGGTGAGTAAAACAGTGTTGGAGGGAACTTCCTGTATTTGATCCAAGAGGTTAATCATATCCATAGTATTCCTGACGTATGATGTGATTTTAGGGACTTCTTGTTTAAGAAAAAAAATCTATAAATTCAGACAAAGGTTCCAAGGCTGAACCGATCCCAGGGGGACAAGTCAAAGATTTATGTATTTTAGGGACTAGGTAGATGACGGGTATCCTAGGGTATTTCTTATTGAGCAATCTGTATATGCGTGCACTAAATCGGCTAACGCGCCTTATTAAAAGGACCTCTTAATCATTACCACCAAGCAAATAATGCTGAAGATTCTATTAATTTTTGCTATAAGACATGTATGTTTCTATCTGTAAATTAACTTTTTAGAGCATTTATAAAACTTGAAACAGGGATTTAGAATCATATTAAATTTAAAAATCATACCCAGTCTAACAATTATATTGAAAATATATTTAAACATGTAAGAATTTTTAACATATAAACAAGCATGATTTAATCTGATTTATTGAATCTCTTAAATTCAAAAAGTTTTCTATATCTGCTCAGTTTTAAAACGCAGAACCCCCAAGCATCTTGCATCAAGCATCTTGCATCAAGCTTGGCATCCTGCCAATAACACCACAATGACCAAATAAAATAATAATGTAGCTGTCTCTAATCCCATGTGTTCAGATGGCATCATGCCAGTACAGCAGGTGGTAGTAGGCTTCAGTCGGACACCATGCTAATTAAAGATGGGCAGCTTCTATACTATTGTGCAAGCCATCTCTTTTGCAGGAAGTGCTTCCTCTGTTTGCCCCATGTCTGTCACATGCCACCCTCCACAGCTGTTGACAATTATGCACAAAAATAGAACACCAGGGGAATGAAGAGAGCTCCATATATAGGCAACAAAGGCAGAAAAATAGAGCAGTGCTATTGCTTGAATACCTGGGAAACCTTTGCTCGTTAAAACATCAAAGGCTCAACAGAAGTTAAACACCCAGAGCTGCACTGTACATGTCAGTGTTTCTCAAGGTGGCTGGTTTTAAGGATATTGGCACATTTACATGCAATTTCAAGCATTTCGCATGTGCATATTCATTATGGTTATCCAGGACCAGTTTGAGATATACTGGTTTAGGCAAGCCTGTAGTAGATATGGTGCCAGGGACCAATTCATATATGTTCTGTATGCAAAACAAAAGGGGAAAATACTGAAAAGGGGAAAGCAACCAGCTAAACACCCCAATCATCAACTCAATCATTTGTGTTACATGGAAAGAGTAAACTTGATGCAACTTTTAAAATATGCACATTTGAAAGCACCTTCTTATGAGCGCTTTTTAGGTAAAGGAAGGCAATAGGGAGGGACAAAATACAGAAATATCCCCTCCCCCCTCAGTTAGTTCTATTTACATATCTACATAGTGGAATCTTTCAGACTGGCATGGAACCAAATAAGCTTAGTAGTGATCAGATGCCAACACCAGTAATTGAGAAGCAAAGCCAGTGCTGGACAGACTTTTATGGTCTGTGCCCTGTGCAAACCCACGCTGCTTCTTTTGACCCTGGCGAGTCACCAAATCCCACATTGCCCCAGGTACATTAGATAGATTGTGAGCCCACCGGGACAGACAGAGAAAAATGCACAAGTAACCATTCTGAGCTCCCCTGGGAGAATGGTATAGAAAATGAAATTTAAAAAAAAAAAATGAATCATGGCTGGAGAGATGTCCACTGTCCGATCCCATTATATTAGCAATTCATTCAACACTGACCACCACTGCTTTGAGACAATCAATGCTTTAACTCTCTCAGCAAGGAGCCCAGCCTGTGAAATAAATCCCCCCCCCTGGAGTTTCAAGGACAGTTTTAGTAGTTGTAGAACAAGGTTAGACCCAGGCAGATTTCTACAGTCTGTGCCCTGAAAATGGCAAGGACAAAGCAAGATCAAGTACCACATCATACCTTATGCAATGAGTTTATCTTGTTGGGGAGCCTGGATAGATCAATCCAGGTCTTTATCTGCCATCATTATTATGTTGCTAAGTATTTATGATTGATTGACCTGTGGTTAGCACATCACTAAAATGCTGCAGTTTAGGAATCTTTCAGACTGGCATTTTCACCTAGTTTGGAACATGTTCATTTATAAGAGATTCACATATTTATTCCTACTGTACATTAGCACCCAGGCAAAATAATTCAGTTCTCATTTTTTTTCTAACTTCCAGGAGTTTTTTTTTTTGGGGGGGGGTTTAGTTTCACACATTAAATAACACACACTATTAGACAATGCCTGTTAATTTGCAGGCTAGTGCACTAAGTTTAAGACGCACTAAAAATTAAATGCACAGCAATAAACATACATCCCTTTTTGCATTAGATTAACAATTTAGAAAACCCAAACCTTGGAACTTAACATTAATGGTGTGTTCCATATACAGCTGTGCACTCTCTTTTTACCTGCACAAAATAGCTATAAAAGCGAGACAAAAATGAATCTTCATAAATTTATATGAAATCATTTCATGTTGAATTCCAAGCTGCAAAAGTCAAATACAACTCTGCAAACCCATATGGGGCGGAAAAGTAAACAAATATACTTTCTTAGCTACAAACATTCTAATACTGTACTGGCAATATCTTTCCTTCCCAGTCAGCATTTGTATTTCTAAGAGAGCAGCAGTGTGTTCAGTCCATCTGTGACAACCTATTCCAGTGCATTTGAAAAGACAGATCTTACGCCATAAACCCTGGCTTAGGAGTAAGGTTCATTTACTCTCATGATGTGCACACAACTAATATGGAGACGTTCCCCCTTCCCCAAAATGGACACTATCAGATCTAGCTTCCTCATGAGTGTACAAAGGATAGCTACCAATACACAATTCTTGTACAACCCCACTCTATTCCTGAACATTCAGGTAGTCAATCCCATCTTGCGTGATCTCTTGTAGGAAGCTTCATTTGCATAGCTTTGCTTCTCCTTTCTTACCTCTAGATTGCCCTCCAACTTCCATTGTCTTCCTACAAGCAAGACAATAGGAGCTAGTCTTTTCTGCTCATGTCTACTTCCTTTATCTTCAAAGATGTGGCAGCCAATTCTGGTAGCAGGCTCATCAGTCCCACCATGAATTTCAGGGACTGCTCGGTTATGTCCCAAATGTTCAGGAATAGAGTAGTGGTGTACAAGAAGAAAAGATTAGGCTCTTACCTTGGTAATCTTCTTTCTTGTAAACCCTCACCCTATTCCTGAAGCCCAGGTGTACCAATTCTCCGGTTGTCTGTCTCAATAAGTACCATTAAGTTGGACTTCTGTTTCTTTGACCAGCCTTCATGCACTTTGCTCCAGGGAGGTCTCTTGCTAATGTGCCCCCACACTGTTAATGCAGGCTGCATCTCCTAGTTTTCAGTGTTTTATCGTTTATTCTTTTGACAAAACCTGTTTTGATTGTTATTGTTTATTAATGAGCAGATTAGACTTGTTTCTCAGGGACTTCCCCCATACCCCTGTGTTCTCTTCAGAAATGGGTGTCTGCTTTGTCACACACTGGAAGTTGGAGGGCAGCCTAGAGGTAAGAGAGGCAGAGCAGATTTGTGCAAATAAAGCTTCCTACAAGAGATCTTGTGAGATGGGATTGACTACCTAAGCGTTCAAAAATAGAGAGTTTTTACAAGAAAGAATATTACCAAGGTAAGATCCTAATCTTTCCTTTGTAGATGACCAAAGGCTGCAACCAAAACACAAAATTGTGCATTGTAGGTCAGTGACATAGATTGTACTCATTTCTAGATCAGGTGACAAATCACATTAGTCCAGCATTTAAAGAAATGCCAGATGTGTAAAAGTTTGTGGTATTTGTTTCCATGATCACAGTATTAATCCATGCCAGTGCCAACATCTACTGTTAGAGTAAAGTTGATTCCAACTATTAACTAAAAACAGAAAAAGATGGAACCTCAGGTTAAACATACATGCAATGTGACATATGTGGTCAGCGCAGAAAGAATATAACCAATTCTGGCTTGGGGGTGGGGAGGAGGAGTCAGATTCTGTACCCTAGTTAGCAAAAACCTAAACACCAACGTAATCCATTGCCATGGATTAGTTCTTTAAAAATTAGCTCCACTGAGCTGACAGCTATAGGCATATGGCTGAAAGGGTGTGCCCAAAGGGATATATGCCCCTTTGGAGCCTCAGAAGAGCAAATGAGGTTTTTTTTGTCTTCTCTCTCTTACATATAAAGTATTTAGGCACGTGCATTTACATCAGCCTTTGGCATGGCATAAATACTCACACCTGAAGTTTGGAGTTCAAATACCAATTTGTGTTAGCATTCTATGACTACTTCAGTGCCTATATGTGCCGTTGTAGAATACTTGCAATTTTGGCACCCTTTCTTGAATCTACCCCTAAATGTAGAATCTGGATCTCCTTTCCATATGCTTGACCTCAAAATACTTACATGAAAAACATAAGAAAATATTTATATCAGCCAATAAACTGACATACTGTATTTATTGCACAAAGGTTCCTTAAAATTAGGAATATACAGTGCACATTTAAAATATTTACAAAACAAGGAAATAAAAGGTATGTACATTTTACACATACAATCTAAATAACTTAGGGAAAGCAGCAATAGTTACAAAACATCTATTACATCTAATAGGCAGGAAGAAGTATGCAAAATCCTGTTTTTTACATTTTGTCATTTGATCTGCACGCTTGAATATACATCTCATCAGTTGATTCCAAAACAAGTGAATCTGAAAGTTTAACATTTATTATTTTATCCTGTAGTTAAGACATTAATGAATGTAGGGGAATATATTACAAAAAGTGTCAGATCAGTTAAGTCTGTGTACCAAGAAATATGTGACAATAAAAAAGCTCTCCATATTACAGTACTAACAAAAATTCATAGTTTGTTGCTGCGAGAAGCATTTTTCCTGGTTTATGTGCCGTATTTTATGTCTGTACCATAAAAGTTAAGTATGCTGACCAACTTATTTTGCATTCCTATCAGTCATCATAATTTTAAAGAAAATGTAAACACACTTCGGGTCTAAAAAGTATTCAGCTATTGAGAGTTGGGGTGAAAAACAGGAACGACTGAACATTGCTGTACTTCAACTGGTAGATGGGAAAGTTGACAATGTCAAGAGTTGAGTAGGTTTCTGGTTACTCAGCCAATTCTCTTTACAAAGATTGTTCTTTTATAACAATCTTGCTATTGGCTATAGAGTCCATTGTGTTCCTATGGACCTTGTGGCATACAGATACCATTAGTAAATGACCCCCTTTAAGCAACTATTCAAAATGGGGGTGGGAGAAGATGGGCTATCAGCAGTTGCTTAGAAAACATTTATACAGAAGCTATCAGTGTATGGATTTTTTCCCCCTTCTGGATTTTAGTGCCCTACTTCCCCCTTTCTGTTGAAAACTAGGATAACAAAGTAAACGAGTTTGATTAAAGAACAGCAAGGCCCATCCAATCTGCAGGGCTATAGCTGCTGCTCGGTACAGATTACCTTTCATGTCTTCTTTGTAGTGCAAATATTTCACTGTTTCAAACTGAGGCACACCTACTAAGGGAATTCATGTGATAAGGTAATACGTTTCCATGAACCAAAGCTCTATAAATAAAACATTCAGAATTTGCTTGTTACTCTTGTAGTAAAAATTTTAAGAACCCAAACCCTAGGGTTAAACATTAATGGGGTATACTTTCTATATACAGTCGTGCTCTCTCTCTCTCAGTACCTGTTTAAAACAGCTATGAAGTGAAACAAAATTGAATCTTCTAAGCCTTCATAAAAATTTAGATGCGATCATTTCATATTGAATTCTAAGTTACAAAATGTTGAATACAAATCTGCAAACCCAGCTAACACTTTCAAAACATGTAATTAAAAAAAAAAAGATTATGTATTTTGTGAAACCAGAATCTCAGTTTTAAATATAGGTAATTGTAAAATTGCCAATAAAATTATCAAAATACCAGTTGAATGAATCAGCAAAGGAAAAGAATACATCGTGCCCAGCTCAACTGAGGTAGTGCAGAATGCTGAGAGATTAATCCATCAACATGTACTAGTAGTTACATCAGATCTAAGATCAATTACCAGCAATGCACAAGAAATGACAAAGGAAAATCAATAAAAAAGGAGCTACTATAGGTTGGTGGTTGGTTTTGTTTTTTTTTTAGAATCAAGTGGCTCCTAACTTCGGGAAATTTACATAGATCACAACACAAACAGGACACAAAAAAAGTGAGAATGTTATAAGATCTCCTTTTGAGTGTACTTTGATTACCCATGCTGAAAAAAAACTTTTTTTTTTTTTCTCTCCAAAATGAGGGAATTCTTCTTGGGGGAGTATTAACAGCTAATCTTTGTACAGAAAATGTTAGAGTTGAGTTTTCATCAGTTATTCCAGAACTCTAAGAGTATGCTGCAGTGTGTGGATTGAGTTCAGATGAAAAAAATAAAGGGGTCCTTTCACTAAGGCGCACTAGCTGTTTTAGTGCATGCTAAATATTATAGTCTATGGACGCGATAGCGTTTCGCGCATCTTAGTAAAAGTACCCCAAAATCTGCAAGTTAGGGGAAAAAGAATGGCACAAAATGCAACTTTGGATACAGTCTATTAAAATACCATCAGTATGGATCACACTGCATAAGAAGCACACACCAGTAACAATTGTTCAGTTTTGAAGCACATCTGTAGAGAAAATCTTAACACACAAATTATACTTTTTTCCTTAGTGTGTGCTAATGGAATTAGCATGCACAAAATGCTAAGCGGCCTATTTTATACCAATGGGCTGCTTAGTATTCATTGTGCACTAATTTCATTCGAATGTGCTAGGAAAAGGGCCCCAAACTTTAACCATGGACGGCTGGCTCTCTGTAAGATAATTCTAAAGTCAATTCTTTCAAATGGATTTGATTCCTTCAAAGTATATAGCTTCTAACATATTAACTCTAAAACATCCTTAAGAGAGAACATTTGTAGAGTGATTTTTGACTTTATTAACTAATTAACAGGTATCTAAGGGTGGCTTTTACAAAGCTATGCTAGCGATTCCTTGTATAGCAAATGCAACTAAACATAGGCATTGAATGGGTTTTGTTGCATTAGCTGCGTGAGAATTGCTAGTGCGGTTCTGTAAATGGAGTCTAAAATGAGCTGGAAAACATTTGGTATAATCCGTACATAGACAAGATGGCAAAACACTTGTCTGAAAATTTTACAAAATCATTATAGAAATTGGTGACAAGTGCTATTACAATTCTATAAAATCTAAGTTTTATTACTTAGCCTGAGCAGTAACAGGGTAAAAATCTTTTTGGCCAGGGCCTTCGTACAGTAATTCCTGGATCTTATTTTGTAATGTTATCTTGATTTAAATGAATATCAGTCCTTGAAATATTAAAAGGAATGTTTCTACTAGATTGGGAAAAAAAAAAAAAAAAAGCCCCTCAACCTCTGCTTTTAATTTAGCTTTTGAATTGAGTCTACCTCTAACAAGGGAGCCAAGATTGGCTACCAACTCAGCACAGGCTTGCCATATTAAGCAAGTTATTTCCAAGGCAATGCTGCCTTTTTCATTTATACAAATATCTGAAAGCAATTTGTATGCAAAATATGTTAACATTCAGTACATCACCAAATTGCAATCGGGGCAAGTCTTACTTAGCTGGAACTTCTACTGTATATCAGATGCTCTCCCAGCAGATTTAAATATTGTACATTAAATTCAACTTTTGCCCTATTAAACACCTGTGCCTTAAAAAGAATACTAGAGGTTACTAAAACTGCTTAGGATGTGATAAACAGAAAGTGCTGCACTTTTAAACACCCCTCCCAGACTCTTCTTAAACATAAAGCTGTTTTCAGTACCATAAGTGAAATAATTTTATTATTTTTTTTTAGAAAAGGCTTTATCATCTTTTTTTAAGTACTATATATTTTTTCTTTTCGGTATGATGGTTCTATACTTTTTCACGGATATATTTACTTGATGAAAAGTGCACATGGCCAGTAGGGAAGCGCCTTCCTGTTAGTTTTGTCTCATGGCAATAGTATCCCTGAATCCCCTGAGAACATATCACTCACAAGCAACCTTGCAGGACACTCTGAAATAGTTAATGGTTTGGTATACATTACAGCAGGACACACCTAGCCAAGTCAGGTTTTCAGGATAGCCACAGTAAATATTCATGAGATAAATTTGCATACAGTTGAGGTAGGGCATGCAATCAATTTCATGCATATTTACATGGCTATCCTGAAAACCTAGCTGGCTAATTGTGTCCTGAGAACCTAGGCTGAGAACCTCTACACTACAGAAACACGGGGGCTACATGTGATTTCTCGGACCACACCGTTGCCAAGACTAACGTATTCTTATACGTTAACTAGACACATGTGTAGAAACAATGGTGCAAATCTAGCACAGCAAAGCAAGTAATAAAGAGAGCTCCGGGTTTATGTTTGTTACTTTCTAGCAACATGTGATCCATACACATAAAATATCTTCCAAACACGATATCTTTCACAAATATTTACACAATACTTTTTCCGGTGAGAAAGGTCCACATTCCGGTTGTTTGATCATTAAAAAAAAGGTGCCACAAAAAAAAAAAAGATAAATAATTATGGGAAGCTGGGCCACTGTCATCCAAAGAATTGGAAACACTGCATTAACTCCAGCCATTTTTCACCCCCCTCTCTGTCTCTGTCCAAATTCTGCTGACACAGTCCAGTCTTGTTATTGAACAATGCAACTGTTATTTTATACTTAAATGTTCTGCATCTTTGCAGAAAATGTCAAAAGCATTAAAAAGACTCTGGCCTTTAACATCTTTGCAGCTGAAGTATCTTCTTGGTTTATGTAGCTAATATAAAAAAATAAGCCTCCAAGGTTTTGCATAATACACAGTTAGAGATCAGCTGTGGTAATGGTAGCAAATGAAGAGTAATTTGCTTTGACCAGGGGAGTTAAAAAGTATATGCAGTGCTTCTGTCTTCCCATTCACTTCGCTCGCACACAGAGGGTATTTTTTTCCTTTTTACCTTGTGCCATTTTAAAGAAGAATCTGAGCAACATATGGAGAATGAGTGCTTGCTACAGCTGCCAATAGAGGGAGATCGCTGGATTCAATTCTAAAACATAATGAGATAAACACATTTAAGTCCATTAACCCACACAATGACATTGCAGATAAACATCAAGAGCACTTCTAAGAAAGCTGATCTTGTCCTTCTGAGCCATTGGTTTTCAGATCAAAATGTCTACATTCCTGATAGACGTGGGGAAAAATTTGTCCCTGCAAACTCTGTCTGATCCCATCCACAAAAGTTTTGATTACAGTAGTTATGATTTTATATTGAAATGGTGTTAGGCCAAAGAGTGCAATTAGGGCAACTGCCCCCTGGCTAGAGAAAGCTCTAAGCCTGCTGGAAGCTAAAGGCGGCAAGGGCTAGTAATGGACTTTGGGGTCCCTCTTCCAAATTTCTGCCCTGGGCCCTACCTACATCTCAGACCAGCAATAGCAGGATAAACATTTCAGTTCTCATATTTTCTAATCATAAAAAATAAAATAAAATTTTTCTACATTTCGTTGTCTGGTCATTTTATTTTTCAAGTCATGTTGGTCCCAGACTCTGGTTTCTGTTTCCCTCTGTTTTCTCTTAACTCACTCACCAGGGTCTCCTGCTCATTTGATATTTTTTCTTCTCTGTGCTCACCATCCATCTTCCATCTTTGTATACCTATCTTTTCCTTCTCTGGGTCCCCTATACTTTCCTGTCCAGTATCTCCCCTGTGTCCATCTCCCTGTATTTATCATCACTACTCTACGTCCTGCATTACTGCCTTGTGTCCCTATTCTCTCCCACATCTTGCACTTTCCCTCTGTGTCCATATACCCCCTCCCATGTCTGACATTTCTCCCCTCTGTCCATATACTATTCTTCTATGCAGCATATCCCTTTGTATCCCTGTCCCTATTCTCAACTCCATGCCCATTATTTTCCCCTATGTTTCTGATAACTCCCTGTGTCTCTCCCTCTTCCTTCATCTGCTTAGTATGGCATCTTTTTCCCTTCTCTTCCCCTTCAGCCCTTCCCCCAACAAGTCCAGCACCTCTCTACCTTCCCTCCAGCAGCCCCCCTTCCACAGGTGCAGCAGCTCTTCCCCTTCCCTCCAGCTCCCCCTCCTGCAGATCATGTAGCTCTCTCTTTTCCCTTTAGTTCCACCCCATCATGTGTCCCTTCCTCCAGCCCCAACACCCCCTCCTGTGCCCTTTCCTCCAGCCCTTCATCTGTGCCTTTTCCTTCTGCCCCACATCTACTTTGCTGACAGCTCCAGCTCCCCCCTTGCTGGTCCGGTGGGTTCATCCCCTCTCCCTCGTGGGTCCAGCAGATTCAGCCGGCTTCCTTCCCTCCCTGTTGCTGGCATATACCTTGAAGAGTGAGCCAATCGACGGTGCTCACAGTGATCAATCGGACAGGAGAGATGGGGGATTATGACAAACCTCTGCACAAATCATTCGCATGCAGAATTTTTAGTACATCAATAGCTCTTTTGAAATCGGCCAAAAATCAGATCGGACCTACACGGTCTTCCGATCCTGTTTAGTGCATCTAACTATGAGAGACTGTATGGCTGATAACTTTATTGTCTTAAAGAAAATACTAAGGGGTATTCGGTGTTAATGCTATCATTAGCTTGGTCTTCTTACCAACATTCATTTTGCTTTCAATTAGTAAGAGATCTCTCAGCTTTCAGTTACGTTATTCATAAGTATACATGTGGTGTCAACTCCTGTTCTAGCAAACTCCAACAGCTGCTAGTCTGCAGGCTTGTGGTACTCAATCTGAAGTTTAGGTCAAGGACAGCATATAAAGGAATTAGCTGAATAAAACACTTAAGATAAATACACCTGAGAATATATCCCACACATAAAAGATGTATATTTGAGGCCTTACCCCAGCACCATGCTCAGCTCCTTGACATGAACTCGTGTCTGGCCCTTAAGGTATTCAGAAAGCATTCTGCTTTTGAAATATAGCTCTTGCAAGCGATCTTCCAGGTGCATAATGCACTGTGAAAAGACATTACATATCAACATTCATCCTTCTCAGAACTACAAACAACTCCATCTAAACAGCACCTCGCCTATCTGCCAAATGTGTTACTTCTGCCCCCACAATATTTACTTATTTATAAATATTTATATTCTGCCTATCTTAACATCGTAAGCAGATTATCAATCAAGTATTATCTGCACTTTTGCACTGAAAAATGAGAATTATGAGACAGAATTATTCAAATCAAGACACCTGAAATGCCTTTCAGAGAATGAAGTACATATGATTAATGCTTATAAATATTATTACAGAAGCTAGTTGACAGCTGGTAAAATTCAGAAGATTCTTCCACATAACTCCAAAACTCCCCCCCCATCTTCCCATTCTCACCACCCTACCAAACCAACCACTGATGGCTAGAATATGGGTCACTGTCACATCCGTTATTGTAGTGATTTTTAAAAAGCAAGTCATTCTCCCAAAAATGCTCATGCAAATGAGGTTGGTGGAGAGTAGTGAAGATTCGCTAAATTTGCATGTGCATATCACTGGTGATAGCGATGGACACATGCACAGAATAAATGCAAAACAACCAAAAAAAAAATCCCCACTGGTTTAGCGTGCACGTTAAAGGCAGGTTTTAGTTTTAAGAATCTGGCCCTCTCCATTCCAACCTCATCGCTCATCCTCTGTTTCACATGCTTGTGGAGTTCACAGGCTCCATCCACCAGTTGGTACAGTCCAATACCAGCTACTGACACAGAGCTGCAGCCTCTGTGACCACAAGAGTCTTGCAGAAAGGTGACAGAACAGATTATACAGACTCATTGTGGAAAATAACTGCAGAAATGACAACTTATGTAATTTCTAGTAGATACTTATGTTGAATTTTGCAATTCGATATAAGGAGAAGCTGATGTCTATTCAAATTTCTGCTTTTATGTATTTCCTTTATAATATTTTAACAGTTGGACCTAGTTCAATCAAACTTTGTGGGGAAACACTAGAGTCTAGTGACTAGACCATTTTCATAATTAAACTCAGAGGGGGGTGGGTATGGGAGGAAGGCACATTTAATAATTTTGCCATAGGAAATGCACCAACACTTGAACCACGGCTAGTAATAAGGCTGCTTCTCCATGTTGATTATTTGAATTGTCCTCTCCAGAAAGTGATTTCAAAACAAACTTCAAATGGCCTTCTGGCCTGACCAGTTACACTAACTTTAATAATAATTCAGAATTTGATAATACGTACAAAGTTTGGAGATAAATTGTGCTTATACAGCTGAAGAGTGGAATGCAGCAAATTGGAGACAAGACTTGAGACTAGCACCTCTTTCCCCAACTTATTATCTGTTATCCGTCGCTGGCTACTGGCCACCTGTACTGCCCACTTATCCACATCTGCGAGAATGCAGACAGCTTCTGCAATAGGTTCATCCAATACTGGATGCTAAGGGAGAAAGAGAAGAGAAATACAGAAAACTATTATTGTAGTTAAGGAAATAATAAAAATTTACACAAGTACTTCTGAGCATTGTATATTCAAGGATTGTAAGTTAATTTTATACACAAACTGTAAAAATCAATAATTTTTTTTTTTTTAAATACACCTTTATCAGCATGCAGTCTCCCCTTCCTGAAAACCTGGGAAGGGAAATCTGACCCTGTGTGCTTTTTCCCCTCCACAACAATCGCGGGAGGAGAGATGCCCAGTCTCTCCTGCACACACCCCCAACCCCACCACAATCTTTGCCGGCATAGGAGGGGCCTAAGGGATCTGGCAAACTGGAATCTTAGGCCACTCCCTGTGCATCCCAGAATGTACTGGGAGATGAGCCTAAGATTCCAGTTGGCCCAGGTGCCTAAGGCCGAGGGGCTTTAAGCGCCTATGCCAATCAGGCCCCTCCCCGGTGCATCTCAAGATGCACTGGGAAGGGGCAGGCACGCCATTCCAGCGAAGGCAGGCATGCTGGCTGGACACAGGCAGGAGCTGTCCAGCCGGCCAACTAAACCAGGTTAGGAGGAGGGTCCTGGTAGGGGTGAACTTTTGGGGGTGGGTGTCTGCAGGAGGGACTGGGCATCCCACCTTCTGGTGAACTTTGGGGGGGTGGTGGTTGCGGGTGTTGGCAGGAAGGACTGGGCATCCCTCCTGCCACAATCATTAGTGGGGGTTCGCAGTGGGTGTCGGCAGGAGAGATTGGGTATCTCTCCTGCCGGTGAAGAGTGTGTGTGTGGGGGGGGATTTGGGGGGTATTCACGGGTGTTGGCAGGAGAGATTGGGCATCAGTTGAATATTTGTCTCTATTTACATGTTTGAATACCACACAATCTTTCTAGTATGATCACCAGTATCTAACAAAAATTTGTTTCAATAAGCCTCAATGAGTCAGATCCAGCTTTGTACAAAGAGAAACCAAACGAGTATCTGATGCACACAGTGAGTAGTACCATAGTGCAAGACTTTTTACACCTGCCATAGGGACAGCCAGAGCCAGTTGAAACCCAGTATATATGCAGCTTTCTCATGAGTATGCATTGTGGACATCCTAAAAGCCTACTGGCTGAGGGTCCGCTGCAAAGTTTTGGGAAGCTCCAACATAGTAGAAATTTAATCTTGGCTCCAAGATTTCTAGTTTTTAGGCTACAGCATTAGGTGAATTAGCCTTCCTCAGAAGTATTATAATTACCTACCTGCACTGCATGTGACAAATCAGACATCAAACAATGTCTTAATTTCTCATCATTTCCAATCCCCTGCAAAACAAAATCGGGCACGTAGGACGAGCAATAGCCAGCTAGCAGGGATCTTCCAAAATTGGCAATACCGGGTTTGACAGAATTCATCTCAACTAATTTTGACCTGCCAGAAAGGTAGAAAAATGTAAGCAATTGGGTACAGATTTCCATCAAGATGACAGATGTTGGAAGTATCCCAACCTTGCACATCCAACACAATGACTCTGAACAGGATAAGCACACAAGCTAGTGGACCGATATATCACACCATTTCAAAAAAGGCCAAGCGTATCATAAAGTAAAAGGTTATTAGTAGTTAATTTCTTAAACATGGAAAAGCATGACCAGAAGTATTTGAACACAACTGCAACAGAAATCATTCTTTCTGAACACATTTTATTTATGTATTTATTTTTTAGTCTACTCGAAGGGAAGGCAGACTTATGAGGTACCTGTGTATTCTCTTAATAACTTTTGTATCTGATGCCCAATGCACACCAAATATTCAAAACATATCAGGGGGTCAAGATATTCTGACTAGGATTTGTTTGTCTGTTTTTAAGATCCATGCATATGTGCTGACAAAAGACAAGCATGTTCTTCCCAGAAAGAAGGCTCGATTAGTTCTGAAGGAAACTTCTCTGTATGGTTTGTAATGCCTGCTAGTTAACAAAACAGGGCATTAAACCATTGGTGGTAGTCCTCATCCAATCGGCAACAAAGAATATTAACATTTCCGTCGGACATACAATTCAGTAAACACAACAGAAATAAAATATGTTTGAACATTTGTATAATGCAAAACAATAAGAATACAAATGTAACCATATTTAGATAAATCCTTCTCTCTACAGATTGTATGATACAAAATCTTCAGAGGAATGCTGGGCCCGCTTTTCAGTGTCGATGGCCTTATTAAGTGTCAGCATTTAATGTGTATATTCAGCAGCACTGAACATGTGCTATCTGTTTAGGTCTGCAGTTAGACAGGCTTATCCAGAGAGCAAGCAGTTGTATTACAATTCTATGGATAATGTTCATAGCCCACTCTTGCTTGACCTCCATAGTATATGAACAGTAAGTTGATTAAGATGGATTTTTGGTCCAATATTCCCCATATAGTGGCCAAAAATTCATGGATAAGCAACTTATATATTCACCAGCTGCCAGTGAACACAACTTGTTTTGAACGTCAGTCCCCATTATTCCTTATAACATTTGATTTAGTTTATGCAAAGGCTATTCTGGGGAAAAGAGAAATCTGTGGCAATCGTCTTCAATTCCATCACACAAATTTAGTAAACATTTTTAAAATGATATATGTATTATGGAATTCACAAATACATTTCCACAATTATCAGATTAAATGTATTTAATATTAATGTTTTATGATAAAACAGCTCAAATCTCCATAGAACAATCCCTCTGGGTTATCACAATTTCATCACTGCCCTTTATTTTATAGTCCATATAAAATCCCCCCCCCCCACCCCCACAATTAAAACTCCAAGTGAACTTATCTGACTGACTCATCTCACTGTTGGTCCAAAAAACACAGAATCATACTTTTTTTTTCAATATTTAATTATGTATGGAATGAAAATATATTTTCTCCGATTTGTTTTGAATGTGTTACTTAGTAACTTCATTGCATGTCCACTACTTTTTGTACTTTTTTTTTTTTTTTAAAAGAGTAAACAATTTATTTACATCTATCCCATTCCACTCGAATTATTGAGGTCAGAGGGAGGAATGAAGTTAACAGCAACTAGAGAATTGGGAGTGCATTATGAAGCAACAAAAGCAAAAATGTTTTCGATTGGTGGTGTGAATCTATGGAATGCCCTTCCAGGTCATCTAAGACTATGCACCGACTGTGGCACTTTTAAGAGACTGCTAAAATCAGTTATTTGTTGATGCTTATATGTAATGTATGGCAGGTAGACAGCTTAATGCTGTATCTGGCAACTATGTAGTACGTCTTGCATAGTGGTTAGGCAGAGCTAGAGAATGACACGGGGAAAAAATTTGTCCCCATCTCCGCCTCGTCCCCGCAAACCATCTGATCTCATTCACACAAGCCTTGAATAGTTTTATACTGAACTTATTTACTTAAAGTATAAAAAGAAACAATATTCTGTACAATTGCCATTTTATAAATCAAAGTTCTGGCTGCTGAACTAGAGAAAGAGATGTTCAGCTGGCAGGGCTTTGTTTATAAATTTTTATCAACACAACTAATATACTACTTTATCCTAAAGCAAAAAAAAAAAAACCAAAAACACAATAAAACAAATAGAATTTTTTTTCTACCTTTGTTATCTGGTTTCTGCTTTCCTCATTTTCTCCTCATTCAATTCCTTCCATCTACTGTCTGTCTTCTCTCTGCCTCTTCCATTTTCTCTGTTACTGTGCCTCCCCCCCCCCCCCCCCCTTTGGTCTGGCATCCCTGTTTTCTTCCCTTCCAGCATCTTCTCCCCACTCTCTGTTCTCCATTTCCCTCCAGCGTCTTCTCCCCACTCTCTGTTCCCCATTTCCCTTCAGCGTCTTCTCCCCACTCTCTGTTCCCTATTTCCCTTCAGTGTCTGTTCCTTTCCACCCCCTTTCCTCTCTCCACCCCCCTTCAGCACCCCTCGCGCGGTCCGTGCATCTCCCTCCCTTACCTTTGTGGCACATTTTAATTTAATTTGTTCAAGCAGCCTGAGCCTGAAGTCGCGTGCATCTCCTCTGACAGAACCGGAAGTTGCATCACAGAAGAAGCTTTCGCAGAAGCATGCAACTTCAGGCTCAGGCTGCTTGAACAAATTAAATTAAAAAGCGCCACAAAGGGAAGGGGGGGAGGAAGATAGATGTGGTGGTGATCGGTAGGTAGGAAGGAGGGAGGGGGCTGCATGCGATTGGTGACTGCGCGTGTTCCCTCCTTTAACTGCGGAGATAAGGCCATTTACCGCTCCACAGGGTGGTGAATGGCCTTGTCCCCATACTCGTGGTGAGCACTTTCTTTTTTCACACCATTTTGGCGGGTTACCCGCGGCTAACAGCCACCGTGTCATTCTCTAGGTACAGCATGATCAGACAATATCTATGTATTATGTGGTGTTATTGTTCTATAATATGTTTGTTTGTTTTTGGAAACCACTTAGATTTAAACAGTATATTAATTTTTAAAATAAATATGAGCCCTAACCAATTTAGTCTTTCCCATAAGGAAGCTGTTTCATCCCTTTTACAGTTAGTTTATTTGATATGCCACATTTCTTAACAATTGTAGTCAATTTTAGCATTTTGGTCACCTTTCTCTATACCTTTTCTGGTTTCAGGTATGCGTTTCTTTTCAGATGTGGGAGATATGGAGGCCACTTATTTAAGTGTAGACTAGCAATTGAAAACTCTTACCCTGGAAAAGGTATTTCATCTTCTTCTGTCCAGTCATCTTGTCCTCCCCCATAGTAGATGATACCTGGTCTGGTTGGATCATGACCAGTGTCTTCACTTTCACTGTCACCAAGGGCACTGTCCGAGCTTTCATTTCTCGGAATGTCCCATTCAGTTCCTATGGCAACCTTTTTCTCCAAGTTCTCTTTATCCCCATGGGGGACAATAATAGAGATTTCATCTCTTTGGTCCTGCTCAGCATAACAGTTTCTGCATAAACCTTGAGGAACAGAGTCCATAAATTTACAAAACCCACTGGACAATTTACTGGTCTTTAGCCTATTACAACAGTCTAATCTTTCATTAGCATATGAAATGTCTTTATGGGTTGCCATTGGAATATCATCAATAGTCCTAGTTTCCACAGAACCATTCTCAGTAAAATACTCTTCAAACAAACTGTTGCATTCGAGGCTTAAGCAATCTTGAAGTTTGCTGGCCACTCTGGGGATTGTTTCTTTTGTCTCACAGTCATTGATTTGGTCCTCAGTTCTTTTTGTTTCACAAGCTTGCTCAGCAGTTGCATCTTTCTCCACCACTGGCATCATATGATGCTTACTAATTTGTTCTACGACTGCCTGACTTCTGGTTTCTGTATCAGAGTCTGGCGACATGGAGTCACCAATCTGAAAAGTCACCTTTGTCTGAGGCTGGCCTGCAACACAGGGAACTGCAGCCGACAAGAGCTTATCCGGAGGCTTCTTTTCCACAGCAACACCATTTGGTCTCAGTTTATTAGCCAAGTTACCACCATCTTGAGACTCCTCATTGTTCCTCACTCCTGATAGTTCTAGAATGGATTCCACCAAACTGCATTTATCTGCTGAAGCCGACATCGTGGGAAGCACTGTTTCTAGCCTAGTATCCAGACATGGTCCTGATTTATCTTTGCATGGCTTCACGTCAACAGTATTTTCTTGGCAGGTGACAGAAGATGGGTTACATTCCGCAGAACGAGGTTCAGTCAGCTTTTCTACTGTGCTTTGGATTTCTTCAGTCTCTGTTCTTGAACTCTCTTCTATATCTTGCCCAATATTAAGAGGGCAATTGCAGCATCTACAGTTACCATTCGGCGTTCTGATTTCTTCTAGTTCTCTGAACAAGCAACTGTTATTCTTGTGCATTGTGATAAGCACATACTCAGAATCCTCTACTTCGCCTTTTTTCAGAGTGGTAGTAACAACAGTCCCAGGCATAACGATAGCTTCATCCTCTCCGTTCTCCAAAAGATGGGTTTCCTGTAGCTCAGAGCACCTGATGAAGTAGGTAAGAAAATAAAGTATCCGCTGGACAAGGTCTTGCCTTTTGCCAATAACCACTGTTCTTGATAACCTGACTGGAGATCCTATTGCTCCATATAAGTCTCCTAAAATACAGAAAATAAAGTGTAAGTTCAATGTGTTTTAAAATTTGACAGTTAGTGTAATTTGTTTGCTGGGCCGAGTCTTTAGCGGGCAGAATAAAAATAAATTTATGAAAATCAACATCCAGATTGTAATACAAATTGAGAAAAAGGAAATACAAATAAAATATCAGACTTAAAACCACACTTTCTAGTCTCAAGATTAAGGCTAGTTAAGTTCAGGAACATTAAAAACTAAGTGGCCTTCAGTGCAGAGCTAAACCTGTGTAAGGAAAAAGGGAAGACTATCTGAGACTGGGTTTTTTTTTGTTTTTGTTTTTTTTACAAAATAGGGATTTTCACTTGTTTCCCAGAGCTCCGGATAGCTTCTCTGTACTTGAGTTCAAATTCTGCACCAAGATGAATTTGTTAATAGGCTTTTTACTATTTTATGCTTTCTTAAAACAATTTAAAAAGCATAAAATGGCCTACTTAAAGTAACTTGGTTCTTCAAAATATTTTGAATGTGTACCATAACACGCCATATTTTAAAAAATAAAAGTGATGCAGTTAATACATCACATTTTCACAGAAACATACAAACCCAGAAAATGATGGCAGATATAGACAAATTAGCTCATCCAGTCTGCTGATCCACACCGACTACTAATCTCTACTATCCTTCCCTCTCCCTTAAAGAGGCTCTATGCTTGTCCTATGCTTACTTGAATTCAGAAATACCTATCTAAAGAAGGATATAATACTACTGGAGAAGGTGCAGAGGCGAGCGATGAAGCTAGTAAAAGGTATGGAGAATTTGAGCTACAAAGATCGCCTCAGAAAACTGGGACTTTTCACCCTCGAGAAGAGGAGACTGCGAGGGGATCTGATCGAGACTTTTAAAATACTGAAAGGATTCGACAAAATAGAACAGGAAACACCTTTATTCACATTGTCGAAGGTGACTCGGACAAGAGGTCATGGACTGAAGCTGTGGGGAGACAGGGCCAGGACAAATGTCAGAAAATTCTGCTTCACACAGCGAGTGGTGAATGCCTGGAACGCTCTCCCGGAAGAGGTTGTGGAGGAAACCACCATTCCAGGATTTAAGGGCAAGTTGGATGCATATCTTCTTGAAAGACACATTGAGTAACTAAGGTATTCGCCAGGGTAGACCTGGCTGGGCCTCCGCGTGTGCGGATCGCCGGACTAGATGGACCCATGGTCTGATCCGGTGCAGGCATTTCTTATGTTTCTTATTTCTAGATGCAATCACCACCTCCACTGGGAGGACTTTCCACACATCAACTACACTTTCTGTTAAAAAAAAAAAAAAGGTTACTCCTGAGTCTATTTCTTTTCACCTTCATCCTATGCTCCCTCATTACAGAACTTCCTATCATTTGAAACAGATTTGCCATGGAGGTATTTAAATGTGTCTACCATATCTTTCCTCTCCTACCTTTCTTCCAAGTATTCATAGTGAGATCTAAATCTGTCCCCCATAAGCTTTATGATTAAAAACAGACATTTTAGTAGCCATCCTCTGGACTGACTCCATCCTGTTTCTCCAGATTTGTAAAGCACTCTTATTATAATGACAGGTATATAAAGTCAATAAATCTAATCACATCAAATTGTACACAGTACTCTAAATGAAGCCACACCAGAGACTTTACACAGATGCACTATTCACCTCCTTTTTCCTGCTAGTTATTTCTATCCTTATGCACCCAAATCATAGTAACATAGTAGATGACGGCAGATAAAGACCCGAATGGTCCATCCAGTCTGCCCAACCTGATTCAATTTAAATTTTTTTTTTTTTTTCTTCTTAGCTATTTCTGGGCAAGAATCCAAAGCTTTACCCGGTACTATGCTTGGGTTCCAACTGCCGAAATCTCTGTTAAGACTTACTCCAGCCCATCTACACCCTCCCAGCCATTGAAGCCTTCCCCTGCCCATCCTCCACCAAACGGCCATACCCAGACACAGATCGTGCAAGTCTGCCCAGTAACTGGCCTAGTTCAATATTTAATATTATTTTCTGATTCTAAATCTTCTGTGTTCATCCCACGCTTCTTTGAACTCAGTCACAGTTTTACTCTCCACCACCTCTCTCGGGAGCGCATTCCAGGCATCCACCACCCTCTCCGTAAAGTAGAATTTCCTAACATTGCCCCTGAATCTACCACCCCTCAACCTCAAATTATGTCCTCTGGTTTTACCATTTTCCTTTCTCTGGAAAAGATTTTGTTCTACGTTAATACCCTTTAAGTATTTGAACGTCTGAATCATATCTCCCCTGTCTCTCCTTTCCTCTAGGGTATACATATTCAGGGCTTCCAGTCTCTCCTCATACGTCTTCTGGCGCAAGCCTCCTATCATTTTCGTCGCCCTCCTCTGGACCGCCTCAAGTCTTCTTACGTCTTTCGCCAGATACGGTCTCCAAAACTGAACACAATACTCCAAGTGGGGCCTCACCAATGACCTGTACAGGGGCATCAACACCTTCTTCCTTCTACTGACTACGCCTCTCTTTATACAGCCCAGAATCCTTCTGGCAGCAGCCACTGCCTTGTCACACTGTTTTTTCGCCTTTAGATCTTCGGACACTATCACCCCAAGGTCCCTCTCCCCTCATCCTTCTAGCTTTTGCTGTTGCCTTTTCTGTTTGGCCACCTCAAGATCATTAGATCACCCCGAAGCCCTTTTCTTTTGTGTGCAGAAACACTTCACCCTTATACTGTATCACTCGCTTGGGTTTTTGAAGCTCGTTTGTGTCAATTTTATAGATATGAGAGAATGAATTCTGAACAACTGGGACATAATAAAAAATTTAAAGAAACTTGGGGTCCATTAGCAAAATTTGTAAAAACTAATTAATCAAGTAAGCCTTTGATTCCTAAACTAAACTAAACCTTAGGTTTGTATACCGCACCATCTTCGCAAGCGCAGAGCTCGGCACGGTTTACAGAGGTTGAGAGGAAAGGAACTACAAAGATGGATATAGGAGAGGGACTGAGAAGATTGAGAGGGACAGGGTACTAGAGAACGGGGGGGTGATTAGATTTTTAAAAAGAGCCAAGTTTTCAGGTGTTTACGGAAGGATTGGAAGGAGCTAGCATTTCTGAGTGGGGATGAGAGGTTGTTCCAGAGTTCTGTGGTTCTAAAGGGGAGGGATGTTCCAAGTTTTCCTGCGCGGGATATACCTTTTGTAGATGGGAAAGATAGTTTCAGTTTTTTGGAGGATCTAGAGGAGAGTGGGTTAGAGGAATTCCAAAGGAGTGGGATAACGGGGGGAAGGATGCCATGTAGAATCTTGAAGGCTAAGCAGGCACATTTATAGAGGACTCTGGAGTATACTGGGAGCCAGTGAAGCTTGGAGAGGAGTGGGGAGACGTGATCAAACTTGCCTTTTGCGAAAATAAGCTTGACCGCGGCGTTCTGAATTAGCTGAAGTCTATGGAGGTTTTTCTTAGTTAGGCTTATATAGATGGAGTTGCAGTAGTCCAGTCTAGAGAGGATGGTGGATTGAACGAGGATGGCGAAATGAGAATGATGAAAGCAGGATCTTACTTTCCTCAACATATGGAGGCTAAAGAAGCATTTTTTTACCAGGGAGTTGAGGTGATCATTGAAGGAGAGAGAGGAGTCTAAGATGATGCCTAGGACTTTGCTTGAAAACTCAAGCTGGAGAGTGGGGCCGGAAGATAGTGGGATGGAGGTGGGTAAATGATCTGAAATAGGGCCAAGCCAAAGTAGTTTTGTTTTGGACTCATTTAGTTTCATTTGTACAGATTGGGCCCAGGATTGGAGGTTCGTAATACATGAGGATATGTTTTCAGTGAGGTTAGAGAGGTTCGAGTCGGTCTCGAGGAGGATGAGGATGTCGTTGGCGTAGGAGTAGAGAGTTTCTAGGGGGGATAGATGAAGGAGTTTCAGAGAGGACATGTATATGTTGAAAAGGATAGGGGAGAGGGGTGAGCCTTGCGGGACTCCACATTTCGGCTTCCAGGGGGGGATGAGGTACAGTTTGTGTTAACGGTGTAGGAGCGGAAGCGTAGGAAATTTGAGAACCAATCTAGGACAGTGGAGCTTATGCCTATTTCGGAGAGTTGGAAGATTCCTAATTGATCTTTACGCACATCCAGGGAGGGGGGGGATGTAAGTGCTGATTATTGTATTAATTGACTATATATTCTTTGCACTTTTGTATTTGATTTGAAAATTAATAAAGAATTATAAAAAACCCCACCAACTTTGTATAAAAGCAGTTTTACACAAAGGGTTCTTCCAAGTTTATTTAAAACTTACTATACCATTGATCGGCTAAGAGCCATCTGAGCGGTATACAATCTAAAACCACATATATGCAAAAGTAGTACACACACAGGAAGTGTACCCTTCCTATTACACAATCTGCATACAGGTATTTCCAGGGGAATAGTTTGGGCATAATAGTGTAAGCTTGTGATGTACATACATATTTTATTAAATAAATGGGTACATCTGTAGAGTGAATGCATGCATTTACACCTGTTTTCCAGAGTAAGTATAATTAAGCGTTGCCATTTGTACACTATAAAGGCAAATAGGCTTAAAATACATTTTTTATATTTCTCACTTAACTGTTCTAAAATCAAGCCAATATATTATTAGTTCATCAAAATTACAAACGCTGGCTTTATTTTTTTTGTGCAGAGAAATTGTGTATATTAATATATTTTGTACACAGTTTATGATATTAACTGATATTCCAAGAAAAGGCAAAATTCTATTAGATAATGCACATTATGAGCCATTCAGAAATATTGGTGAAATGTGCTTTGCATGCTGACACCTGTTTGAGTATATGCAAACCATAATAGCCAGAAGATGGCAGTAATGTCTGCTCCATAACTTCCAACTCGTCACACCCAATCGTTACATAACACAATGCAGCACTGTATAACATTTCTGCCTATGTTAAGCTGATGATAGCAGGATATAAAATCTATCATGGGCTTCAGCAATGCAACTTGGGCTTCCAGTTTAACTGGAACTATTAGGTTATGGCATCATACGCCTTCATGCACAATATTTTTTTTTGGGGGGGGGTTCAACCATACCTCCTCATTTTATTAGCCCCTTCCCCAAATCACTGCAACAAGAGTCATCAGACTAAGGCATAAACCATAAAGCTTGGCTCTTAAGAACCCTATAGCTGTTCATTAAGTATTGCTGTTTTTACAAGACTAGACACTCATCTCCAAGGGCTATGAGAGCAGCTTCAACAGCACCTCCAATACAGGCAGTCCCTGGGTTAAGAACATCCGATTTATGTCGGACTCGTACTTATGAATTGGGGTCTGCTTCTCCCTTCTATGTTCCAACACAACCCTCTTCCTCCCTCCTGTGTCCGAACGTGCCCCAAGCAGTCCCCTCCCTCTGCTCTGTCCCCCAAACTCATGCATCCCTCCCTCCCATGGGTGTTTATGTTCTCTGGCCGGCTCCCTCCTCCCAGCCGCACTTCTCTTCACAAAGCTGCGAACAGCAGCTTCTGCTCGCTCCCTGTAGCTGACCCATAAGCCTTCCCTCTGCTGAAAGAGGGAAAGCTTCTGGGTCAGCCATAGGCCGCATATGTAGGAACCGTGGCCACAGCTTTGTGAATAGAAGTGTGACTGGGTGGAAGGAAATGGCCAGAACAACAGTGTGTACCAAGGAGGTGGGGGGGGGAAGCGGTCCACCCTGGGTGTAGCCAGCATCATGAACTTCTTCCGACAGTAGCAGCATTCCCAATTCGGTGCTCTGCCAGCATCGGGCCTTCCTTTCTGCCAGGTCCTGCCAGGAGAGAGGGGAGAAAAATGCTGCACCCAATTGGGGACAGAGAGGGAGGGAGAATGAAGACCGGGGAAGGGAGAGCAGAGGAAATAAATGGTAGACCATGGGGAAGGGAGGGAAAGGAAGGAAAGAAAGAGATACCAGACCAAGGGGAGGGAGAGATGCCAGGGCATGGGAGGGAGGGAAGAGGAGACAGAAATGCTAGAGCAGGGGGGATAGAAGGAGGGAGGGAGGAAGGGGAAAGGAAGGAGAGGAGATGCTAGATCATGGGGGAAGGAGAAAGGGAAGTGAAGGAGAGGAGAGATGCTAGGGCATGGGGGGAGGAAAGGGAAGGTTTGGAGGCACAGGGGAGCAGGAGAGAAAAAGTCTGGTGTAGGTGAAGAGGCATAGGGGAGCAGTGGAGAAGAAGAAAGGTCTGGTCTGGAGGCAAACGATTTCGGAGGAAGAGAAGGAAGGCAGAGCTCAAGACCAGGATAAGTGACATCTATTATCTTTTCTTTCTATTTAAACCACAGTACTTTGAGGACTGTTTCTTTAATGTTTTTATAGACTGTATACTATACAGGAGAACATAAATACACACAGATTCTCACATGAACTGAGTTACATACAAATTCAACTTACGGAACTTGTTCTTAGCAGACACAGACAGCAGAAGGCAGGCCTCAAAAAACAAGTCACAACTATATCTGGATGCATCTGAACAGGCCAAACTGAACTGTAATATGATATTTGGGAATAAGTCATGTACACATATGGATGTTTTCTGAACATACCTAGCTGTGCCCATAGTGGGTTGTATGGATGAGTCTTGGCCAACATATGCACACTTTGTGAGGAGTGTTTTTCCAGGAAAATTTTTATGGGGGGTTGTCCATTGGGCATGACAGTAGGGACCCAGGCAAGATGGTTTGTTAGGACTGCAGTCAGAAGGGCTGGTAGAAATCTGAAAATTAAAATTAAAACAATTTTTTAGAAAAAACATGGAATTAAAATTTCCTCCCCACTTACAAAATTTAGCATCAGAATAATAGCAGTATAATACAGTTCATAAGGAAAGAACAGAATATGGCTTTAGAATAGAAAATCCTGCAAATATTTCCACAAAAAAAGAAAAGAAAACCACACACTTCGGTAGTGCAGAGGAGAACCAAGTTACATCAATTGGGGACTTGAACCTTGCAATAACTGAGTTGAGAACTCCTGGTATAGTGTCATATATATTTCTTACAGTATGACAGACCTATCCCACATTCCATAATATCAGACTAGGACTCAGATAGCCCTATAGCCTGAAACTATTGACTTTTGGAAAAAGTTATAGATGACACAGAACTTAAAGTGTGAGGACATGATTCTTTCTGAAGTAATCTTCCAGTGTCTAAAGCTTCCAATGGGGGATTGTAAGGTTTGAAATTGCAGCCCTCTAGATGCAAAGCAATAAATGTACCACTGAACACAATAATTTAGATCTTTTTAAAAGGATTTTCAACATTAAAAAAGATAAGGAAACTGTACTACATGAATAAAATTATTTTCTTTTGAAAGATAGTTCCATTATTCTTATTCTGAAGAGCATAAAAATATTTTTTCATATGCAGAATTGTAAAATTCCACTTATTTGCCTGCCTGGTGTAAATGGATTTTCTCAGTCAGTAGACAGGGAAAAGCAGATAACAGTGTCTCCCTCAACGATGCAAACCAGGAGGAGCAAGCAGTAGCAGTCTGATGCGGGAAATTAGAGGCATCACCTGAAAGACCAAGTGGACTCCTTGGTTTGAAAGGGCTTTTTTTTACCCTCTGGAAGCTTTGGTCCATCAGAGCATACTTTGATGCTTCATCATTCAGAATTCTAGTACAATCCCTTGTACTAGGCCATCTTGATTACTGTAATATCTCCCATTTGGCAATTTCCCAGAAGAACATGCAGAGACTACAACTGATGCAGAATGCGGTAGTCAGGTTGATTTTCAGGTTGAAGAAGTCCGATCACATAACCCCTTCCTACCAACTCCTGCACTGGTTACCGATGGAGCCACGTGCAAAGTTTAAGCTGGGATGTTTTTGCTTTAAGGTACTATCTGGTTTAACCCCTAAATATATAACTGACCTCTTCTCCTTCTCAACCAATAGACATAAGAGAAGCTCACATCTGAAGTTCGTCTCCCCACTGGTTAGAGCAGAGGTAGGGGACTGCGGTCCTCGAGAGCCGTATTCCAGTCGGGTTTTCAGGATTTCCCCAATGAACATGCATTGAAAGCAGTGCATGCAAATAGATCTCATGCATATTCATTGGGGAAATCCTGAAAACCCGACTAGAATACGGCTCTCGAGGACTGGAGTTCCCTACCCCTGGGTTAGAGGATGTAAATTTAAGAGACACCATCAACATCTTCTCTCTTATCAAGCAGCATTATGGGGCAAAGACATGGAAAGATTACTTATGCATGCAAATAACTATGGGGAATTTAGGAAACACCTAAAAACATATCTGTTCTTGAAGTACCTAGGTAACTGATCTGCACAATCTCTCCCACAACAACTGATCTCATAAACTGTTAGTTGCCAATCTCCAACTATGTAAGTTCTACTCAAATTTGTAGCATTTTTTCTTTAATCATTGTAAACCACATAGAACTTCACGGTCCTGCGGTATATAAACTATTATTATCATCACCTTCATCTGGGCCTCCAGGGGCAGTGATACAGTCCAGTCGGAGGGGGAAGGGGGAGGAAAGAAAAAGAGAACTATACTGTTGGGTACCTTGAAAGAGAATCAGCCAACTTGGTTGGGAAGGAAGGGATAAGGAAAAAAGTAAAAGGATTGCAGGGTTTAATGCATGAGATGACTGTGCCTGGTAAGGCTGGAATGTGTCTTCAAGCCCAAGTCTAAGGCCTAGGAGTAAGGGGAGGAGGGGCAGGACAGTTAAGGCTGAAGCAAAGCATCGGGGGGTTGCATCTGAGGGATTTGGGGAAGGAAAGTGTGTATGCTGCATCAGTATAGAGTAGAAGAGGCTGAACTCACCAAGGGAGAAATAGTTACTATGTACTCCAGCTGATTCTCCCCCAAAGACTATATTTTTGGGGGGTGGGAGAGGAAAAGTACATGACACATGCATTTTGTCCACAACATATTTACTTCCAAATATGGAAATGTAACACCATCTAAAAATAATAATTACAATAGTACATTCTTCCGTTCTCATTTCACTGTGTGTTCCTGACTTCTCTATGAGTCACTGCTAGCTATTTGTTCAGCCAACAGCACTGACTGAAGTCATTCAAACACTGGGTTAGAGTAAAAGTGACATACTTGAGGAGTCTTATTAGATTCAATATTGACCTATGTTTTAAAAGTGTTCTAGTGGCAGTTGAGGTTTTAAGGCATTTTGGGATGCCCTTATAAAGAATACAGCAAAAATGAGGATTTTTATTGCAGTGAAACAAAATTATTCAATACAGAGTTTTAAAACACTAAAAACAAAAAATAATACATCCTTCCTTTCAACTTTTCCTTAAAACCTGATTGATCTCTCTCTCACTGTGGTGACCCTTTGCATAAAATAACAAAGTACATGTAAATACATGAGTCCTTTTATTAAGCTGGGTAAGAATTTGGCCTTACCCATGCCCTTACATGGATCTTTCTGGTGCACTAAAGCCATTTTTACTGTAGCCATAAAAAAAGCCTTTTTAACAATTATTTTCATAAATAGTCATGCAGTAATGTTACCAATGGCATTTTAAAAAACTTACAGCATGAGCACTTACCTATTTAGGCTCCCATGTTAATGGTATGCTAACCAGTAAGTATGTGGTAATGTAGATGTGCCAACAGGTTAGCAAAGAAACACCCACTCCCATGAAAAAGAAAGAAAAGCTAACTAGGAACACTTTAGTGTGTACTTTTTTGCTGCATAGGCAGCTTAATAAAAGGACCCCCTAGTTTATTTGGATTTAGCGCACATCTCTTCAGTAGGAGCTCAAGACAAGTTGCATTTAGGCACACTAGATCTCCCTGTCCCAGGAGGGCTCACAATCTAAGTGACTTGCCCAGGATTTGAACCTGGCTTCTCTGGCTATCCTGATGCTCTAACCTTATGCTACTTCTTCATTCCTGCAAGTATAGTGCCCATTTGCAAGGGTGGGACATGGCCAGAGTTCCTAATTACTGTATAAACCGAGATTTTGGGGCCACAAAAATGAGAGTCTCGGTTTATTTTCAAGTCCTCCCTGGTTCTGCACTACCCTGCCCCCTCCCGGATCCACTGCAAGCCTCCCCATCCTGTCCTGGCCAGCTCTGTTCCACCTCCCCTCCCCTCCCCTAGACCCATCCACATTCTACCTTTTACACCTTGTTGGTCCAGAGGTGAATTGGGGCAGGAGCAATGCTCTAATGTTCCTGCCCCATGCAGAATCGCTGTTCAAAATGGCTAATGCAAGTTCCCGTATCAACCCTGCACACTCTGCAGCCTCGCAAGGTTGCCATGGGAACTTGCAGAAGTCATTTTAAACAATGAGTCTGCACGGGGCAGGAGCATAGGAGCATCGCTCCTGCCCCAGTTCTCTGGACCACCAGGGCATAAAAGGGAGGCTGTAGATGGGTCCAGGGGATAGGAGGGAGGCGGGATGGAGCAGTGCCAGCTGGAACAGTATATTATTTTTAGTTTGCCTTTATCTAAAGCAGATTACAAAAACGTCCTATATAATAAAACCATAAGCGCACATGCGCTCTTAGGGTTTCGTGTTCCCTGCCGCTGTGGTGTGTGTTCCGTGGCCATGTTCCATTTTAGAACCCGGCGGCAGGGAACATTCTGACCACTCCCCTCCTCCCGCCCTCACTCACCATTTGGCCAGGCAAGCTCTGTCCCTGCCCGCGTTCTCAGCAGGGAACACACCTCCCGCCCTCACTCACCACTGCCGCCGGTCCTCCTCTTCAGAGCAGCCTGTCCTGCCCTCACTTGCCACCGCTGCTGCTGCTACTCTTCTAAAGAGCAACCTGCGATGGTGGCCGGCTTTAGTGAACCTCGCAGGCCGCTCTCCAACCTCAGTAGCACGTTCCCTCTGACGCACGGGATCGTGTCAGAGGGAACGTGCTATCGAGGTTGGAGAGCGGCCTGTGAGGTTCGCTAAAGCCGGCCACCACGATCGCAGGCTGCTTTGAAGAGGAGCAGGCCAGAAGACGCCGGGATGGAGGGAAGGTAAGAAGCGGATCAATACCGGAGGCTAGGGGGAGAGGGAAAGGGAAAAGGAAAGGGGGCTGCTTTGGGGGGAGGGATGTGCTGGGAGGAGACAGAAGGGACGATGGAGAGGGAAAGGTGGCTGATTTAGGGGACAGGTGTGCTGGGGATAGACAGTTTTGCTCTGGGGGGGAAGACAGAAGGGGCCATGGAGAGACAGGGAGAAGAAAAGGGGGCTGCTTTGTGGGGAGGGGTGTGCTTGGGGCAAACAGCTTTGCTCTGGGGGGGAAGACAGAAGAGAGCCATGGAGAGACAGGGAGAGGGAAAGGGGGCTGCTTTGGGGGAAGGGGTGTGCTTGGGGCAAACAGCGAGAGGGAAAGGGGGCTGCTTTGGGGGGAGGTGTGTGCTGGGGGCAGACAGCTTTGCTCGGGGGGGGGGGGAAGGGAAGACAGAAGGACACAGACAGCGGCCAAGGAGAGAGAGATAAAGAAACACAGACAGACAGACACATCTATTCTAGCACCCGTTAATGTAACGGGCTTAAAGACTAGTACATATATCACAGAGGTCTCAAACTCGCGGCCCGCCAGGTACTATTTTGAGGCCCTCGGTGTGTTTATCATAATCACAAAAGTAAAATAAAAGTTTCTTGATCATATCTCTCTCTAGCTATAAATTACAATATTCTTATTAAGACTTAGCCCAAAAAAAGATTTATAAACTATAAAGAGTTTTGCCTCATGCAAAATTGTAATTTCTTTAATAAGACATTAACTAATTTTTTCTGAGGCCCTCCAAGTACCTACAAATCCAAAATGTGGCCCTGCAAAGGGTTTGAGTTTGAGACCACTGATATATAATAAAACAATTAAAAGTACATACACCATCAATTAGCAAAGACTGCTTTCCTTTACAACCCAGACATTTTACCAAATGCTATACTCACATTACAGAGCAGATACCTTCCTGACAACTGCTTAAGCTATTACATATCACTGAGTACCATATTTCATAATGCAAAACAAATGCTTTTTTAACATTCACTTAAATTCCTGCAGGTCTTTCAACTGCTCTAAATACTCAGGTAATTTGTTCAACTCCATAGGCCTTACACAGGATGCGGGAGAAACCGCTCCTGTTCCACCGTTAGACCACCAGGGCTTAAGACAGGCTCATGGGAGGCCTGCAATGGCCGTGGCTGAGGATGCAGCTGGAGCTGCCAGGCTGGGATAGGTTAGGACTGGACACTTTAATGAAGATTATTTTTTTAGGGGGGGTAGGGGGAGGAGGAAGAGAAAGGAGAAAGAGCATTATTGTACTTGGATATAAACCCTCAGTTTATATTTGTGTCAACCTTTTTAACTCATTTTTGGGGGGAAAAGATTACTTCAGTTTATTCATTTGAGTATACTGTATACAGAAACTATAAATTACATGTATTCCTGTTGCTTTTAGGCAACCCCCCTTCCTCCAGCTCTTAAGTTAGCGCTCTTTCTATTTTTTTAAACTTACCTTGCTGTTACACTGAACATGTAAACAAAATTTGTAGTATTTATGCTCAATCCAGTGCTAAAGTTCATATGATTTACAGTTTGATTAGTATTTATTACCATCAGCAAAACAAGCAACACTAAGCTTAAAAGACAGCTGTTTGCTCTCAAAAACTAATATAACAAAGGTGGAGAAGCAAACAATTCAGAAAATTCCTCCCTTACCAGTTTAAAGCAATAGATTAACCAGGAACTAAAGTGTTATATTAAAAGGAAGGTAGTAGCCTCGGTGAAAATTTATGATATTTATTTTTACAACTAACAGTGGAAAAGATGTTCCAAGTTATTTTACCAGAAAACCTGCATTCTAAAACATGTCAAAAAACTTTTGGGAAAAGGGAAGGGGGCGTGGGTCCAACTTAAAATGTAAACAGGACTGGAACAATCTTATTTCAAATGTAAATCCCTACTTAAAGCACATCTTTTTCAACAGACATAATATCCAGTCCAATATTACGATTTTCAAAAAAATATATTGACTTTTTTTGCCCATGAATTTTCTACCTGGTCTTGTCGTGGACCTTAACCGCTATAGTCTGCTTTCCTTCTTCCTACCCCTGGACTCTGGGATTTTCCTATTTTACTAATTTTTATCTTTCCTATTATAAACTGGCATTCCTTTATTTTGAGTTTTAAAATATCAAACCACCTTATTATCTTTTGACATTGCTAAATATCAGTTTTTTTGCATGAAGCAATGCAAACAAATACACCACAATGAAATAAAATTATATTTCAGGACATTATAATTTTAACTTATAATCCAGAGGTTAGTCTTGAAGCATACCATAACATTTTTCTCTCTGAACAACTTGTATAAAGCATTATTGCTCACCTTAACAGGTATTTTTTTGTAGAATGCAGAATTAAGACATACAAGTGGGTGGCATAGTGGTGCCAGGACAAAAAGCTCTCTCAAATAAAGTTTAACGTTTTGAGAATGAGCAGCCCTTCCTAAGTCCATCAGTTTAATTCCATAACTCAAAAAGGAAAGGCAACTTCAAGGGAGGTAGAAGGGACTGTATGCCTCACAATCCTGTTCTCTATGGAAAACACTTTATACAGGTGAGAAATGCATGCTTATTCTGTTGACATATAAGACAGAGTCAGGCATACAAGTATGCAACTGCCAAATGCAGGACTGCTCAATTTATTAATAGTTTGTTGTCTAGGAGCAACCTGTTTCAAAGAAAAGATACAGAGCTGCCCACATTACAAAGTTATTCATGCAGTAGTGGAAATGAACAAGAGAGGACCAAGCAGCTGCTTTGCATATGATGTACATCAATAAATATTTCAGGCTTCAGGCGGTGCAATATTCAGCATTTGTGACTGTTATTTTTCCTATTTTTTGGTGGCTAAAATCCTTGTAGGTTTCTGATGGTGAGCTAGCCAGGTCCTACTGCAGCAAAGCATCCCCAAACCATGACACTTCCACCTCCATGTTTCAAGTTGGTATGAGGTTCTTATCTTGGAAGGCTGTATTTGGTGTACGCCAAACATGCCCTCTTTTCTGGTGTCTAAATAGTTCCATTTTAGACTCATCTGTCCATAGAATACACACTATTCCAGAAATCCTGGAGTTTGTCTAAGTTCTCTCTGGCAAACTTCAGTCTGGCCTTGATGTTTCTCTTTGAGAGCAAAGGTTTCCTCCTTGCACACTTCCCATGCAAGTTAAATTTGTGCAATCTCTTTCCGATTGTAGAGGCATGCACTTTCAAATCAACAGTAGCAAGAGCCTGCTGTAGGTCCCATAATGGCATTTTAGGGTTTTTGGAGACTTCTTTTAGCTTCTTACGGTCTGCTCTGAGGGTCAATTTGCTTGGACAGCCAGACCTGGGAATATTGGGAGTTGTTTGGAAAGTCCTCCACTTGTACACTATTTTCCAGACCGTGGAATGGCTAATGTCAAATTCTTCGAGTTTTTTTTAAATCCCTTACCAGAGACTTATAAGCTGCTACAATCTTCTTTCTGAAGGCCTCTGACAGCTCTTTTGATCTCACCATGGTGTTCACTCTCACTGCAGCAGTCATGAGCACACCAAACTAAATATCTGAGGTTTAAGTAGGGCAAACCTCCTTCAAAATGCTGAGTAACGATGTTCTAATCATGTGCACCTGATGTGAAACACTTGTGTGTGATTTAAAGTGGGAGGATATGTGGGGGTATCCTAATTTATTCCTCAGTTAGCATACACATTTTTGTGGAAACCTTTTGTTTCATGAGTAAATCAAGGAAAATATTTGTTGTTCACTTGCAATTACATCACTTCCTTTTCCAGAGATAAATAAAAAAAAGATCCGACATTGATATGTCAACATTTCTTAAGAAAGAACTGAATATTTCATAGGGTGTCCTAATTTTTTCACATGACTACGTTTGATACACTTTCTGACTGTGGTTTGTTTTGATTGCAGTAGTTTTTAATGTCAACTGTTTGTACAACTTTTATTGTTATGTAATCGTGTGTCATTTTATTATGCATGTTTTATTGTTACCTGCCTAGAATTGCAGGATATGCGGGTTATAAATTTTTAAATAAAATAAAGTAGATAATGCAGATTATGTCTATGCAGGTCTCTGCTTTGGGGTAGCATTCTAGTAACATCTACACTGAAGTATCTGTGCTTCTCCAGTGATTTAAATAGAATCTGCAGTATCACCTGATATCAGGCCTGTGCAAGTGTGCTGAAGCCTGAGTTTTTGGCCTGGAAGCCCCAAAGGAGGTTCATACCCACTTTGGAAAATCCTTGGTACTGTTCTTTGTGGCTGGATTCAGTTATTGTGCAGGGAACAAGAGGAAACATTCAGTGATGAGGATTTGCTAGAGAGGGCAGAAAGCAGATATTGTTCTCTTTTCCTCTTTCTTGATGCGTTGTCTCTTCTCTGCCTCATAATGACTATGGAGTCAGTTGAAGTGGTCCTTTTGGGTTTGCAGAGACAACCTGCCACAATGTTTGCAATCATCCTGATTATTACAAGCCACAACAAATCAAGCATATGGAATGAATGTTGGAGTTTGGATATTTCTCCATTCTGAGAGCAAGGCCAAGAGCCCAAATGAATCTGGGAAATTTTCTATTTCTTAATTTTGTGGGGGAAAAAAAAAAGCACTAATAAAAATAAGTAAGAAAGATGATGAAAAACAATGGGTACAGGCAAACTTTGTTTTCATAACCATTCAGCCAAGCAGACCCCCCCCACCCCCACAAAACAGAGGGGCCAACTGCAACCTGCAAGGCCTATTCATATTCAAAACTTTATACTACTGAGTTCCGGGAGAGCTCTTCCATTCTAGCATTATCAGATAATGGCACCCATTTGTGTTTTTGGATTTAATCTTGCAGGTCTGTAAAATCTGAATATGTGCAAAAAGATTATTAACAGGATAATATCTAAAGTCCAGAATCAAATATCAATCAAATATATTTTTTTAAACACATAGCAAGAACACACTGTAGGTCACATATCTTTAGGTCATTCAAAAATGAAAATGACATTAAATGTTAATTTTAAAAGCAACTGTGTTAGAAGGCAGAATCGTAGATATCAACAGGCGGTGGCCTAGTCCCAGTGAAAATCGTACAGACTGGCAATTTGTCACATCCACTACTGAAGAATACATTATGCTTTTATGACATAATTGTCTAATACAAATACTAAAAACCTTACATGATGCACTAGTCTACAAATATCGTCTTTATATGTGGCATAGCCATGTGTTTGATATGTTGTTCAGAATTACATAATAAAATACCGTACTGGTTTTTGGAAGCATGCTCCATTAAAAAAGCAAACTCTCTCATGAATCGATGGCAAAGCTGGTGTTTCTCTGGGGCCCCAGACATCATGGTAAGCCAGACTGGCTCTGAGATCCTTGGCATGGTATACAGATTGCAAACAGTTGTCCTAAATAATAAAAATATACTCTAGGTTAGCAAAGAAGAGCAGTATCTGAATCTAGAAATACAAGTGTTACAGGGTGCTGATCACCACAGGTGTGCTAACCTCGGTTCTGGAGGGTTGTAAACAGGTCTTTTCAGAGCAGAAAATATGCAAATCAACTAATGTTTGGATCAAATAAAAGCAATTACATTTCAAAATTTGCCTATAAATCAGATCTTTTTGCAATCCTCTAAAACTATTTGTGTACACCCTATCTACAAATACAGTTTCATAAAATCTTTTTATACCAGTGTTTCTCAACACACGGTACAAGTACACTTATGAGTACCCTTCCTCCTTAATGGCTGCTGCTGCCAAGGATCCCTTGCCCTCCTTATTGCCTGCCCACCCACCTCTGCCGAAGCAGAGGATTCCTTGCCCTCCTTTCTGCCTGCCACCCACCTCCACCAAAGCTAACCCAGAAGGCTTCCCGCTGATGTCGGAGGGAAGCCTTCTGTGTCAGCGGGGGATCCCAGTTACCTCCTTCCAGGGGGGCTGTTCCTTTCTGCCTTCAGTAGCACTTGTTTCAAGGATGTGTCAGCAGCTCCTTCACATTGCACGTGGCTGACCCGGAAGCCTTCTCTCCGACATCAGAGGGCATACTTGTGGTCAGCCACATGTAGCATGTAAGAGCCGCTGCTTGTGTGCCACTGAAGGCAGAAGGAACAGCCCAGCTGGATAGCCCTGAAGGGAGCGAGCAAGTAAAGGAGATCTCCCTTTGTCTCAGATCTTTATTCCTTAGGTGTTGGGATGAACACCTAAGGAATAAAGATACTATTGGTTGAAAGGAAATTTCTCTTGCCTTTTGTGTTGTTTTGTTTCCCTAGCAAGGCAAGGTTTTCTCTGCTTGTCAAGATTGTATATTGTTCACATCATTCCTTGCCCACAAGTACTAAAAACTGAAGCCAAGGTAACCTCTTTGCAGCTGTCTAGCCCATAAGAAAACATAAGCCAAAATAAAGGGCACATTTATAGTATTTTAATGCTAAACCGAGATCTTAAATGCTTGTTTGTACCGAAAAGATAGACTGGGTCTTATGACACATTATTTACTATTCTGGTAACCCTGGCTGAATCTGTAACTGATAGTGTTTCCTCTGAGAGAGATCATGTTCCACTGGCTGCTTGCCAACAGGCATGTGACTGCAGTAAAGGGAACCCTCAATACCACACATGCCAGTAATCACGGGGCACGGACCAAGGGCAACAGATTAACCACTTAGCAGTTCTCTGAACACTGCCACTCCCTGTAAAGTGCTCTTCAGCAAATTAACTATGCTTCATTATTTCACTCTTCTTTTTTTTTTTTTTTTTATAAGTAGCAACCAGCCAGTTATACAGACTACCTTTAAATGTTGCATGGTGAATAATACTTTTTTAAATACTTCCTGTCTTTTGGTCAGCAGCACTGAAGAAAAGCTTTTATTATTCATAAATTGTATCAGACTGACAGCAAAAGGGGGAGGGAGACAGTTGCTAAGGTTAGTTTGGCTTCCACCAAACAAAGAGTGTTCTGCTCCCTCCACATAGAGCAGATTTAACATGAACTAAGTCCATGCAAGCTCCTGCATCTTGCTCCTTTGTTTAATGGTGACAGTTTGAGCTAGGGTGGTTCTTTTTTATGCTGTTTCTCTTTGGTAGTTGTATATCTGTCTATCATTTAGTGTGATTGTGTATGTAATTTTTGTTCTCCGCTTAGATTTGTGGATAGGCGGGTTATAAAAAATTTTAAATAAATAAATGGTCTCTCTATTCTTATAGTAGATTGAAATAAAGCAATTTTGTCTCTCTTAAGAACATAAGAAGTTGCCTCCGCTGAGGCAGACCATAGGTCCATCCTGCCCAGCGGTCCGCTCCCGCGACGGCCCATCAGGCCTCTTTTCTCTTGTTTGCTTTGGATAGGAACAGTGTCTGTGAGAATCCCCCTAGTTTCCTTGCTTAAATTAGTATAAAAACTTTTACATCTAGCCTAGGGAACTAACAGCCACCTCAATACTATACATCCAATAATCTGATACCAAAGGCAAGAACCTTCTGTCTATTAATAAAGTCAAAATATAGTGGATAAAGTATGAGGACAAGGTGTCTCGGCCTTATAGTGATGATGCTCTAACACAAAAGCTTTACACATAAAATTTATTACTGGGACCAGTAAAGCATAACTTTAAGATGTCCTTTGTACGAAGATTTAACCTCCTATTATAATTTTCAATTAGTTCTAATTTGTTATGTATAGAGGAATTATCTTTGATTGTTGCTATTTTAAACAGTTGCAACTGCTGTATATCATCCTGCATCTGTTTGGTTTGGTTTGAGAAATCCATTTTAACTGAGTCAATAGTTTTAGTAAAGGTATCAATCTTAGAGTTAATGTCTGTTAACTCCTCAGTGGTTTTGGCCATAGCAATCTCCAGCCATTGTAGGAGCAACCAAATGTCTCCTAAGGACAATCTGCCTGCTTTTAAATATCAGCAGCAGTGGAGATCAACTGCTTTTACACCTAAGCAGCAATGAGACCAGCCACAACCACCGAGAGCACACAGACCCGATCCTACCAAGAGTGTGAACTCTTCCCCCCCTGCAATCCGCTAAGAAGATCGACTGTCGGCTCCGGGCGGCTTTCCCGCAGAGGAGAGAATCCTGCATTCACCGTGGGCCTCATCTGGGGCAGCCTCCTTGGAGCAGCTGGGGCACGGGCAGTGTGTCTGGGAGGGAATGCATGGATGGGAGAACATCGCAGGGGAGGAGACATAGGCATCCTGGGACTGTCTGCCAAGTCTCTTCCCTGAAGAAGCCCCTTCTGGAAACGTCAATTGCTCCTCCTAAACTTACTTGCTCCACTTCATCACTGACGCTGAAACCGTGGATTGAAGACAAAGTTTTATTTTATTTTTCTTTCCAGCTTCTGATTTATCTTTAATCTTATCTATTGTTTTGCCTTTTGTCTTTGTTTTGTTCTATTTCTATCATTTAAATTTCTCCAGAATTCTACTGTTCAACGGCTCCCCCTTCTGCTTCTATTCCTTTCTCTCCTCTCTTCTACCTTCCAAAGTATTTAGATCAATGCTGTCTTGTTAAAATGTTTATTTTATTTTTATTTTTCCTCTAACTCTACTTTTCACTTCTCTATTACCCTCCAGGTACTTTAGTTAGATTGTGAGCCTTCGGGACAGTAAGGGAATTTTTCAAGTACCTTTCTTATTTCTAATCTTAATGTATATTTTCTGTAAACCGCTTAGAACCTAACGGATGTAGCGGTATATAAGAAATAAATTATATTACATTACATTACCTCCGTAGAAGGATTAGTTCCCTCTCTCTCTGTTGGTGCTGGTGTTAGTTTCTTCAGCTGTCCTGCGATTACTGGCGCAATGCCCTCGCCAGGAAGCCCCTTTGATTCCCTTCCGGGATTGTGGATCTCCCGCAGCTTGAGCCCCGACAGAAGCTGGACACACAGGGGTAGTTGGAGCCAGAGGGGATAAAAATATTTTGATCCCCGAAAGGGGAAAAGACTCCCCACCGCCTTCCCCCAAAGCCGGGTCACTTCCTCCGGGAACAAGTTGTCCACCTTAAACTTTCACAAAACTCTAAAATAAAAACAGGCCATGTACCCTCCAGTTCAGGATTTTGGGAGGAAATTAGTAAACTATGACACGCCTTTTAAGGAATCCTATGGCCGGGTTGTTATTGGATGAACATAAAGCGTTTCATCTCCCTCACAGGGAAGCTCGTCTTTTTATGAGGAAGGCGGCAATACTTGGCAAGAAAGAAACATTAAGTTTGGGTGGGAAACAATCTGCCCTAGTATTGGGCATGGAGGAATCGGCTGCATGCATTGTTGCTTTTAGAGCATAGAATGGCCAGATCTTCCCCAAAGAGGAAAAAAATTTTTCTTCAAACCTGGAGACCCTAAATATTTTCTTTATCTCATAAGGCCCGCAGTGATATTTTGAATGGGTTGTAGGGGTGGTATTCCTGTTCTCTAGTGGTTTGGTGATCCCATACGAGTCTCTTCTTCCTTTTTATTATTTTTTTCTTCTTCTCTCCTTTTCTTTCTCTACAACTTTTTCTTTTTTCCTTTTTGTCTATCTACTTGCTGCCTGTTTCATGCTGGCTTGGGGGGGAGGGGATTTGGAGATTCTGGGTTGTGGGGTGGGGTTTCGCTCACTTTGGTATAGGTTGGTTCCTTCCCTGTGAAAACTTGTGTGGCTTCTGGATTGGATGGGTGGGGGGGGTTGATCTGCTCACTGTTATGCAATGTTTATACTTGCTTTGGGTGCTCTTTAACACTTGTTTATAGTGGTGGGAAGGGTGGGGGCAGGAGGATTCGGGAGCAAAAGGAAAACTGAGTGACATGTTTGTATTTTGTTGGTTCATTGGCTTGTTTATTGTTGTTCTTGTATTGTCCTCAATAAAAACTTTTTAACATAAGCACGAAAAAAAAAAAAAACCCAGGCCATGTAGGCACCACATATAATGCTGCTTATAGACATGCTCCTAACTCAGTACCTTATAAACTGCTTCTTTATAACCACACTGTTCACTGTAATATTCCACTGTTCTTCATTGCAAGGTTCCATGAGCCAATGGCAGCCCATGGGGATCTCTTGTGCGGCTCGCCGTTCCCCATCGAGTTCCAAAGCCCTCCTCACCTCAAAAATTACCAGGGTGTTGGTGTGGCAGCGATTCTCCAGTGCTGCCAATTTTTTGGCCCCAAAATCACGGTTTATATACGAGTATATACGGAAAATTACGTGCCCTATCTCCACTATATGCAAATTTCATAAGAATATAAGAACTACCATACTAGGACAGTCCGCAGGTCCATCAACCCAGTAATCTGTTTCCAACAGTGGCCAAACTAGTGGCAAGATCCCATCTCATTCATATTCACTATGGATTCACTGCAAAATTTAATGGGTATGACCCAAGCACTGGGTTGAGAACCCCTGCTCTATATCACATCCTCAAATATCAACGTTTTCTCTATGATCCTGTAACCCGCTATCATCAAGGTAATGTACTATTCAAGTCTTATTCTCCCTTTACTGTATTCAGTTTGCTAACTTACTCTCTTACTCAAAAATGTGCTAACAATTTCTTACCAAATGGTTCTCATCAATCCTCATCCTCTTTTTTCATAAAATAATTTAACATAGGACCCTTAGGAGCCTCTAAGAATCTCCTGCAGCATATTACTGCACTTCACGTGTGCTAATCTAAAAGACAGAAAAGGTAACACTACAAGAGGGACAATTGAAATGTGCCTGTTCTCATGCAGATTAAAGCATATGTAAATAAAAGAAACTCGTGGATTTAAAAAGATTACTTCTGGGTATAAATCATTTCAAAACATGCCTTTAAAAAAATCTTAGATTTTAGATGCTGCAATTGCACTATTTTCTTTCCATTGAAAATGATCTTAATGTATTTGATTCCATTAGCATACTTTATTATGCTTGTCAAAAGGCAGCAGGAAACACCCTTGTCTTGCCATAATGGACACTGCACAGATAAAATAAGCATGTTTCTTATTCTGTTTCCAAATTTGTTTGGCTTGCTGCTGTGGGAGAGCACTGCAAAGTGCAGGTATACACACCGTACCGAAGACAGACAATGTATCAAGGCTGCTTCTGAGCACAATACTGCACATTCACAGTTTTTACTTCAGCAGAAAAAAAATAAAAGGCGTCCCTTGTGAGACTTTTCTTCTACATGCATCTGCACGTTTATTGAAACTTCAGTCACATGATACTGCACCAAGGAGATATATTTTAAGACAAAGCCAAATGTTTTTTTTTCTTCTTTATGAAGCGAGCCAAGTTCTATGTCTCCAAGTACAGTAGTGACTGTTTCAAGTCATTAGCCGTTTAAATGTCGAGGTCCCCACATACTGCAACAATGCAAAGCTATTCTAACATTACAGGGTGAGGGTGGATTAGATGAATGTTTTTCCTTGATTATTCCATACCAGGGTCTCAAAACATTCTTTTTTTTTTGTTCAATATCTTTATTGAATTTTAAACATACAAACAGGAACACCAATATATATTACTAATATTAATCTTGTACCAGAGGAGTCATATACATATGTATTCATTTATAAAAATTTAATTCACTAAGTGGTTTACAAAATACATACACAGCTTCAGATAACATACCAACAAAAACAGCATTCTATCAAATCTTAATAACTATCACTTCCCATTTAATTAAAAGCCTCTAGAAACAAAGTGATTCTCACTACCTTTTTAAATTTCTGATCAGAAAGTAATCTTAATGGTCCTGTCATATTATTCCATAATACTACACCTGCAACTGAAATCACAGACGCTCATGTAGTTTCATAATGCATATGTACAAACCCATCCATTGACAAATGCATTGCTCCCTCAGACCATAACAATCTAAGTGGTTGATAAAGCTTCACCATTTGTGTCAAATACCAAGGAATCTTATAATGAATGACTTTAAAGGTCAACGTGAGAACTTTATAAACAATGCAAAATTTTTACAGATAACCAGTGGAGTTTCTTCAACCATGGTGTTATTTGCTCAAATCTGCTTCCACCGCATATCAAACGTAGTAACAGTATCATCATCTACATTAAGAATACAAGTCTGCAACAAAATAGGAATCTAGTACTGACCATATTTTGGGGGGCAGGCTTAAAAGCGTTAGGTTGTTATTCTAAACTCACACAGCCACCCCTCTGAAAGTTTGCATCAGAGAAAAAAAACACATTTAAAGCACTGGTCAATTAGAATTTAAACAAAACATAAAATGAAAATAGTATTTATAAGGGCTCACCGGAATTCATTCAGAGCATCTACAATTCTGTTGTAGGCCAGACTCCGTTGACTGGCATCAACTGATCTCCGGCTTATTTTCATGGCCTTGAAAACAAGAAGTATGCAGATCCACAATTCAAGAGTGCGATATGTACAAACAATGGTGAATCACTACCTAGGCACCTAATCCTACAAAAACGATTCTTCTCAAGTAAACTGGCAAGATACAAAGCCAAGATACAACATGAACACATAGGTGTAATATTTTTCAAAATTCTAGGTCAATAAATGAAAGGATTCAACAATGTTGTGAAGCCTTTCATAACTTCACTGTAGTTCTTCATTAATGGTACCTGTGATTACTTTAACAAATAATGCTGTATAATTCTGAAAAGAACTAATACCTAAAGTCATTTTGCAATCCTTAAATTCTCTCTCTCTCCTCAACCAGAAAAATTAAATGTCATGACTTTTACGAATATAAAGTTCCAGAAACACTCAGCTTTTTATGAATTCTGAGCTATGCATTTATGACACTGGATGGAAGTTCATTAACCCTCCAGCTAATGCTTTTATTCAAGGCAACTACAAAAATAATCTAAATGTTTATATGTACCTGTTCTATTGCACTTTTCAGCTTGTTCATGTGACTTTCAAAGATCGGGAAATGTGAAAAAAAGAATTCATGGAATTTGCCATTTTCATCGTCATCCTTTGAAAGTGAGAAGATCACACCAATTGCAATTTTCTTTTTCCTAACAATTCCTGGACTGGCACCGCAGCTGTCATCTGACATATTAAAGCTCTCTTCTACAGACCTTTGAAAAGAGTTAAAATAAGCCAATTGCTCAAGACTGTCAATCGTGGCATCTTTATTAAAAAGAACATAGAATATACATCTTACAAAAATCTTCAAGTTAATTTTACAGACCTGTGAAATTAACTCATTTCATTTATAATTACAGTAAGAATCTAGCATGTGTTTGGAACTTTCACAAGAAGGCATAAGACAAAATATTTTCTGCACACATCAAACTGCATTCACAAAGAGGGAATCCCCACTACCTTTTTACTACACAGAAGAAAAGAACATTTGTATCCTACAAACAATCACAACGTCTGGAAGCTAACGAAGACTATCTGGTGAAATCTAGAACTGTTAAAACAGCAGTCAGAGATGCCAAACTCCAGATGGAAGAAAATTTAGCTAAGAATATTAAAAAGGGGGATAAATCCTTTTTTAGATATGTTAGTGACAGGAAAAGGAACACAGACGGGATAGTGCACCTAAGGAAACCTGACGGTAACTATGTAGAATCGGACTTCGATAAAGCCGAACTACTCAATGAATACTTCTGCTCAGTCTTAAACCTGTGAGGAGCTGGGATCCGGTCCACAGCTGCAGACAAGGGAGAGCTCAGAAGACCCGTTCCAGAATTTTGAATTTATCGCCAGCAGCGTCTACCAAGAGCTATCAAGGCTCAAAGTGAACAAAGCCATGGGACTGGATAAACTGCACCCCAGAGTGCTTAGGGAATTAAGAGATGGCGGACCCGTTAGCTGCACTCTTCAACTTTCCCTAAGCACAGGAAAAGTCCCATTGGACTGGAAAACAGCTTACGTCATTCTGCTCCACAAAAAGGGATGCAGGTCAGAGACTGCAAATTACAGACCGGTAAGCCTCACATCAATAGTGTGTAAACTTATGGAAAAGTTGATTAAACACAAATTAGATACGATTCTGAACGATAAAAGGCTGAGGGATCCCCACCAGCATGGATTTACAAAAGGAAGGTCCTGCCAATCCAATCTGATCAGCTTCTTTGACTGGGTAATGAAAAAGTTAGATAAGGGAGAGTCCCTGGATATCGTGTATTTGGACTTCAATAAGGCTTTTGATAGTGTCTCACACCGCAGGTTATTGAACAAGATGAGTTTGATGGGACTAGGAGAAACATTGACTGCATGGGTCACAGACTGGCTCAGTGGCAGACTTCAAAGGGTGGTGGTAAATGGTACTCCATCCGAAACATCGGGAGTGATCAGTGGAGTGCCGCAGGGCTCGGTCTTGGGTCCAATCCTATTTAATATCTTTGTACGGGACCTGCCTCAGGGTCTTTGAGGTAAAATTGCATTATTTGCTGATGATGCTAAACTGTGCAACGTAGTAGGCAGAGAAACCGGGCCCGACACTATGACGCAGGACCTACTTTTATTGGAACAATGGTCCACTACTTGGCAGCTGAGTTTTAATGCCAAAAAGTGTACGGTTATGCACCTTGGTAGCAGAAACCCCTGCAGAATTTACACCCTGAATAGTGAGACCTTAACAAGAACTATTGCAGATCGGGACCTGGGAGTAATCATTAGTGAAGATATGAAGATTGCCAATCAAGTGGAGAAAGCTTCATCTAAGGCTAGACAAATACTAGGTTGCATCCGTAGAAGTTTTGTAAGCCGAAAGCCCGAAGTTGTAATGCCGCTGAATAGGTCCATGGTGAGACCTCATCTGGAATATTGTGTTCAATTTTGGAGGCCACATTATCACAAGGATGTGCTGAGAATGGAGTCGGTTCCACTAGGATGGTCTCAGGACTCAAGAATCTCTCATATGAAGAACGTCTAGATAAGTTTACAGCTATACTCTCTCGAGGAACGCAGAGAGAGGGGAGACATGATAGAGACGTTCAAATATGTTACTGACCGTATTAAGATGGAAGAAGACATCTTTTTCCTTACAGGACTTACGATAACAAGAGGGCATCCGTTAAAAATCAAGGGTGGGAGATTTCATGGTGACATTAGGAAGTATTTCTTCACCGAAAAGGTGGTTGATCGTTGGAATGATCTTCCACTTCAGGTAGTTGAGGCCAGCAACATGCTCGATTTTAAGAAAAGATGC